>NW_027040579.1:1952500-2376373 GCF_037179485.1 Ochlerotatus camptorhynchus | reverse complement strand
CAACGAATACTCGTTTGTTGATATTTGCCAGTGGATTATCCAACCCAAAATGTCAAAATCAGGATCGCAGCAAAAATCAAATTCATTTTGAGCAAAATGATTTTTTTGTATATAGAGTTCTCTACCACCGTTAGTATTAGTGAGCAGTTTCACTTATACATGCGTTTTACTGGTTGAAAATAAAAAACAAACCGCTGTCAAGTCGAACACATTGACAGCTGATTTCGTGGTTGAAAATAATAAACAAATCGATTTTACACGAATACACTAGCAATGTTGTGTTAATGAGATCTTGCGTCGAGAAGTCAATTGCCCGAGCCTAAAACCTAGATACCTATTATCATCATTTCAGCATGAGGCAATAATGCAAAGATCAACACAACACGTTCTTCATGCAAAGCTATAGGGGGAATGGATGTAATGTCGACCTAAATGCCCCCAATTTGGGCCCATACATAAATTCAGCAATCGACTAAATTTTCAATAGCGACCAAAAATATCCATTAGTAGCGTCCCAATGACGCGTTCAACTAGATAAAATTGATAAATAGAATATTTTTAGCGATGGGCCCAATATTAGATCCATAGGCCAACATTAGAGCTATTTCCCCTATTTGTGTAAAATGAATTTAATTTAACCACTTCATTCGAGCAGCTAAAATGACGTTTACTACCACTCGAACTTTGAAATAAAACATTATTTTGAGATTTTTTATCTAGAACCTCAAGAAAAGTAACCAACATTTGTGCGTTTTATAAAAAAAATAGAAATTAGTTGGTCCAGTTTTGTGAAATCGCTGGTAGAAAGTCACGCCAAAACTGCTTGACAAAGTGGTTAATTGATCTTCAACAGTGTTCACTCGGCTGTCGACATAAACAGACCACTCTCGATGTGTGTTTTCGGTCGCTGCGTCGTCGACTTTGGAAAGCAACCATTTCGTGATGAGTGTGTGAGTGCTGACCACGTTTAGCGTCCACTGCTGCAGTGGATGCGCTTTGCCCCCCGTTGGTGATGCTACCATACAATGAAACCACTCGAAGCGGCTCCCGTTGTGATGGAGAAGGTTTATTGAGTGGCGGAAGATAAAATGTTTATTGTGTTGTGCCGTTTAACTTTATTTTTAAGATGTTGTGTTCGAGTTAATTCGACTGAGCCTTATCAAATAAATTAATAAACAAACAAAAATTGATCCTCAAAATCATCCCCACCAAGTTCAAGAAGAATATTAATATTGAACATCCAGCCACGAATAAAGAAAAACAAATCTCGCGTAACATTTGAAAAGGGCCTATCCTCGTTGATCGATTCTCTTCATCGACTCTCTCTTTGGTTTACCACGGCAACATAAATGAAATTCTCGCTAAGCTCGCAGCACAGTTCGACATAAGATGATATAAGCTTGCGCCTGAATCAACACACTGAATGGAAAATTCATTTGCAGTCGGGTTATTCGCGAAAGAGAAAATCGAGGAAGAGAATCGATCAACAAAGGCCCTTTTCTCGTGTTGCGCGAGAAATCAGTGCCAACATTTCAAAGGGGCGTAATTGTATTTGTAAACAATGGCTTTAGCCGTCGATTTCTCGCAAATAAAAGCTCACTCATGAAAATTAATTACACCAGCAGATAGAGGAATGTTTCCTCTACCAGCTAGCATTGTTAATTTGGAGGAGTGAGATTTTATTTGCGAGAAATCGACGGCTACAGCCATTGCACCAAAAAAAAAAGAGCTTGAACTCTGAACGATTGAATTTTAGGATGGGACTGATATGCGACTACCGTGTACTGCCCGATCCTCGCTCGACATCCATTCACCGCTAATTTTATCAAAATTTGTTGGAAAAGTTCCCAAAATGAGTTCAAAACATGTGTTTATCCGACTAATTCACTCGTTTAAGATGCCTGCTGATTAGGGTGTCCCAAAATTGCACTATGTCTGGAAATCTGGGGGCTCACCCTCCAAATGATACCCCTCACCATCTCTCTCCAAAGGGGGAGTTTGGTAAAGAGAGATGAAAAAACCGATTTGTACCTTCCTTAAAAGTTGTCCTAGCTCGCTATTCTAATATCTATATGCAATCTTCACACTGCCGTACTCTAACGGAACTATACACTCTATGCTTTCATCTACTCCATCTATCGTATAAAAATTACCACTGCAGTCTGTTATTTGAAATTAGCATCTTCAACTATATAAACCATATAATGCGTTTAATGGCCAGAAAAGATAGACAATTAAACAAGTAAATCTTTTCACTACGACATGAGCGGTGAATGGGGTCCCTGGTTATATGTACCAATACGTATCGAAATTAATTTAAGAGCATTGTTTTTGATGTTTTATATTTTATCCACAATCTTATGATTCTGACCTCCAAGCTGTGCAAAAATATGCTCAATAAGTTTTGGAAAAGTAATTTTACTAACGATCTGAACTTGCTTTTGCTCTAAAGTGAGCGGTGAACGGGTACCACACGGTACTTTGCTTAATAGAACAAACTGACATGATGTTATTTTTTCATTATCACACATTGAGATACTAATTGAGAGTGGATAGCGTTGTTATCTCAAACCTGACGAAAATCCATAGGTAGTGCATATGTGTTTGTTACGCCGTAAAAAAAAGCCAAAAGCGGACGCTGCATAGATTGACGAGAATATGTAAATTCCCGTAGATTGTACAACACCTCCTACATTTTTATTGGAAATCGAGCTTAACTTTATAGGAAAGCGCGATGCATTGTGAATGATAAATAAAGACTACTAGGAGATTCGGCACACACACACTTTCAACAAATAGATATACATTAAAATTATTTTTGGTTTATATTTAAATGTTACTGTTTTAAAACATGTCAACAATTACATAGCTACGATTATCAATATTATATGTATAGTCGGAAAAACTAATAAAAAAAAAAATAATAATAAGCCAAATGTCCTAAGAAGGAAATGCTTCGATGCGCACATTAATGGTTTTGTAAGTGGTTAAGTTTCTGATTGAATAATGTTTTTGCTAGATATGGTTCAAGCATTGAATTGAAGTTTTTTTTTCCCGTTCGACTAGTCAGGTATTACTAACAAAGGTTAATTATAATAACAATTAAAAACCTGGACCATGGTTTGAATCAACCCAAGTAAGGCAATAAATTTCATATTCGAATGTTTACACTTATAACGAGTACCTTCTGGCTGTGAATGTTTTAAACATACGCAAAACGGTGCTCTATGAGGAAAAATAAAAATTGTATCACGGTCGTGACGGCGGCGGGTAAAGGCGCTGACTATAACTACTTTCCATCCAATTAAATGACCGATTATTGACAAATCACATTCTGTCACTCTAATGAATGTGACATAATAGTGATACAAACATTCCTTATTTTATGCTTTCGTTTTGCCTAAGCCATTTACTGAATAATGTAGCTATATAGATGTGGCAGAGATTCAACCAGTAGTGTGGAATTCGACCATCCGTCGTTTATCGCCGATGCCGTCCGAGATAGGCCTTGCAGTGCGGGCAGGTATGATGTACGTCCATACATTCGTCGATGCAGCACGGAATCAGACAGCAACCAAGCCAGCAGCTGAAAAAGGTAGATAAGTCAGCGGTGTAATTCTTAAGCATCGCGTGATGAAGTTCTAAATCAACTTACCCGAAGAGTGCGATAAGAAAACCGGAAACGTATGCAATCAGACCCGGCGAGGTTGTGGTCTGGGAATTGATTTCGGCATGGCAGCTGGGACAGATCATGTGTGTGGATGCCGGTCCGACCGGGACGACGGTGGTAATGATGGTCGGTCCATTCTGCTGTGGAGCGTTCGGTATGAAGGGACTGGCAGGTGGAACGCCTCCCACGGCTTGTGCGTAGCTGGGTGGAGCCGATGGTGGTGGCACCACAAAACCGTAGGATGGCGGTGGAGCTTGTTGCTTGCTCATTCTGGAAGAGAAGTGGGAAAAAAAGTTATATTACGTTTATCATCGCCAATTTTGATGTACTAAAGGCCGAACACGAAAAAAAATCCGGACGAGAAAATCTTGTTGAGGTTTGAATATGCGTTTTATTTTACATATGTATTTGTAGGACCATTGTCGCAGTCTTCCTTCTTACCATAGACAATTGATGTTACTGCTGGAACCATGAACCAGCAAATCTATCAGGAGGAGTGGCTACGGAAGAGACTACTGTCTTTTCTGGTGCAACATGAGGTGGATTGCCTATTCTGGCCTGACTTGACAAGCTGCCACTACTCAAATTCCACCAAACAGTGATACAGCAAAAATGGCGTCACAGTCACAGGTTCCCAAACAGATGAATCCGGCCAATACCCCGGAACTAAGGCCAATTGAGGAATACTGGTCAATTGTGAAGCTCATACTGAAGAAAAAGGTTAGAACTGCAATTGACCTGTAGGATTTCAAGTAGAATTGGAATTTGGCAGCCAAACAAGTGGGAAAACCATCCAGATTGGATAACAGCGTGGATATATTCGTACTTGTGCGATCGTACCGTATAAGCTACGGTCAACGAGACTCGATCCCGCACTATCAACATCACGTCTGGTGTACCCCAAGGAAGCGTTCTGGGACAACACAAAACAATATTTTTACTCCATAAGGCATTATAACTCATAAAAAATAGGAAAGCTGACACTGCTTAATTTTTATTAAAGAAAAAATTATACTTTTAACCTTTTGTCCAAAGTTGACGAAATAAATAAATAAATTTAAGAAAACAAAACTGTATTCTAATATGTACTAGTCTACGTTGGTTGACGAAATAAATAAATAAACATATTCAACATTTTTAGCAATGACTTGTGTTTGCTACTTTCCTCGTTCAGACCATCATTCGCAGATGACCTCAAAATCTATTGTGTCAAATCTTCTCTACTGGAATGTACTGCCCTACAAGAAGATAATGATACTATGCTTCTTGGTCGCACTGCACTCTAAAAAAACTGAAAATTACACGAGCTTGAATTGACGTCATGTAATTCGATAAACGACTTAATTTTATGTGCACATAGACGCACTTCAAAAAAATAAAGGTCGAAATTTAGTAAAAAACACATCTAGATGTGAAATAGCACCTTATGACTGAATATCACATCAACTTCTGAAAAATATGTCATGCTTTTAAAATTAGGTGTCAAAAACCTAAAATTACATGACCGAAAACTGAAAAGTACACAGCAAAAAAATAATTTTGACATCACGCCACTTGCACTACAATCATGTCGAAAATATGGTGTAATATTACTTGCCTAAAAGGACAAAATTATCATTAATACAATGCATGAACTGACATTACGCTGCTTTTACTGCATTTGTTTATTTATGTGGTCATAAAAATTACATGAAATTTTCGACATGATTGTAGTGCATCCACTTTGATGTGATATCAAAATTATTTTTGTTGCTGTGTAAATTCATGACAGATTTTTATGTCCGAATAGGTGTAAAATTACATGATGCCTAACCTCGGTGACAACGCACCTGAAAGCAGTAAGTAAAGCTTCGATCTCAAATTCGGGAATTTTTCCCTGGAAAATCCTGGGAAAACATGAGGCAAATTTACTCATCGCTGAGTTCCTGCACTTTTGGCGATTATAAGTGAACTAAACTCAAATTTGGGTTGTTCTCATTCGCCGTGTAATTATCTTAAAAATGTCATGAATACCTACACTGAAAAAAGTTTTCACTTAGTTTCTATTAGGAACGCACATAGTATTTTTCCAAAAACAAAAACGATGATTTTTACCTGAATAACACAGCATTAGCATTAAAAATTCTATATGAGAAATCATATAGATTTCATTTGACACATAACGTTCATGTGATTTAGTGGTGCAATTTCCAATTATGGGATCACATGAAAGTTATGTGAAATTCACATGGATATTTTCCACTGGTTTTATGTGATTTATTTTATGAGTGTACTTTATTCATAACAGGTTTAATTGCCCTAGACAAAAAGATAACCCGTATAGTGACTGAAGATGGTGGATGTCTAATAACAACGAACCTTGCTTTGACGGTGTTTAAGGATAGTGTACTTATGATGTTAGACCCTCAAGAGTCATGGGCTCCCGTTGAAACTTTGCATCCGCCCTATGAAACACTCAACCAGCAAAAAGCTAAAGGTATGTATTATTTAAACTATTACACCACTAGTACTTAAGCTAACCAACTTGCCAATCCATTTCAAATTAATGCAAAAAATCACTTTTGTAAACAGTCAATGTTATTTAGGACCTTATGCATTGTTCAGCTTGTTTTGATGGTACACTGAAAAAAGTTTTCACTTAGTTTTTATTAGGAACGCACATAGTATTTTTCCAAAAACAAAAACGATGATTTTTACCTGAATATCACATAGCATTAAAAATTCTATAAGAGAAATCATATAGATTTCATTTGACACATAACGTTCATGTGATTTAGTGGTGCAATTCCCTAATAAAAAATAACCATAAACGAATGATAACCCAAATCATTGAACTATTCCATAAATGGTTTGGATGATACCCAGAACACGTCGTTAAGCAAATTAACCATACAATTTTTATTAGGGTTTCCAATTATGGGATCACATGAAAGTTATGTGAAATTCACATGGATATTTTCCACTGGTTATGTGATTTATTTTATGAGTGTACGTCCTTCATCAATTCGATTGAAATAATGATTTCAGGCTATTTTTAACTACACCGAAAATAGTTTTCATGTAGCTTCCATTGAAAACGCAAATGATTTTCATCCATAAACAAAATTAATGGAATTCATCTGAATTTCACATAACATTTATGCGACCACGTTAATTTTATATGATTTTTCATATGAATTTCATCGGCCTCATAATATTCATGTGATTTTGTGGTGGGATTTTTAGCTATGTGATTACATGAAAGCTATGTGAAATTCACATGGTTTTCATCCATTAGATGTGATATTTTTTTTGAGTGTACCAGGTAAAGGAAATTTGCACCTACCTGGTGGTAATGGTAGTTCTCCAAAACTTGCTCTTTATGTTCCGCTGGTCTTTAAACCCTAAACCACAGACGTAAACTATTCTTAGTTCGACTTTAATCGAATTTCCACTGAATCTACGGAATCTACTGATGCTGAATAATAAAATTATTATTCAGCGGGACAATAATAATATTATTCAGCACGGCAGTAAAATTTAAAAACTTATTATTCGGCTACTTTCTGCTCTTTCAACAACGTCAAAATTCCTCTTGCGATGCTACAAAAACAACTTTAGGCGATCTCCGGCGCGACTTCTAATAATCGATATTTCAAGAAGGACATTTCAAAAAGTCCTATCTGCTTTTTTTATATCTTTATTAAGGAGACTTTCAGCCGTTGGCTGGCTCGTCTCCGCTATGTGCTTTGATTGGTTCTCTACATCGACTTTCTCTTTTAATAAATCTCTTTGTGTCACATAGTTTGATAAAGGAGGTGCTTATCTCGCATCCAATGCGTCAAACACAACAGAAAAGTTTTTTCAGCTATTTAAGAAACGAAACGATTTAAACGAAAGAGAAAGTCGATGTGGAGTATCAATCAGGACAGACAGGAAATTTTGAAATGTTCAGCTGTAAAACCTTTCCCTGCACGCTATTTTAAAACTACCCAAATTTGGGTCGAATCCACCCAGATCTGTCAAAACTTTTTTCGATTTATTCACTTTAATAATGAGAAAGCGAAACGACGAACGTACACTTTTCACGCACTGCAACTGCCATGTACCCATTAATGGGTAAAAAAGGACCCATTTTTGATGACTATATGAGGCTGTCAAATAATGGGTGAAGTTCAATTTCAAATAATGGGTACTCTTTTACCCATTTCTCAGAGCGCTTCGGGCGAGAATAATGAGTACTTTTTTACTCATTAATGGGTGAAAAGCAACTTAGATAACATCTTCCAATCCTCGCTTCAGTCGCAAAGTGTCTTAACGATGTCGAATGGAAATTGCTCGTTTGAAAAGTAGGTATTTCTTATTTTATTTCTTTCTGCCCCCATCTAAAAATCAATCTGAAACTTGCAGGGACAGAACTAGCCGAATCAGCAAGGAGGTCCCAGGAGAGCTTTGGGAGCACCATTTCTTGCACGAACGATGGAAAGACCGCTGGATGGAAAATGGTGAAATAAAGATATAAATATAAAAACGTTTTGTATTCTTAACTATTCATTGTGGCTCTTTCAATGATCCATAAATCATACAAATTCTAAAAGAAAAATCCTGGTTTAAGGATTTCAAAATTGGGTACTTTGTACCCATTTTATAAAGCCAATTATTATTTAAAAATGGGTAAAAAAGTACCCCATGATTTGACGTACAAGGTCTTTACCCATTAATGGGTAAAGACGTTTTACCAATTAAATGAGTTTATCTACTTTACTTCGAAATGGGCACTTTTTCACCCATTAATGGGTACTTTCCAGTTACAGTGCGAGTTTCTCAGCGCTGTTACTTAAGGCAAACGACATCTCCATAGAAATTGGGTGACTTAAGTAACTACGAAAACTATTTTGATCGGAAGGTGATTACGTCAAAAAGCAATTTGACTGGTAAATAAATTTAAAAATGGGATGTGATCCTATTTTCGGACAGTATGTAGTGTAATAGCAGGAGCATCAATTGACACTGATAGCTCGACTTTGTTTACCTTTGTTTCTTTCGACGTAATGAAAATTTGCTCTTGAAATACAACACACGCTATTTCAAAACTACCCAAATTTGGGTAGAATCCACCCATATCTATCAAAACTGAACCTACCCAAAAGTGGGTAAACTATATTGGGAGTGACAAGTTGACAAATTAACAACGTCGATCGGATTCATGTCGATGTTGTTCATTTGTCAAATTGTAACTCCCAACACAGTTTACTCATATTTGGGAAGGTTCAGTTTTGACCGATCTGGGTGCATTCTACCCAAATTTGGGTAGTTTTGAAATAGCGTGTACCAAACAAGCAAAGTAAATAAACATTTTTGTTCCCAAAGCCAGTGAACTACAAGTATTGCATTCATTACTGACAAGTAATTTTAGATGAAAAACATTTCTTCGCTTTATTTACTACACGGTAAGAAAAAAGTACCAAACGGAAATTTCACATTTACCTACTTTTGACTAGTTTGTCTCCTTTTCTCCTTCTAATGTTGTCAAAAACGGAGAAGCAAAACCACCCAACAGGCAAATTTACTCATCGCTGAGTTCCTGCACTTTTGGCGATCATGAGTGAACTAAACTCAAATTTGGGTCGTTCTCATTCGCCGTGAACACTGCCTTCAGGTGCATCGTGCATCTTCAGCAGATCATGCTCAATGATATCTAGCATGGCCATTAGCAAGAATGCAGATCGCCTGTATGATTTTGAGACCCATATCATCCCACAGGGAAAGTTGGTGATAAATGCACATTGATGCTCACCGGTATTTAAAAGTTCGGTATCGTCCTGGGTAATTGTAATTTATTAATGTGAAGATTTGATGGGTGTGAAGAGATGCTCGAGGAAATCCTTGTGCTTGAGTTTGCGATCCTTGAGAGCTGAATTAGCGAGGCAACAACAGGTTGATACGATTCACTGATACTGAGTCGATCAACGTAAACTTGGTCTACTTTGATTCTCCGTCATCTGCTGCCACAGCACTCGGCAGAGGATCGTTGAATTACAAGCAGATTTTGATATTGACATGCGTGGCACGAAACCGCTAAATACGGGCATGCTTGCGACTAGTTTCTTTGTTTTCGTTGTGGATATCTTGGGCCGTTGAAGCATCCGAGATAACTGATGCTGGCCTGCCGGGGCCTCGAAAAGCATTAGGCGTGATCAGAGATGAACATCCCGGCAAAAGCGACAATTGGTTGCTCAGTCTCGGATAATGCTTAGCTGAATCTCAGCAAACAAATGAAATGTTTGCTGAGATCTCAGTACAACTTTTTTTGCCCAGATTTGCACAGCCGAGCTCGGTTGGAAAAAAAAGATTAAGATTTTCCACATAACTGAACTGATGTGCACTAGAGCCGGTGTATAATGAGTCATGCCAAGAGAAAAACAGTTGAACTCGCATCACGGTTTTCGAAAGATTCCCTTTTTTCACTTGGCAACAGACGACTTCTACATCAACTTCAAATGACTTCTAGCGAGAAAAAAAAAATAGCGACTGTAGTAAATCATTTTATCAGTGATTTTGTCAAATTACCTTAACAAAAAATGGTAGAAATCCTCATTACTGATCATTACAAAACGTATCCCATGTCAATTTAGTGCTCACTGCGTGTTTATGATCATTTCTTCTATTATATTTTATAAATATATATTTTTATGCTATACCATCGTAACGTTTGTTTAGTTGGCGTAGAGTTGGCTTCACTCTTGGCGTAACTCATTATACACCGACTCTAATGTGCACCTACAATATTTACAGGCAAAAATCCGGAAGATCATAACCACTAAGATACTATTCTAATTTTCGATTTTTCTCAAAAAAAAAAATATTCGTGAACACCAGCAGGATCCTTGCAAAAACGATACAGAATTAAATTTTACAACTGTACATCAAGTTTTGGAGCATCTCAGATTAATCAATTTATCAGGAAAAGCAAAAAAGTGTTCCATTTCCTATTAAATTACTGCTCAAAACATTCTTTTTGATGTACTCTTATTTACCACCAGAGGTTGAATCGATCGTTTAATTTCTATTCAAAAGGCGTATAAACTCTAGCTGTAGGAAAAAAAAAATTAATAAAATATTAATCCCTTCGACTCATTCTGTCGGATAATAACAGACTATCACAGACTACGAACAATGCATGTAAATGATCATGAAAACACTTCATTACAGCTAACAGGTGCATCTAATTGATAGGTTCAAGACGTTCAAGACACAAACCTACGGGAAGTATGATTTCTTATAAAATTCTTCATCAACTGCTTCAATCAATAACTCACCAATAACCTGCCTTTTGACCGATTTTACTTTTCCTCACAGCAACCGAACTACAACGGTACAGACCTGTTGATTGACGCAATGTTGTCCAATAAACTGAGCAAGCACGTATCTAAATTGCAACACAAAATTATTGCCGGAGTGAGTAAGCAGCTATCGATTTTCCCATAGTCAATTCACTCTGTTTTCCCACTTTCTCGACGATTAGCTGACTGAATATGAGTGACCTTCGCATGGAGCAGCACCACAACACATGTGTCCAACGACACTTGACCAACCACACTATTTTCCGTGCATGGAGGGCGTCCCCTGGGCTGGATCGCATAATGCGAGGGCGAGCCATGTTAAATGGAGTGAGGTGGCATTTCCATGTCACATTATAAGCTCTAGTCGCTCACAACCTCCAATCTTTGGATAGATATAATAATCATTCATTATTGTACAAAAGAAGATACCGCCGCTTATTGAGATACTATTAATAGACATTCGTATTCGGTTTCCGAATCAAGCCTTGAAGTGAAATTTCAAGATCGTTCAAGTTGGAAAATTCAGTCAGCTTCACCTTACACTGAACCACAGAAGGGTTGTTTTATCGGCTCATTGAAAGAAATAAATATTCACGCGCCAGACAAAAACCTGAGCGGGAAATCTCCGGCAGAGGCAGGAATGCAGTAAGACATACATATTTAGCAAGCATTGACCGGCACACAGAGGACTAACTAGGACAAAAACCTGGCCAAAATTATTTAATACTGTGTTGAGTGATCTTAGACATTGAAGCAATGTAAAAAGTATTAATAACTGATATTGAGTTAAATAATATTTGTTTGATAACATTTGCCTAAAATTGTAGAAAACAAGAAAGTTTTCAAAAGGCTTGCAAATGCCGATCCGGCGAGTCCGGATGAGTTCCCTATTAAACAAATACCATAAACGAACTGTATCCCGGATGGGGAAACTATCCCACAAATGGTTTGGATGATACCCCGAACACGTCGTTAAGCTCTCTTTTATGGTTATCTCTTGAAAGTACACGTGTTTCAGTGGTGGAAGTTTAGTCTCTATACGTGCAGTATTAAAACAGTTGTAGCATAGAGGTAACTCTATTTAAGACTAGAAGGTCCCGAAATAACGTGCTCAACTTTTTGGCTCAGCTCTGGTACTCTCTTCGGTCTCAAGCTAATCGATTCACCCCACGAAACATAGGAAAAACCAATAACCCCTCATTTTAGCTGTCAAACTTTCATAGCGAATCAAAACAAACATTGCGTAGTACTAGAATTTCGACTGGAATGGAGTACGTTAATCGTTTGCTTGGGACCAATAGGCTAGTCAAGTAGTGAGCCAATTTAAAATCGTTAGTTTCGTATTGATTGTTGGTTGTAGGGTAATGCATTTTTGATGGACTTTTAGGCGAATCCAATAGAAACTAAGCGATTGTTTCAACCTCTGGCGGTGAATAGGGGAACCCTCAAAAGAGTCATGAGGGTGGAATTTTTCACCGTGAAGCATAGGAAGTGGAAAACATTTTCACTAGAGTCGGTGTATCATGAGTCACGCCAAGAGAAAAACAGTTGAACTCGCATCACGGTTTTCGAAAGATTCCCTTTTTTCACTTGGCAACAGAGGACTTCTACATCAACTTCAAATGACTTCTAGCGAGAAAAAAAAAATAGCGACTGTAGTAAATCATTATATGAGTGATTTTGTCGAATTAACTTAACAAAAAATGGTAGAAATTCTCATTACTGATCATTACAAAACGTATCCCATGACAATTTAATGCTCACTGCGTGTTTATGATCATTTCTTCGATTATATTTTATATTTTATTGGAATAGGCATTTTTAATAGAAACTAAACGATCGATTCAACCTCTGGTGGTGAATAGGAGAACGCCAAAAAGAGTGTTGTGAGCATAATTTTTTGCCTTGAGACATAGGAAGCGGACCACTTTTTTACTTTTCCTGATAAATTGATTCATCTGAGATGCTGCAAAACTTAATCTACAGTTGAAAAATTTAATTCTGTAACGTTTTTGAAAAGATCCTGCTTGTGTTCAGCAATATATTTGTTGAGAAAAATGGAAAATTAGAAAAATGCCTTAGTGGTTATTATCTTCCGGATTTCTTGTGTGTGAATAGTTAAAGCATAGAGGTTAAAGTGCAAATCAGTTCAGATTTGTGGAAAATCGTACAATAAGACAATTACCGATGGAAATCGGCAAGATTTTGAATGAAAAATGCTGTTATTTGCGTTGGGGAAAATACTTATTCTGATGTAAACAAACGGTTTGGTTGACGTTTCTTCTCGAACTCGCGTGGCGCACTCTATACGTTGGTGGTGCATTAAAAAGGCGTATACCTTTCGTGGACCTTTCATAGCATCGTAATGTTTGTTTACTTTGCCCGATAGGTAGCTGGTTTGACAGTTCAATAGGTAGTTCATTATACACCGACTCTATTTTCACCTTTCTTGATTAATTTATCCACCGCATGTGCTTGAAATCATCATCCACGTGGAATATTTTATTTTCTGTATCAGGCAAGGGGCAAGACAGCTCCTAATCATGAGTAATTTCAGAGTTGCTTTTGAGGCACCTCGAGTAACTCACATTGCTCAGTGAGCAAGATCGCTGTCATTTGCTTTCTCACTTTTCGCATCACAGCAACATTTGAAGGTGCACCTTCATGTGAAGCCAAAAAGCTGCTGTCAAATAAAATAACAATAAAAGCGGAACTCGGAGACACTTAAATCATGTCAGTTTAAAAACCTTCGTTCGAGCCTTACCAACCGTGAACGTGAAAGAAACCTGTTGCAACCTTACACTTATGACGGTCGAATGCTTATCTGGTTGATGTGGTAGAAAAACCCGATCTGCCTGACCAAATACTCAAAATCGATACTCGTCGAAGTAATCCCGTGCTATCGCTTAACAAACTGCCGTTGGATGGAACTGCGAACCGAGCTTTGAATTACCACGGCGCCGTTCTGCTGACGGGGGACATCCATCCTCGCTTTTCGTGATTTTGTTGAGCCTTCCGGATGGCCGTGATTCGGTCCCGTACACCACGGAGATTTTGCTGCGGCCGTCGACCGAAGTCTCCAGGAAAAAGTCGACGAAGAGAATCTGTCAGCTTGATTTGTGCTTCGTCTTCCTGACGGGTTTTCACTTCGGTTTCGTCCGGTTGATCGTTAATGGGTTTGAAGTTCAAACGAGGATCGCACTCACCGGAAACAGCAGCAACTTCATCGTCATCCTCCTCTTCGGCTTCGGCAGTGGCAGCGGCTGCACTGATGCTCTGGCTGAACATTCCACGGGGTAATGGTTTGTAGCGTTGCCTTCGGAGCTGGAATTGGGTGTTAATGGGTTGTTGCCCCACCGGGAGATATTTTCTATACCGAAAACTGTGGCGGCGGGTGCCGTTGGAGGGGCCATGGTTGAAATATTACTCACTACTCTATGTTTGCCATGGTGCCAACAGGAATGGTAGTCGAAAGGGGATCGGAGTTAGTTATCATCACATTGACTGGTAATGCCTTTTCCAATAGGGCTGCTGTTACGACTGGAGAAATCTAAGATGATTCGATCACTGCATTAGAGGTGGAATTTCAGATGTTTAAAAGAATATTTGAGAGCGTTTTTGATCAGAAATGATCCTTTCGGAGTGACGACTGGGACAGGTTGCTGAGGAGAAAGCACAACCCTTAACGCTGGTTGGAAGTGTAGGTTGTTATTGGTAGTAAGCAGGCACCGGCACAGGTTCTTCCAAAATATTCCAGTTATTCGAAAGGCTCAGGATACACTTGGGATTACTTTATTTACTAACAAAACTGACGTCTAATATGAGACGTGTATGCTTAAAAAGAGTAAACGGAGTAGGCAGAGAAAATATTAAGGTACATTGAGTTACTCGCTGCAAAAAAGCAACTCAGAGTAAACCTGTCTCACCCCTTGGTATCAGGTTTGCAGATCAGGCTGGTGCTTCCATATATTATTTTATGAGAAAAATTAAGATTTATAAAATTGTCCCAGTGGATATGATCTTCCGGATTTTTAATGTGTGGTTATTTCAGCTGTAAATCAGTTCAGATCTGTAGATAATCGAAAAATAAGACCACTCCCGATGGAAGTTCGCAAGTTGTGCAATAAAATGAACATTATTTTGAGTTTTGAAAATCGTCATTATGATGTAAACAAATGGATTGGATGACATTTCCTCGCAAAGTTGGCTAGCGCACTCTACATTGAGGCTCCTTTCATGCCTATCCAAAAATGAATCATGGTTCGACCTATTTTTACAAGCGCTAATTTGGTCCATATGTTTTAAGAAACTTGAGCTTTTTTAATGCATTCAAAGTGTTTTTATGTTACTTCATTCGTGTAGCAATTTTCAGAGTTGGTTGGTCCCTTTTTATAAGAATTTTTCAAATAATTTCGGTGCAATACTAATAAAAGCTGTAAACTTCATGTTAGCAGACTATAAGTAGTATGGTATCATCACAGAGGTAACTCTAAGACCAGAAGGTCCCGAAGAAACGGGCTCAACTTTTAGGGTCAGCTCTGGTACTATCTTCGGTCCCAAGCAAATCGATGCACCCCTCGAAACAAAGGAAAATCCACGAACCCCTCTTTTTATCTGTCAAACTTTCATAGCGAATCAAAACAAACTTAGTGTAGTTCTAGAATTTCGACTAAAATGGGGTACGTTAATCGATTTGCTTGGGACCAATAGGCTAGTCAAGTAGTGAGCCAATTTAAATTCGTTAGTTTCGAATTGATTGTTGGTAAGACCAAGTTGTTGCGTGATTTCCTACGCACAAAGCAGATTTCAATCGGTGTTATCTCGTCGCGTTAGCCGTTAGCTCAGAACAAAATTTAAAAAAATATGATTTTCTGTTTACTCTCCTAGCCATAACTTTCTTAACATAGGTCATAGAAAAAATAGATTATTTCTCATGTGATTTAAGGCATCGCATGATGGATTTTTATCCAAGTCTGAAAATAACCACTTTGATCCCGGATATTGACTGGATGTGGCCAGCGTGATCCTGGCTATTCCTATTAACTGCCACCTGTTGAATTTTATTGCGATTAAAGGTATCACATGATGGTTTTTGATCATAGTCAGACACTGGTTACTTCTCCAGGTGGTATCGAAGCATAGCCAGGTGTGGACAATGTGGCTCTGGACTTCTAAAAGCCACTGAATTAGTTTATGAATTCTAATGTGATTTGAGGTGTCACATGATGAGTTTTACTGTCCATCTTATGTCCATATGTTATATTCATTGAAAAGACACGGCAGTGTGGAAATGACATATATAGGCCCAAACGATTTAACTATTTCTATACAGAGCTGGAAAAAGGGCCTATCTGCTTTAATCGATAGATTTCGTCAGTGAGCATGCATAAGGGCGTAAACGTGATAATCGATGCTCTTCGTCGATTTTCTCTTTTGTTAATAACTCGCTAGAATTAACGTTTCTCGGTGCGTTTGCTGTTGCTTTTGATAGCCAAATTAACCTGTTACAACTCTGCATTTAACAAATTCTAGAAAATTGTTTCGCTTAGCTGTAGCAATGCAAAGACAAAATCGATGAAGAGAATCGATCATCACGTTAACACCCTTATTTTTTTTTCCTTTATTTAACGTCGGTCTCTGTTCCGCAATCTAGTGCCAATCACCGACGGACATCGATTGCCATCCATTGACGACAATCGAATGTGCAAGAAGGCAGCTTCCACACCTGCGTACACTCAAAAAATTCCACACGTTTGATCGAAGTGTTTAAACACTTGATTTTTTAAATGCACAATCACATTTACTTTAAGTGTATTTCACCTTAGTTCAATGTGTTATACACGTTCATTTCTAGTGTTTCAAACTTTGAAAAGTTGAAAATCTTTCACTATCTATTCAAGTGTATTCACATTGAATCACACTACTGTTCAAAACAGATGGATTTAAAGTGTTTTGCATTTCAATACGATGTGAATTGCTTGCTCAAAAAGGTAAACATCGTGGTGACTTTATCCTATCAACCCGCCTCATATATGAGAACAACAACCGTGGCACAGTGAGATCGAACGAAGACTCCGACAGCAGCACACCCCAACAGTCCATGATCGAATCCCAAACAGACCCATTAAAAAGATATGTGAAAGCTCTGGCCTCCGAAATTTGTTTATATATTTGTCGATTCATTTTTAGAGTCGATAAAGTAGAATATTGTAGAATATTGAACTATGATGTGCAAAGCTATTGATATCACCATATGAGGCACATAGAATCCGAGTGTGTCACAATTCAAATCCATAGTGTTCAGGCATGGTTCAAAGCATAAGATTCACACATAAAATGGATGTGTTTCACAATAAGCGCAAAATTAAGTGTGAGACACATGATGATGACGTGTGCAATTTTTTGAGTGTAGGATATCGCACCCATTCACAACACACATGGGCCGGGACCAACGGCTTTACTTCCCTTCCGAAGGAAGACGTGACCAGAGACCGACCTCGGCTGGGATTGAACCCAGACCCATTGGGGTGTTAGAAAGCAGTCACGCTTACCACTACACCACCGGCGCCGGCTACCCTAATAAAATTGTTATGGTTATTTTGCTTAACGACGTGTTCTGGGTATCTTCCAAACCATTAGTGGAAAAGTTCAATTATTTGGGTTATCGTTCGTTTATGGTTATTTTTTATTAGGGTAACGCCCTTATGCATGCTCACTGTCGATTTATATTTATGCGATGAAGCAAGTGACAGCTTTGCGCTGCACACTAAAAATGATATCAGTATAAACTGGCATAATTTAGACATATCCAAGATTATCGATTAAAAGTGAATGCAATCGGATGTTATTTGCTAGCGCCTGTTATTATTCATTATCGTGTTTATCCGTCATTTATCGTACTTAAGAGACAAATTTAATCGAAATCTATTAAATAACATGTAGGATGGATAAGTTACGCTACCGGCGCATAGAAATCCTACAAACAAGTATTTTCTTATTTTGGCCAGGTTTTTGATCCGGTTACTCCTGTGTGCGGCGGCTGGAGAGGATTGGAAAACAAACAAACACTTCCATTGGAGAAAGAAATTGCATCAACGTCAACAGGCCCGACTCCGACTGGCTGCCGTCATATTGAAACAGCAAACGCGAACAAATTTGCCGTAATTAGATAATTGAAAACAAGCCATACGTGTTGGTACAAGATGAGCGGCGACGGCTGGGACTGAATCGTTGCATGATTTTAAACACACCCGAGCACGGCAACAACAAAATCAAGCTCAAAACAGTCCTTAGAAGATGCATGCATCTTAGGAACCGTCGGTTGCATTACAATGTGATTTGTTTTGTAGAAATGTAATCAACTAATCTATAACAATCGATTGGGAAAATCTGTACTTTATGTTTGCGATTAGCCACTTGATAGTGCAAATGACGTATTCGACACCCAGTGAATGTTTTCAGCAACCAAAATTTAAACGTTAATTTCACTGTATTTTTTCACCAAAACATTTCGTTGAACGGTCATGCTGAATTTCGGAAAATTATTTCTCAACACTTGCGAAAAAGCTGGTCTGAAAATTATAGCAATTTCAGGCATTGCTTGGTTACCTCCAGGGAAGAAGAACATACTTGTTATCTTGTTATATTCAGCTAAAGTTGGAGGCGAACCAGCCCCAGGCTGAAAGCCTCTCTAATAAAGATAAATTAATTAATTAATTATTCAGCTAAAAAATCGCTCCTTCAGCTTTTATTCAGTTTAAATTGCTTGCTGGGAATGGCTTCTTTTCTTCTAGGGTTTTAACACTTCTGTACCGAGCGTTTTGCCGGATCTCAACTTAGTGCTCTACTAGCACTTCCACAGTTATTAATTGAAATCTTTATATGCCAACCAATGCATAACTTTGTACATTGTGTGGTTATGCACTCATGATGATCTATACCCAGGAAATTCGAGAAAGTGTTAATTTCAAAAGATTTCCTCGAACGAACCGGGAATCGAACCCGCCGCTTCGGGCTTAGTAATACCATAGAGGTAACTCTAAGACCAGAAGGTCCCGGAGAAACGTGCTCAACTTTTTGGCTCAGCTCTGGTATTATCTTCGGTTTGAAGCTAATCGATGCACCCCTCGAAACATGGGAAAATCCACGAACCCCTAATTTTATCTGTCAATCTTTCATAGCGAATCAGCACATAATGGGGTACGTTAATCAGTTTACTTGGGACCAATAGGATTGTCAAGAAGTGAGCCAATTTTATATCGTTAGTTTCCACCGGTTGGTAATACCGTGCCTTTACTGACATAAGAATTTCATAAGAAATAATGTTGACAAAAAATAATAAATCGGAACAGACTAGAACCGAACCATGGACGTTGAGATTACGGAGGTAGGGTCCAGGTGTGGGAGCTGCCTCCCTGGCGTCGGTAGCATTGGTGCTCAGCACGGAAGCCCGGATTTCAGGTGAAATTGGACACTGATTTCCGAGATTTGAGTGATTGAAAATTCGAAGTGGAAGTGCATGTATAGCCTACGTAGCGGTCATTTGTGGACTCAACAAGGAATCACCTTAATGCTGCCTACATATCGGTCGCTTGGTGTAGGAAACGATTGTATCCGTTATCAAGTGCAAGAAACCGCCGAAGTACTTTAATTGTATTTGAACCGCTGACACTCGACTAGGTAATGGTTTTACGCCGTCTTTTCCGATGAGGTAACCGATTAATTCGACTTCTGGTTGTTCAAATTTACATTTAGGTAGGTTTATGACAAGGCCGTTTGATCGAAGTCGGTCGAACAGTATTCGCATGTGCTGATGGTGTTCTTCAAGTCAAGCCGAAGCAACGCATACATCGTCGATAAAGACGACAACAGAATCGAGGTCTCCGAAAAGCCTATGCATGATTCTTTGGAATGTTTGACCTACATTACAATGGCCAAACTGCATCCTAGTAAATTCAAATAGACCGAATGGAGTTATAACGGCCGTTTTAGATTCGTCTTCTTCCTCCTTAGTGGAGGGCGTTTAGGAAGTCATGAATGTGCGGGACCGGATACCTTCCCGGAACAGTGACATGGTTTAGCTTGCGATAATATCCAACAAAGTGCAGTTGTCCAGACTTTTTTTGCACGCAATGTAACGCGCTTGCCCAACTGCTACTACAACGACGAAAAATGTCAAGATCCATCATCATTTGGAATTCCTTCTCAGCGAGTGACAGCTTATCTGGCTTTACAAGCGGTGGGTGGTCCTCTCGTTACTATGAAAGAGTAATATCATAGAGGTAACTCTAAGACAAGAAGGTCCCGAAGGAACGTGCTCAACTTTTTGGCTCAGCTCTGGTACTCTCTTCGGTCCCAAGCTAATCGATTCACCCCTCGAAACATAGGAAAAACCAATAACCCCTCATTTTATCTGTCAAACTTTCATGGCGAATCAAAACAAACATTGTGTAGTAGTAGAATTTCGACTAGAATGGGGTACGTTAATCGTTTGCTTGGAACCAATAGGCTAGTCAAGTAGTGAGCCAACTTAAAATCGTTAGTTTCGTATTGATTGTTGGTAATATCTTGACGAACTTCTGCGTGCAACGTCCATGGACGTGTTATAATCTGGAACTCCTCAACCAAATGCCGGAACGGATGATCGTAACTGATGGTTGAAACGTGGATTTGAGTTTTGTTATCCCTTCGATGATGCCACGGTGCCTGAAATCAACCATCAGCTTGAATTAAGACAGGAATTCAGCACCGATAATAGCTATACTAACGTCTGCGACAAGGAAATTCCAAGAAAATCTCCTGCGGAGTCCAAGATCTACACACCAAAAAATAAATTTTAATATTACATCCAAGAGGATGCACTTCAATCATGTCGAAAATATCATGTAATTTTCTATGGCCAAAAAATAAACAAATGCAGTAAAACCAGCGTAATGTAAGTTCATGCACTGTATTAATTGGTAATTTTGTCATTTTTGGCAAGTAATATTACACCACATTTGCAACATGATTTAAGTGCATCCACTTTGATGTGATGTTAAAATTTATTTTTTTGCTGTGTACGTTCAGGAAACATGTGTCGAAAGTTTTGATGTTTGAGCTATTTTCGGCATGCAGTAGAAACGGAATCGGTTGCTTGGTTCTATCAACAATCAATACGAAACTATCGATTTGAAATTGGCTCACTACTTGACTAGCCTATTGGTCCCAAGCAAATCGATTAACGTACCCGATTGTAGTCAGAATTCTAGTATTACACAATATTTGTTTTGATTCGCTATGAAAGTTTGACAGATAAAATGAGGGGTTATTGGATTTTCCTATGTTTCGAGGGGTGAATCGATTAGCTTGGGACTGAAGATAGTACCAGAGCTGAGCCAAAAAGTTGAGCACATTTCGTCGGGACCTTCCGGTCTTAGAGTTACCTCTATGGTTCTATCTCTTCTGGTAATAGGTAGGATTGAAACATCCGATCCAGTATCGACTTTGAAACGAACGTTTTTAGTTCTGCCGAAGTGGAGGCGAACCTGCCCAAGGCTGAAAGCCTCATTAATAAAGTTAAATAATAATAATAATAGTTCTGCCGAAAACGGATAAGCGGCGGCTTTTCTTATTCGTGCCCACCCCCGCCGTGAAAGATGGACTTCTGTCTAGTCTTTTGGCGATTTTTTAAGACACATGGCTCACGACACTGGCGAGCATTACACCGTACTTTTTGTGATACCCGCAAATTGGGTCATTGGTACACTGTCGTACGCGAGACGACGGTCGGATTCTTTCGTTCTTGTCTCTTTCAGATGCCTTGAATTTCTGGATTTTCACCGTGAGATAGACGATTTGGCGATAGGCGAACTTGGCCAGTGTGCCGTCTTGGATCGTCAACACCGCCACTGCACAAACACCATTTCCATTAGTCAATCATCAACATTGAGCCCAGCCACCAGATCCTCTATCCGGGCTAATAGGTGCGTCGGCTTCATGTCACCAAGATCGCAGGAGTTTAACAATTTCTCCATTTTTGCTTGTGCTGATCGACAGGTACTTGTCGTTTTCCGGTGGATTTGCAACCAAATCCAATTTGTGGCACAACACGCTCTGGTCCACTTTGGCGATTATGTAGTAAAATTTGGGTTTCAGCTTGAGCGAACCACAAACACGGACCTACCTTCTACCTTTTGGCAAATTTATATTGCTGATTATTCATAAAATGTATAAGTTAACTAATAAGCAGACGCCTTGCAAAAAGTTAATGAAGATCATGTGTCCAATGAAATGTATAAGCGGTCACACATACTCTTTATGCATTCTTATATGACTTATGTGGTTTGTCTTATGGAATGTATAAGGCTGATGTTTTGGCAAAAATGCATAAGTAAAACAGATGAATAAAATAATTGATTTTCGTTTCGTGTAGTCAGATTGCTCTTATTAGGGTGGCCCTTCACTGTCTATATTACTCTCTCATAAACGTATTTGAGGCACCAAGCTCTAGACCCCTTCAAACGATATATCCACCTTATGATGTGGTTCTCAAAACAATTTTATTTTCTGTTAAACGGTGTGAAGGCTGAGCAATTGCGAAGTCACACTAATTCAATGTTAGTGGGTTATCTAATTTTCTCTCGCAGATTGGGCCTGTGACTGATCATCTATCATCTCTTATCATTATTGCTTATGAATTCATATTTTTGCAGCCATCGGTATTCTCTATGGATGGGTTTTAAACCTGTACATCGTTTGTTATCAATGTATTTTTTTTGACCAACTCATTAGGTTTTTTATATGATTTTGTCTATGTCTCCCAGTATCAAAGATTTGGAATGGAAGCAAGTATTGTAATCAGATTTGAGCAAAACTCACACCCATACCTTTGTCGGAAACAGGAAAAATGGTTGATAGATCCATACCTAAAGATTGCAAAGTTCTAAACACATATAGCTGAAAATTGAAAATTAGTTTAACTCAGAAGAACCATAATCTGGATTAATTAAACAATAACATAAATTATGAAACCATTTAATAAAGCACTACAGGTCGGACTCGATTATCTGCCGTTTCTTTCTTCACTTCCATGGGTTATTTATCGCAAATAATAGCTCAATCATTTGAATCAACATTACCAAAATATTGGGAATTGTCTTATTTGTCAGATGGTGCTGTTACTCTGTGTGAATCAATAGACGTTTGCCAGAAATCGCCGATCGAAGTGAAAAAGTGCCGGTCATAGAGTCCAAATCTGACAAACAGAGTTGATGGTCACCTTTTTTGAGGCAGATGTACTGTTGACAAATTAATCTTACTGTGATGAGATATCCCATTTACATACAAACAGCAGCAATGTCACGGACACTTCTCGAAATTATCAATGCATATTTTCAAATATTTTAGTCACTTGATAAATAGAAGTTTCACCCGATAAGAATCCGTATTATCGTCACCTTTTCAACAGCGGAATGAAAATTTTTGTTGGAAATTTATGGAATCCGATTATTCTGAGGCTGTGTAGCTGGGCTGGTTTCACGCTGATTCAGTTTATTTTGATTCTCATTTTTCATCAGTTTCACTAACAACACGTACAATCTGCTCCATACTCGTAACTAGAAATCTCTAAAAAAGCAATTGCCAAGCAAAGAGTAATGAGCACTAACCCAAACATTGTACAGCGACCAGATGTTTCATGGCTATTCTTGCGATTTAAGCCAAACGATGCTGCTAGTGTATTTATTCGCAATCATCCTCACCCACTCGCATAAACATCGCTCGCACATCAAACAGAAACGTAGAAGAGGCAACTGAAAATTTGCACATAGATGCGATTGACGTAATTTTTTCCGATTCGAAACGCAGGCAAGGAATTTTAAACGGGTCATCCCTCTACTTTACGGTCACTCCGTATTGATTAGCCTTTTGTCATCCTAATTACAGGCATGATCAATCTTCATCCACCATTTCACAACAAATGGAAAAGTTACACTACTCACATAAAATTTGTCCCCTTTCTACGTTGGCGTCGAACGAATCAGGCTCTTTTCCAATGGCGAATTATCCTACCCGGATGTGCACTACACGATGATGGCAAAATCTCTATCAGAAAGTTTCTTCACGTCCAAACTCTGCAAACGGGGATTCCCACGAATCGCTGTGCGAAAAACTTTGCCACTCCAAAACACCACACTCAACAGCAAAAGTTCATATGAATATTTTTTTTTTGCTCACAATTTGAACTTGGCGTTCTTCTGATTTCTCCTGTACGCGTTTGTGTATGACTTCATCTGATTATATTTTTAGCTTGCCTGTCTCACGACCACAGCAACTCTAGCGCCGTCAGTGATATTGTTCTATCGCTTTGGTAGAATCCTTCCTTGTCGTTTGTGGTTGATTCGTCTACCCACTCTGTCACTCGATTTGAATTACTGAGTGTCAGCTGTCAGTAGAAGATGACGTTTTGCAAAATGCGGGTGTATTGGCGTCTTGCCGTGAAACTTTAGCGAGCTTTCGCCACCTACATTTCGAAGTGAGAACTATTAGACGGACGAGGGATGCCAAATTATCCAAGTAAAACAGGCGAATTTCGGGGAAAATCTCTCCATAACGAAAACATGAACGAAAAATAGTTTGTTTATTTAGGTCTATGTCTGGTTTTTGCGCTCAGGTCAGTATAGCATAGCATAGAGTTGTAGCATATGCGCTAATGGAATTACGTCCACCTTTATATTTTTTAACCTGAATTTGAATGCGTTGCGAGGTGGAAGTTTGTAACGTAAATTAGGAGAGAGTGAAGTTGATAAATGCAGGAAAGAATCTAGTTTTTAAATGTTGTCCCATTCTCACCTACACTTTAAATGAGGAAATTTTACTACTTAAGGATCATTTTTACACTCAAAACATTCCACACGTCATCATCATGTGTCTCACACTTAGTTTTGCGCTTATTGTGAAACACATTCATTTCATGTGTGAATCTTATGCTATGTATCATGCCTGAACACTATGGATTTGAATTGTGACACACTTGGATTCTATGTGCCTCATTTGGTGATATCAATAGCTTTGCACATCATAGTTCAATATTCTACAATATTATAGTTTATCGACTTATATTTGCCAACTCTAAAAATGAATCGACAAATATATGAACAAAACTGCCAGAGGCCAGAGCTTTCACATATCTTTTTAATGGGTTTGATTTGGGATTCGATCATGGACTGTTGGGATGTGGTGCTGCCGGGGTCTTTGTTCGATCTCACTGTGCCACGGTTGTTGTTCTCACACACTAAGATTTTGTTTCTGTGTTCGGTAAAAATACCGAAATCAGAACAGCGGAACGTTCGGTAAAACTTTGACCTTCATTTTAAAGACTATTGAATTTGAAAATATTATCAAAACATGTTCAACCTTGTTTAAATGATCACATCTTGTCATTTTAGTGGATATTTAGTTTCAAAGTAGCTGAAAAGCAATTGAATTGAATTGCATAAATTTAACCGAAAAGTTCAGCTGTTCAGATTTCGGTAAAAATTACCGAAGTCGGCGATAATTTCTAAGTGTGCATGTATGAGGCGGGTTGATAGGATATTGTAACAAGTCTTGTTTTCGATGTTTACCCTTCTGAGCAAGCAATAATTCATATCGCATTGAAATGCAAAACACTTTAAATCCATCTGTTTTGAACAGTAGTGTGATTCAATGTGCACACTTAAAATTTTTCGCCGAGATTCCAACAGCCGAGCAGTTCTGCAATTTGTTTTGCTGAGATTCAGTAAAACAATTGCCGAGACTCAGCTAACAAATAACTTTTTGCTGAGATATCAGCTAACAAACAGATATTTTGCAGAGATATCAGCAAAAATAAATGCCGAGGTAATCGGCTGTTGGAGATTTTACCGAGCTAGATTAAGTGTGTGCAATACACTTGAATAGATAATGAAAGATTTTCAACATTTCAAAATATGGAACACTATAAATTAACGTGTATAACACATTGAACCAAGGTGAAATACACTTAGAGTAAATGTGATCGTGCATTTAAAAAAAAAATCAAGTGTTCAAGCACACTTCGATCAAACGTGTAGAATTTTTTGAGTGTAGTATAGAATTTCGCTATATAAGGGAAATGTATTGTAGAATAAAATTATTTGCAGGAGGCCCACTACAACATCCTGTGTCCAGACGCTCCCACCCGGTTGAGTCGATCCGGAGCTCATGCCACCATCGACATCTTCATCAGCAACATTGGCGATAACATCTCTAAACCTAACGCCTATCATGATCTGAGCTCGGACCACTACCCGGTGGTGGCTGAAGTAGGTTCTTCGGCCAATAGGTTTCAAGTTTCCCGGCGAAATTACCATCGGCAGCAGTACCAGCACTGTGTGGACACAGCAATCGACTACGACGTCCTACCGGAGTCGTTTGAAGAAGTCTGCAAACCATCGAAGAGGCGATATCCCGTGCCAGGGAGCAACACATACCAGCATCCAGACAGATGAGTCATACTCTGAACCTTGACAGCCCAACCAAAGACCTTTTCAGGCTCCGTAGCACCATTCTGTGAGTGTCAGCCACCTCAGTCAGGAGCACTTCCGAGACTCCCTGACTCCAATGGTCTCAGGGTCGGCACGCTTACCAATTGCAATTACGCGGGGCAGGGAAACATCGCACGTGACACACAGAAAAAACTCGACAAGCACTTCACTACTCAAGATCGCTTGTTTTCGGTCGACGTCCGCTTCCTCTCCACTTCCTCGTCGTGTACCTCCTTCGCGCGCTTGATGTACGGGGTGGCAATGACGAGCACCAGGTTACACTTCCTGGGCCTATGAGTTGGTGACGAACTCGAGCCAGCAGGCAATGACGGTGTAACCTTCCGGTACGTCTACCGGAACTTCACTGCGTACAGGTGATCTGTACTAAATACAGCGGGGTCCTAATGGTCAAATACATTTGGCATTAGGACCATTTTAACCAAAATGGTAATTATTGCGGTTTACCTGCTGTCCTTGACTCTCTCCTCACACTTTTTCACTGTTTCCACTCTTACTTGCGTAAATTTAGCTGGCTTGCTTTCTTGATGAACCGTTTTCGCTGGTGGTCTTACGACATTGCTTATTAATTTCAAAGTTGAGTTAGTCATTGGGTCACTGCTCCAGGCTGTCGGCCAGTGACCCGGGCCATTCGTCGTTCATCGCCAGTTTGTCGTGCCCGTTATCCTCCATTCAAAATGGCCATCAACAGGCAGTTGTTTGTCCATCTGGTGGCGGGTTTTTGCAATTTTCGGTGGGGTGGATTGTTGCGTTCTACAGTAAGCTGTCCTACCTCTGCCTACTAGGGAGTTTGACAACGGAGAAAACTGCACAACACTCACGAACATTAACTGCTATTATTTTTTTACACTTTAACGGAACTAAACAAAAAACCACGATAATCTAAAACATACTCGAAACAAAGAAACTAGCACTTACAATTCGTTGGTAGTTCCAGCGTTCTGAGCTGCCGCACTTGAAGACCAATGTCAATAGGCTAACGAAAATTATCCATGCCAGGATGGTGGAACTCAGAAATAACGATTTTGCCAACATTATTCGCTCTCTCCCAGATTGTGCAAAACCATTTTGGAAGTTGACCAAAATTTTGAAAAATAAATCGAGACCGATCTCTCCGCTTTCCTCTGTTGACCAGAACTTGGACCCATCATAACCCCAGTTGAAAAAGACAATGCTCTTGGCCAACATTTTGTGATTTCACATAATCTTGGCCAAACTATGGTGAGCCCCCATGGGCCTGTCGTACTGGAGGCAATGTCTAGAGTCGCTGACACCCCCGTAAAGTTCTGTCCAGTTAGAATCCGGAATGACTTATTGTGTTTCCTGCAAGAATTATTTTACAGCGGTTTGTTTACCTAGGCACCCACTTTCTGTGGTATAAATTTCACGGTGTTTTGTGCAGTGAGTCAAAAATTCTTCCAGATGGAAGCCGAGAGGAGAGAAAAAATTCTGCACACCCACGTTGATAATACAACGTGGTCCGCAATAAAAATCGCAAAAACGTTGAAAATCGCCAAATCAACCGTGTATGATGCGCTCAAACGTTTCAGGGAGCGAAAGAGTGTGGATCGAGTGCCTCAAGGTAAGCGTCGTAGTGGAACATATGACCGTAAGCTGAACCAGAAGGTGTTGAGAACCGTCAGAGCAAACCCTGGACTGTCAGATAATGAAATCGCACAAAAATACGCTGCTGCTCGCAATACCGTTCGAAGAATTCGTTTCCGAGCAGGATATCGTTCTTATCGAGCCAGCAAGCAGAACGTTGTGTAGCCAGCCCGGGCGATCCGTCTCTAAAAACGTGTGGCTTAAGCGCCACTCCACAAGGGAGACCACACGCCCAATGTAAATTTGCCCGGTTGAGACTCTCCTAAGGGCGAGTCCATTAAATTTCCTAGAAAGGATTTATGGATCAGGCAAGCCGGCTTTCAACTAAACGTCCAAAACGGGAAAACCCTATTATCTCCATGAAACCACAAACACGATAGTCACTCAGAGAGTCAGTGAGAGCTCACCCATACCTAAAAACCTCTACAAAAGAGAATTTATCTTCATAGGCAGTCTCGTCACTTGCCACTAGACGTCGCCCTGATCTGGAAGTGGATTACTCTCCCGAACATTCAAACTCTCAACATGAGGACGGGACACGAAAACTACAACGGAGAACGCGAAGTGATGTCGAATACATTCAATTAATTAAAGCTAGGGAGATGGTCATTTTACGAAAACATTTATTATTACGGAACTATTCAGGCGGTATATTTAGTGCATAACGGGTGTTCCAACATTAATTATCCTACGTATATTTATTTACATGTTCCAATTCATTTCGGCTTACTTGTGTGTGTTCGCTCCTATCTCCTATGTGTGTGCGATTTCTCTCTCCCTAACTAACGTGCTCATGTGCTCTACTGGTTCATGTGTGTGACGTCACTTTATCGGCAACTCAGCTCCAAACGAGTCTGCGCTCCTGGTGACAACGACGTTGGCGTTGAAAAACGTTACTTTTTAAAGGCGGGAATGCCACATCACGAGTTCCGGAAAAGCGAGTCACGGAAACTCGGCGCTACTCACTCATCAGTCTTAGACTGGCAAAAAATCACTCCGTGGCGCCCTCGCCGGACGCCACACTCCAAAAATAGAAAAGGCTTGACTCACCAGATGATGTTGATTTACGTGATGGTCACAGTCGATGACCTATCAACGGGTTCGACGCACTCCTTAGTGATCGTCGATGGTGATCCGATGAATGGAGGTGCTTCGCTGACAATGGCGTTTCACACGCCGATGCGATGGCGGTTACTCTGCCGTGCCGGTAGGTTGACAAACCGGCGGGTGGACCGTGTCCACGTGGAGATACCCTGAGTCTCCTCGGACCGATTACGTAACGGATCCGTCCGCTTCCGGCCGGTTGGCGATTGCCGGGAAATTCCGTCCGTTGGGGAGAAGTTGCTGCGTTTGGGCACGGTGAATTGCTGCGAACGATTTAACAACACGACTACACCAGAACAGTGAGCACAAGCACGAGCACGGACATAGACAGCACCATATGGAGCACATAAAAAATTAACTGTATTTCTCTAGCCTTTCTCCTGATCGGACACAATTTTCTACACGCACACTTATTCTACTAGCTAAAGGAACGAACAAAAATCTTTAATTAATTTTAAACACAAGACATCACTTTAAATTACATACTTTAACTAGGAAAAACTACCACGAACAAACGCGCACACTTCAAGAACGTTGGGAAGTCACGGACGAAATAATCGAGACCGTGAATCCTCAGATAAAAGAAAGTAAAACTCGGACGAACCGGAAGTCCATCATTTCCCGAAACCCTTCGTGTCCTATCGTGAATCTAAGGACACGAAAGATAACTTGACTCGTTTAATTGTGCGACTGTCCCTTTCCTACCTTATCCATAAATTAAATGGACCCGTCTTAGGAAAGATTTCAGCAAAAATGCTTGTGTCTTCCTACTGCCTACCCTAAGGAATTTAATTCAAACAATTTAACCTTATCAAAATATATACAAATTTATACTAAATTCCTGATCGTTACAGTTGAAGCAAAGTTTCGTCGCCAAAACTCGAGCTCGAAAATTTTACCAGCAGGTTTTGACGAAGTACCATGGAAGCCTGCTCATCGACGATGAAACCTACGTCAAAATGGATTTCGGACAGCTTCCTGGCCAAAAATTCTACATGGCGACGGCACGAGGAGATGTTCATGCGAAGTTTAAGTTTGCTTTTATGGACAAATTTGCCAAAAAACTGATGATTTGGCAAGGGATATGCAGCTGCGAAGCAAAGACCAAAGTGTTCGTGACGAATAAGACGATGGACTCGAAGCTGTACAAGGAAGAATGCCTCAAAAACCGCATATTACCTTTCATTAAAGCCAATAAAGGTCCCGTGAAGTTTTGGCCAGATTAGACGAGTTGCCACTACAGTCGGGAAGTCACCCAGTGGTACCACGATAATAACGTAGATTTCATCGATAAAAACATAAATCCACCCAACTGCCCGCAGTTCCGGCCCATCGAGAGATTTTGGGTAAGAAAAGTGGAAAAACACCTCGGGACGCGATTCAGATCACCAAAATGTGGAACAAATGTGCCAAGGAAGTTGACTCCGGAGGTGTGCAGCGTTTGATGGGAAGAATAAAGAAGAAAGTGCGAATTTTCATTAGAAACGAAGAGAAATGATTTGTATTGTAATTTTTTCCTAAAAGTACAGTGAATTACATTTGTTTTGATGTATTAATCTTATTTGTACGTCAATCCGTTACCGAGATACAGATGATTTTATTATTCCGGATTCTAAATGGACATAGCTTTAGTAGTGCATGATGATAGTAGAATATCGGCTGATGAGGTGATAGTAGCTATTAGAAGCACTAGAAACATGAAGGCTGCGGGTATGGATGGTGTAGTCAACCTCGAGTTGAAAAACTTGAGTATTGACTTCTTCAACCATCTTACCCTTATCTTCAACAAATGTTTGGAGCTTGGCTACTTCCGAGGGGGGCGACACATCTAAATCTCAAGTTTAGATGGTCAATAAATCTCACACTAGCGAATCAATCTTCGAACAATCTTCTTTCATTTGTCGCATCTACTTGCATCGCTCATCAATTTTTTGCAGGAAATCTTCAGAATCGTCATCAATCTTCTTTCTATCTACTCAGCGTGCGCGCAGCTAGCCACAGCAAAACACAATCTTTTTTGCATCGTAGATAGAGTCGTCCCCCTCGGCTACTTCCCTGCATGCTGGAAGTTAGCCAAAGTGATTCCAATGCACAAGCCTGGCAAAGATCCTACCAGTGCCAAAAGCTATCGCCCCATCAGCCTCTTGTCCTCCATCTCGAAGCTATTCGAAAAGTTGATACTCAGCCGTCTGCTGGTGTTTTCAAATGATAATAGCATCTTTTTCAAAGAGCAATTCGGGTTTAGGAAAGGCCACTCTACCATCCACCAACTCGCACGGGTTATTAACATCATCAAGCGGAATAAGTCCGTTTCCAATACATCTGCCATGGCATTGTTGGACGTCGAGAAGGCGTTCGACAATGTCTGGCATGATGGCCTAGTGTACAAGCTGCATCGATACAACTTTCCGATCTACCTCGTGAAGATCATCAAAAACTACTTGTCGGGCAGATCATTCCAGGTCTTCTTGAACAATGTCCCCTCTGATACGTTCAACGTTGATGCAGGGGTCCCTCAGGGTAGCCTGCTTGGGCCTATCCTATTGAACATTTTCACGTCAGACGTTCCTCCCCTGCCGGGTGGTTGTATCCTGTCACTTTTCGCAGATGACACCTCCATCATCTATAAAGCTGGGTTTAGATAGGGCAAGTCAATTGATCAAGTCAGTTGAATTCAACTGACTTGAACGTGAATTGAACGTGTAAACCATGCCATTCAACTGACTTGATCAACTCACTTGAATTGAAAAAAGTTGAACCAGGCTCAACTTGCCAAGCCAATTGAATTCAACTGAGTTGATCATTTGACTTGCCTAGTCTAAACCCAGCATAAGGGTCGAGTGATCCGTGCTCTGGTGAGTAAACTACAATCAGGCCTGGATGTTTTGTCCGACTATTTTAAGAGCTGGAAGATTTGTATCAATGCAGCTAAAACACAAACCATTCTGTTTCCACATTCGAATTCACCTCGGCTTGTTCCGCCTGCTAACGTCAAGATCCATCTTGATAGCACTCCCATTGAATGGTCGAGTGAAGTAGTCTACCTTGCGCCCTTGGTCTCACCCTCGATAGCAAATAGCTATTCCGATCCCATGTGGACAAGACATCCACCAAGTTTAACATCTTGATCAGGTCGCTGTACCCTCTGATACACAGGAAGTCCACCCTGTTCTTCAAAAACAAGCTTGCTGTCCACAAGCAGACCATTCTGCCGACTATTGAGTATAGTATGCCAATCTGGGAGAGTTGTACTAAGTGCCACCACCTAAAGCTTCAGAGGATCCAAAACAAGATCCTCAGAATGATCCTTAATAGTCTACCGCAAACTCGTAATTCTGTGATTCACCACCTGGCCGATTTTCAAACACTCGAGGAGCGAAAGACGTCCATGTTGGAAAGGTTCAGAGTTGCCTGTCCAAGTTTGGTCGGAAACTTGTTTAAAGTTAGGAGGAAACGTTGCCGTTACGTAGCGCTAGCATCTCCTGGTTTCCTCTATAAATTTATCCCTTTCCACCAATTTGGCGCTAGTATCGATAAATTATCAGCTGAAAATTGCCACTTGGTGCTACCAGAACTTAGTGTCTAGTGTATGTTTTGCAACGCCAGCGTCATCATGTTGTCAAAGAGGGTTTTTAAGTGGGGAAGTCGCCGTTAGTGACTTTTAAGTCGAATAGGAATCTTTACACAAGTTTTTAGAAAAAATTTGGAGCCTCAACGTCTGTTCTCTGTGACTATCTTATATCGAGCTCTTTTCAATAATTGCAACATGTGAATAATGCAGAACAAGTTTAAAATTGTTCTAGAGCCAAATTGGTTTTGAAGGAAGGTCAAACTACAAACGAAGAGCTCAGCCGCTCTGAACCCTATGAAAATTATGCTTTCCCAATATGGTACATTCTCTCATTATAAACCTGTCATTTCTAGCCTATCAGAACTATTTAATAAATGGAAACCATAACATGGGTTACGCTCCTCCTAAGCGGGCCCTCCGCATGCTATCTCTGTCTTATCTCAAATGCCAATGGTTTGAATGTATCAATATATGTATACATTGGAAATGACGTTCAATCAAATAAACCCATACCCCACTCACTTGGCCAGGCTTCAGAATCGTCAAGTGGGCAGTGCGCTCTACACTCCAAGTTCCCTTTCTTTCAAATTTACCCCAAATTTTATATTTTACCCCTGTGAGTGTTGATTAATCACAATGAAACATTGTGACAGAGCACGGACTTGAGGTTACTAGAGTAGTAAATAATCTAGATCCTATTTAGGATTATATCTATGATTTGGCCAACGCCCACCAATGCAGCTGTATCGTTGTTATCATCCGAAAACTCTTTGGTAAGTTTATAGTTCAAGAAAACTGTAGATTCCCAAAGTAGAATAGGCTCTCACAATAGTTAGAGTACTGGCTCTTGAGCATAAAATCTTAAAGGTATTCTTGAGCTAAAAACTGTATTATCAAATCATAGAGACTCCCTCCACTCAATAAGTATGGGCTCTCACCCTGATCGAATACTTCTTCACCCGACAAATAAAAGAATTGTTAGCAAGCTATTGGCGTTGACGGTACCGTCGATAAATCGTCTCTTCCTGCAAATATAGACAGTTTCTAATGGGAATTTTCGGTGCAGTGAAAGGATAGTACGCCATGTTTTACACACAGTCTGACGTTTGCTTATGAATTTTCTCATAGGAGTAAAGAGCTACAGAGTCGCTGTCAACGCCAATAGCATTCCTTCGCACGTGTAAATCGATTGCGTCGCTAACAAAAGTGTACTCACAGGGAGAGGTTACCTTCTGTGCAGCTGCATTTTTGTGGTCATGCTACAGTGTTATGTTTGTTTCTCTGTGGATGAAGTATTGTGAATCCTCGATAGTAAATCAAAAATCATTGCCAGTCTTTCCTTCTGAGTGACTTTCATTGTCTATTAAGGGTTTTAATGTATCAGCAATCAAGATCTTCATATTGAAATTTTGATTTCTTTTCCGACTTTTCACTCCTGATTGATAATAGTGGCTTACCGATAAAGGAGCTGGAAGAATTAATAATTAATTGAATATTTCTCACCATAAAACATCGTTGCTAAAACATTACCGCCATCTATTCAGTACACTGTGGTGGGTAGTACGCTCAACAGATGGCGGTAGTGTGTAAACGTCAAACGCAAGGGAATTGACTATGCGCGCCACAGGTGGTGGTACTACCAACTACGATACTTTTAAATTGACCGTTAAATGCTTGTTCCACACACTAAGATTTTGTTTTCGTGTTCGGTAAATTTTACTGAAATCAGAACAGCTGAACGTTCGGTAAAACTTTGACCTTCATTTTAAAGGCTATTGAATTTGAAAATAATTTCAAAACATGTTCAACCTTGTTTAAATGATCAAATCTTGTCATTTTAGAGGAGATTCAGTTTCAAAGTAGCTGAAAAGCAATTGAATTTAATTGCATAAATTTTACCGAACAGTTCAGCTGTTCAGATTTCGGTAAAAATTACCGAAGTCGGCGATAATTTCTAAGTGTGCATGAACAACTTGCGAGTGTTATGTCTGTTTGTCTGTGATTCATCCATTAGTTCCAAAGTATGTCAAACAATTTGTACTACACGTGGTGTAGGTATTAAGTCATGGTTCACTCAATTAATGATTTTAGTTGCAGAACGGCTTGAATGGAGGGACATGGGTTTGTGTTGCTGATTTTAGCCTTTATAAGCTGATCTGCAGCTAAAATTGTTCGTTAAATAGTAATAAAGTTTACATAGTTGAAGATGCTAATTTCAAATAACAGACTGTAGTGGTAATTTTTATACGGTAGATGGAGCAGATGAAAGCATAGAGTTGATAGTTCCGTTAGAGTACGGCAGTGTGAAAATTGCATATAGATAGAAGAATAGCGAGCTAGGACAACTTTAAAGGAAGGTACAAATCGGGTTTTTCATCTCTCTTTACCAAACTCCCCCTTTGGAGAGGGAGAGGGGTGTCCCCCCCCCCCGCCACCACTGGCAAAAAGAGATGAAAGCCGACCGCTCAAGTACCAACGATGTGTTTGAAACAGTTCTACCGATTTTTTACCGCACTTCAGTTGTTATTTGAAGGAAGGCACCCAGTTGTTGGTTTGGATATTGCAACTATTATTTACCCCTACCACGATATGTGCTCCTGTTATCGTCGACTTGACGATCTCGAGGGGACACGGGTTTTCTAGGATAGCTCAGATGGCAAGGCAAGCGGTTGGTGATCGGAAAGTCATGGTTCGAATCTCATCTAACGACATGTGTGTGTAATGATGCATGTATGTATGTATGTAAGAAATTTTCTATGATCTATGTGTGGAGGGTGTGTGCTTCGACAGAAATAAAATGACACAACAATCACTAACGAAACAAGCTCTGTCCCGTTCTTATTTTCGGATTAATTATCCCGTAGTTGGTCATCATGATTCTCTGCTTGAACGTCAAGCAGTTTAGTTCGGTTTGAGCTCGCTCTCGTGAGTTGTTCGGAAAGTATTTTTTTTTTGAGTTAGTGTTCGCGCTCTTTCTTTCGTGGTTTATCGTGCGCTACAAGCTGGCCCCAACTGTCATCTTCCGCATGACAAGTAGGGACGAGAACGTGAAGAAGTATCCGGATTGCCTATTCCTGGTGCATTTCCAGAAGGGAACTGTCCGATGGGAGCCATACCGTGGCGGCCGTCACGACGTCACCCAGTGTCAGCGTTGCCTGAATTTCGGGCACGGCACCCGAAACTGCTTCGCCAAGCCACGCTGTGGCAAATGCGCCCAAAACCATGTCTCTTCCGAGTGTGTTGTCGACGAGTCGGAAACGGCCAAATGCGCCAACTGTGATGGCGCTCATCAAGGGTCCGACAAACAGTGCCCCAAACGCGAGGATTTCAAGCGGATCCGAAAGCAGGCGTCCACAAGAAATCAACCAGGACGAAAGAAGGACAATACGCCGCCATTCAGAGTGGAGGATTTCCCACCTCTTCCTGCTACGCAACACGGTCATGTAAATCCGCGGGTGCAATCCGGCCCCCGTCAAGAAACGTCTGGTGCTTCTGCTGGACAAAGCTCCCCATCCCCCCTGGATTCTGGAGAAAACCACCAGCACAAAACGCCAATCCCGATCTCTTCTCTGCGGATGAGCTGATGAAGAATTTCGTCGACATGACCAGTGCTCTTCGCCAGTGCCGCAACAAGCCCGAACAGATCCAAGTGCTCGGTAAGTTTATTATTCAGTATGGTGTCTAAACCGATAACTATCGTCACATGGAACGCATGCTCTGTAAGGGCAAAAATACTCGAGCTTGATGACTTCCTTCGCAAGCATAGTATCGACGTGGGCCTCCTAACAGAGACCCATCTTAAATCCAGTGACAGCTTTTGGTTGCTTGATCACAACATTATCCGGCTTGATCGTATCGACTCCAGGGGGGGTGGGTTTTGCGATCATCATCAAGAAAGGAATCAAGTTCTGCACGCTTCCGCATATCCGCACTTCTATCATCGAGGCCGTTAGTGTGGAGGTGGAATCACCAACCGGAAATGTCCGGTTCATCGCCGTATACTGCCCTCGTCAGTGTGCTGCCAGCAACGGACTAAGTATGAAATTCAAGAACGACCTCACCGCTATCACTCGTACGAGCTCACGATTCGTCATTGGGGGCGATCTAAATGCCCGCCACGAAGCATGGCGGAACTATCAGCGGAATCAGAATGGACGTCTGCTCTTCGACCACTCGCAGCATGGGCTGTATACAGTGCAATTTCCGGATGAACCGACATTCATCTCTCCGGCGGGAAACCCTTCCACGTTGGACTTTTTTCTATCGAACACTGGACTATCCAAACCGATGGCGATCAACGATCTCAGTTCCGACCACCAACCGGTGGTGGCTGAAGTCGGCATCAACGTGGCACCTGCTCAAAGCCTGCGCAAAGATTACCACCACGTAAACTGGGTACAGTTTGGACGTGTGGTTGACCGGAACATTAACGAAAATCCGCCGCTTGACACCGTAGAGGACATCGACCGGGCTCTGGAAGGACTCCACCAGGCCATATCCATGGCTGACGAGACGTGTGTTCGACAAGTTCCTGTGAGGGGTAAGTTTGTTGACATTGATTCCCACACCCAGTTACTGATTCGTTTGAGAAATGTGCGTAGACGCCAGTTTCAGAGGACTGGAGATCTGAGCAAAAAACATGAAATGGCCGATCTGAACAGGCAGATTGCTTCCACAATGGACTCACTCCGAAATGAAAGTTTCGGGCGTGTTGTCCAGAATCTGGATGACCGCTCCCGTCCATTCTGGAAGGTAGCCAAGGTGCTGAAAACTCATCCCAAACCCGTTCCACCTCTTAGAGTCGAAAATGATGACGATCGGCTCAAAATCACCCCGCAGGAGAAAGCAAATGCGATTGGCAACCACATTGCTTCGTCGCATCTGCTTGGCTCAATCATCCAAAGTCCGCTTGAAAATCAGGTTTCACAATGTGTACAAAACTTGGATGCCTCCCCTTGTGTCGTCCCTCCGGCAGAAAATATTACAGTGGAGCAGATTTGCTCAGCGCTGAAAAACACCAAGAACATGAAGGCTCCCGGGTTTGATGGTATATTCACCTTGGTATTGAAGAAGCTGAGCACGAGAGTGTACTCGTTTTTGACTGCTATCTTCAATAGATGCTTGGAACTGCACTACTTTCCAAGTATCTGGAAGGTAGCAAAAATCATACCAATCCGCAAACCCGGTAAGGATCCATCACTACCTTCCAGCTACAGACCAATCAGCCTCCTTTCAGCGCTGAGCAAATTGTTCGAGAAACTAATTCTCAATCGTTTACTCAAGTTTGTCGAGGAGAACAACATTCTCCTACCTGAACAGTTTGAGTTTAGGAAGGGGCATTCCACAAATCACCAGCTAGTTCGGGTGATGAATAACATTCGGAGTAACAAACCTGTATCCAAGTCCACAGCCATGGCATTGTTAGACGTTGAAAAAGCGTTTGACAATGTCTGGCATGACGGACTTGTGTACAAGCTTTGTAACTTCAACTTTCCACCACATCTTGTAAAAAACACCGAAATTACCTCCAGCAAAGGTCGTTTAAGGTATCGTTGAATGGTTGCAATTCAAACACCTTTTCCGTCCCAGCAGGTGTTCCGCAAGGAAGTCTGTTGGGCCCTTTGCTATACAACATCTACACTTCCGACATTCCTCCCTTGGGCTACGGTTGCGTATTCTTCCTGTTCGCAGATGATACCGCTATAACCGTCAAGGGAAGGAGGCCTCGTGAAATAACAAACAAACTTCAACGATGCCTTGACGCCTTTGCTTTTTATGCCAACACGTGGAAAATCAAAATCAATGCCTCCAAAACCCAATCAATAATGTTCCTCCATCGGCAATCTCCCAAACTAAAACCGGCTCCCTCTTGTACTGTAATAATGGATGGCACAAGGGTTGAGTGGTCCACCGAAGTGACATATCTTGGTATGTTGTTTGACGAGAAGCTCCTTTTCCGCTCGCACGTAGATAGGGCAGTAGTTAAGTGTTCCAATCTAGTTAGGTGCTTGTATCCGCTTATTTCCCGCACATCTCGTCTCTCTAGGGTGAACAAACTGGCTGTCTTTGATAAGCAATTTGTATATAGTAGGTTAGGTGTATATAGTAGTTGTAGATTAGTTGTAGCTGTAAATAATAGTTTTAAGTAGCCTCTTTTTGGTAAGCGTGATTACCTCTCACCCCAGCAGGCCTGGGTTCAATACCAGTTTGCGCCGCCGGGATGTTCTGAGGCATAACATCTCTGATCACGCCTTCCTTCGGATAGGAAGTAAAGCCGTTGGTCCCCGGTTCATGAGTTGATGGGTCGATAGGTAGGGACCAGAAGTGGAAACTGCCTTCCTGGCACGTCGGTAGCATTGGTGCTCAGCACGGAAAACAAGATCGACGGAAAAAACAAACCAAAGGAAAAAAAAGTAGCCTCTTTTTTCCAATTCAAAACAAACCAATCCCACCAAGGTGGTCATACTTTAATAGGCCTGATAGGACTAGGAACAGTAAATAATAATTAAAATTTCAAAATAACTAAAGTTGAAAAGACGCATCTGTGTCACTTGAAAATCCATACATGTAAACCAAACAAATACAAGAAATAAAGATCAATTCAATAAAGATCCCGTAGTTGAATAATAAATGTATAATAGTGTCTAATTATACATTATTTCACATGAGATTTAAGCATCTATATACAAAAATTTGATCGAATAAGCTCTGTTACAACTTTTGTAAGTCGAATAAAAGCTTCTCGACATACCTTACTAATTCAACACCAAATATTTCGATGTTGTGGTTGAATAAATGCTCCAGATTTGTGTGAACAGAGCCTGAATAGAAGTTATTATTAAAAATAGTACAAGTATTATTAAGCATGAAGTGGAATAAAATCGTAAAAAGTCTTTTCTTCAATAGGCAATTGTTTGTTGGGCAATGCTACCGACGCCAGGGAGGCAACTTCCACACGTACCCTACATATCGACCCATCCCGATCGTGAACCGGGGACTAACGGTGCCTGGCGGTGCCGACTGGGATTGAATCCAGGCCTTACCGCGTGATTTCCTCGACTGAACCGGGAATCGAACCCGCTTCCACCGGCTTGGTAATTCCGGACCATTACTGATTAGTGCATCGAACAGTACAATGATAACTGATATTCGGCCATTTCCCATCTAACAAGTGGCTGACAAGATAGTTGAGCGAAATTTTGTGTCTGCAATGCTTGATATTTGAGACCCGCGAAACTAGTCTCACTGGGGTTTATTTATTGTCATCATCAAATAACTTGTATCCCGTAGCTCTGTTTAATCGTTTGACTTTATTGATTCATTGCATATTTACATTATCAATATATTATTAGCCTATTCAACCAGTTTAGATCCAACCAATTATTCGGTAGAAGTGACTTGCCACTCGATGAATTGTCCAATAAGAACAGGATCAGTTCCTGTCGCAAATTGATCCAAAACGCATCTGAAAGTTTGTTTAGGCGAGACTGATTTCGCAAACAAACTGTCAAATCTGGCTGAACTTTAACAACTGGTGCTCATTCTATCGATGGATGCGTTTTGCTACACTGCTCTATATTCGTTTCAAACAGCTAACATTCAAGTCGAGTTAGATTTTTTTTTACAATATTTTAAAGAAGAAAAAAACAAATATCATCTATAAATCAGTCCTATTCAACCCTAACACGAACTTAGGGAATGTATTTAAGTACGTACTTACAAACTGCACTAAGGAGTGTACTGTATGGTCACCAACAAAGATCTTATATATTGTATGTATTCAAAAGGAAGAGAGAGTTGAAGTACCTTTAAAAAATACGTTGATACTAGATTCGCTTTTAGGTTCCAGTTTGATTTTAATAAATAAGTTTGGCCTTTCCCGCAACTACCACGGTCCTATATGATACATATGTTCACTAATTTTCCTATAACTGCATAGAGGCATAGCAGGATGAAATTCTAAGCTCGCCGCTTTTTAAACTAATATTTACAAAAAAAAAAATCAACAAATTGCTTTTTCTCAAATTAAGACCCGAAGAGAAAAGTCTAGCTAAAAATTCGGTTCACTGTGTTTAAAGCTCTGTAGAATATTCTTCGGAGTTGACAGAAAATTTGCGCCAACAGATATGATCCGGTTGACCATTGCTGATGTAGATATCACGGTTGTATCCCTCCTCCGGGTAGGGGTTCTTTGAATGGCCATTTTGGTTCAGGTTCTGTGGCTTCGTTGCCTGTTGGTTCGTCTTAGGGACGATGTGATGCACCGGCACCGGTGGAGCCAGGTGGTTATGGTTGTTTTTGAAATTTTGAGCTGCATCCGCCTTGGCCAGTGGATTGCGTACGATTGCACCTCGGTAGGCATGGTCATCGGCCATAATTTCGATTCGAGACGTGAAGCTATTGTCGGAGGTTTTCCTGGAGCTGATCAGTCCAGCTTGGCTTCGTTCGCTTGGTGTTCGTTTGTCAGTAGTGTGGGAAGATTTCCGCGAACTGGAGGAAGTGTGCGGCGACTTGTCATTGTTGGAATCGACGCTGTATACCGAGTGTTGTTGCTTGTACTGTGGGAATTTGTCTACACTGATGTCCTCTTCGATGGCAGAGTCCCCGAAGACGGACCCACTGTAGTTGGGTGAGTTGCTACCGGCGGTTGAAAGATTCTTATTGGATGATCCATACTTGTTGGAGTGAGAATACTGGCCCTTTTTTATGGAGTTGGTGTAGTCCTTGGTGCCGCGCCGCCTCAGTGTGAAGTCTCGTTCTCCGGTATCTTCACAGACCGACTTCCATTGTTTCCAAGCATGCCGAACCAACGGATCAGCAGGTCCCCAATCTTTCGAGGGCTTTGTAGCCCCATGGATCATGCTGAGTATGTTGTAATCTACCTGTTTGCTGATCTCCACGCATGCCAGGAGCATGATGACACCCAAACTAAATACCACCGGCAACCACTTGGGGAAGTAATCGATCAACAGGTCGTTATCGAAGTATGTAATGGTCCACCAGGACAGGATCGCTATCAACAGCACCGGAATGATTCCCCAGATAAACAGCCATGCTTTTAGCACGGGTCGCCCAAGCGAGAACTCCAGATCCGTGTACAAATTCTTCGATCCATACACCCATATTATCAGAATGATTTCGAAAATCATCGCACAAACGATCAACGATCCAATGATTCGTGTGTCGAGTATCCGCGGGAAGATGTAGTTCGGGCACAATAGTCCAGCTATTGCGACAACTAGGCCAGCTAGACACACGGTATAGTTTGGATGTTTCCGAATCATGCGAGTCGAGGTGTAAATGTAGATCGTTACGGACACGATCGAGGAGATGAACAGTAGCGCATAAGCTAGGGCGGGGATCACTCGCTGAATGAGCTGATCCAGTTCGTGAACCGTTACGGCCCTGTCGTAGATGGCTGTCAGCGGTGTCAGCTCCGGATACAGCAGGTGGGGGTCATTCGCAGTGTTGTGGAATTGAAATACGTAGAAGACCACGGCGATCGTAGTGATGAGGATGTTGAAGAATATGTAGACGAAAGATGTTCTGAAAATGAATGAAGCATATTAGTTAGGTGAATTCTTAAAAAGGCTACCGATCAATTACTTTATGGCATCTCCTTTGTACAGAAACTTCCCGGTAATGACCGGTATGGCTCCGATGCCAATGTTTAGCGAGTAGATGACTTGCACTAGTGCGTTGAACCACAGTGTGCTATCAGCGAATGATTCCGGATAAAATGGCCACAGCCCAGGTAGGTACTCGTCGTTGATGGCTTTCGTTACTTCCCATCCCGTTTCAAAGATCAGCAATATCAACGCCAAAAATCCAAATAGATATATTGATCGTCGGTTGATTTTCGCACTGTGTGTGCTGAAATGACATTTGATTGAAAATTCAAACTAGCAGGAGAAAGTGATTCCACACTTACCACACCATCGAAATGACCCATAAAAGAATCAAACTCAACGCTAGCAGTCCGAAGTAGAGGGAACTTCGCCACACTGGACGTAGAAATGTTAGTCTGCAAGAAAGGAAATATGTTCGAAATCATGCATACGTACTGGCATCGAATATTAATTACACACTCACTTCAAACACTCCTGTCCGCTATTGGGTTCCACATCGTAGCCGTCCTGCGGGGCAAAAACGACAAAGAAAAAAAAAAACGTAAATAAATGACAAATCGGACATGGGAGATAAAAAACTGAAATTCAGGACCCAACAAAACAAAGACTCAAACTTCGAATGACTCACATGAATGGACTGCTGGTTGATCGTTACGGCCTTATTACACTCTCTAAATGGCACAGATTTGAATGACAACATTCCGACGTACAGTAGCGCAATCACCGAATGCATCGAGGTCCAGATCGCCGCCAGCCAAGAGGCGATTCGTCCGACCAGGCTGGCTCCTGTGGGAGGAGAAGAATGAGGGAGGAATATTTTAGAGCAGCGTTTATCAGTCTATGGGTCATTCGTGACCCACTGGTGGTCGCAGGAATGCAGACAGCTTAACCATATTCTCGATTACTTTTTTCGAAGGGACGTATCAGCTTTTGTAAACAATGCATTTGATCGTCGGTTTGGCGTAACTGGTAGCTCGTCCACGCATACCATGCACCACTATCAGACAGGGGAATATTTCCTCTATCTGATCGTAGTGTTAGCATGCGTGGGCGAGCTACAAGTTACGTAAAATCGACGATCAAATGCATTGTTTACAAAATCTGATACGTCCCTGCGAAAAATAATCGAAATATGTATTTTTTTTATAAAGTTTATGCAACATTAAATCTTCTCGGAATAATCAAAATTTAGCTTGATTTGAGTTACTGTTTTCATTTGCTTCTAAATTAAATATTATTAAATCGTTTATAAAATTGTTAGTGAAATTGAAAGAAAGCATTTTAATGCTTTTATATTAAATCAAACCTTCAAAAGGACTCCTTCATTATGTAAAAAGCCAGAAATATTTTGGGTTTTGGAAATTACAACGCCATTTTTGTGATTCAAAGTGTATTTCTTTTTATTTGAGTTTAAAAGTTATATAACGCTTAAATTACATTTGAAATGTCAGTTTTGGTGCAGTGATACAATTTTGGGCCTTCTTAGCCAATTCTAAGCTTTAAGACTATATTAAAGAATAACGACATTTTACTGCGTAAGTTAGATTGTTATGGGATCAGAGGAGTGGCAAATGACATAGTTCGAAGCTACTTAAAAGGTAGAACTCAATTTGTTTCGTATGACGAAGAAATAAGTTCCCTGAGACAAATAAGTACAGGAGTTCCCCAAGGGAGCAATAATGGGCACTTACTATGTCTCATTTACATTAACGACATTAGTAAAACTTGCCTTGCTGGTACTCCGAGGTTGTTTGCAGATGAAACAGCCTTATTTTATCCGAATGTCGATCCAAAAGCGATAATTTCAAGCATGAATGAAGACTAACAAATTCTCCAGGAATATTTTTGCGATAATCTGCTCTCACTAAATTTACAAAAAACTAAATACATGATCTTCCGACCACCAAGAAAAATCCTTCCAATTGTTCCTAATTTATTTAGTAATGGATGTTAACGTCATACAGAAAGTAGAGTCATTTAAATATCTACGTATTCAGCTAGATTGTACATTGTCTTGGGATCTGCATATCAAGGAAGTAGCGAGAAAAGTTTCATCCATGTGTGGAGTTTTGAAAAGGGTTAGTTGTTTCATTCCTCGAAAAGTTCTGCTTATGTTCTACTACACTCACATTCACTCATAGCTGAACTATTTGATAATTGTATGGGGCAGAGCCTGTAAATCAAAGCTTAAAAGACTGCAAGTATTACAAAATCGATGTATTAATCTCGTGCGTATACAAACTTTGGTCAGAAACGGTTTACTTTTATAGGTCCAGCCAAATTTAACAACCTACCCAGAGATATTCAGATTGTAACAAATCGTTCATCATTAACCATTAAAAGTTATTTACGATCGCAAATACCACAACTATTAATTTAAGCTTAATTATATTTTCTTTCTTTTTATTATTATATTTTAACCGTCATCAAACATTTAAGTGTTAATTATTTGTCCATCTTTCCTTAGTTTTAATATAAATATTAATTTTGTAATGTTTTAAATACATGCGCTTCTTTAAAAGGATACTTTATCCACTAGAAGTGCATAAATTGTTTTGTTCGTAATGGTATCTCCTTTTTGTAGAATTGTAAATTAAAATATGCTCAGCCATTTTATATGTAGTGTTTTGTATTTATGATATTGCCTATGGCTGAGTTTTTGAGTGTCCACTACCAGGGGGCTCAAAATGGAGCTTTTTGGTGTGGGGAAGAGTGGAGGGCACTCAAAAAAAAAATTACCATGTGTTTTAAAGGCGATTTTGGAATTTTTGTTTTTAAACTATATTTTTTTTTTATAAAATAAAGGTTTCAGAAGAAGAAGAAGAACCCGATTATTCTGGTGAAGAAGATTGCGATAAAGATGGAGACGAGAGTTAATCCGAAAACTATTTAGATGTCATGGACTCTGAATACGCAGAAGATCCCCTGACTGTGACGGAGGACGAGCAGAACGAAGGTGTTAGGTGGTCCAGTCGCCACAATCGCGGCACACTGCCGGGTCAATTGTTCGATTCGTGGTATGGATCCTACATCATATGTGAAGGCCATAACAATTTAGGAGGAGTGATGGGATTTAACAATGGATTGTCCCTCACCATATACCATCGGTTTACCCATCACGGAGATAAGCTTCGCTACAAGGGTAGCTGTTAGACATCTACGAGCGAGACGGCGGAACAATAGTGAAAAAGGGAGGTAACATATTTATTATTGTCATAACTATCTTGGTCAAACCGAATCAACACGTAAATACAAGTTGTTTGTATCCGTCAAACTGTCCGTGTTTATTTATTGCCCACAAATTTTACATAAAATAAGGATTATATTGATAAAATTTATGGATCATCCACTCTTTTTTATGGATTTTCTTCGGTGTTTTATGGATCATCTTGATGATTTGTTGAAACATTTTTCAATATTTTATGGATAGTTTTATCAATTCTAAAGGTGAATTCTTAGAAGTGATGGGCAACTGAACCAACCGGTGTGCACCGTGTGCTGGTTCGTGTTCAAAAAAATACTCCGGTGCCACTCACGTCGTTCAGATTCTATAAATACCCATACTGAAGGGTATTTGACATTATTTCCCAGTTTTTCTGCAACTAGAAGCAGCCATCTTGAATTTCAGGATTGCTTCGGAAATCCGTTTCCGGTCTCTATACGTCATTCCGATTCCGAAAAAAAAAACCCATATTGAAGGGCATTTGACAGAATTTCCTAGTTTTTTTTTTGCAACCGGAAGCCGCCACATTGGATTTCAAGATGGCGTCTGACATTGATTTCCGGTCTCTAGACGTCATCCCGATTCCAAAAATACCATTATTGAAGGGTATTTGACAGTATTTCCCAGTTTTTTTTTTAATCCTGAAACCGCCATATTGGATTTCAAGATGTCGTCTGCCAATGATATCCGGTCTGTATAAGTCTTCCCGATTCCGAAAATACCCATATTGAAGGGTATTTACTAGTATTTCCCAGTTTTTTTTTATAACCGGAAGCCCCCATCTTGGATTTCAAAATGGCGTCAGAAATTGATATCCGGTATATATACGTCATCCTGATTCCAAATATTCCCATATTGAAGGATATTTGATAGTATTTCCCAGTTTTCCAAATGGAGTCAGAAATTGACTTTATCCTGATTCCGAAAATACCCATATTGAAAGGTATTTGACAATGTTTCAATTTTTTCTATAACCGGAAGCCACCATCTTGGATTTCAAGATGGCGTTGGTTGACGATTTCCGGTCTCCACGTCACCCCGATTCTGGAAATACCTACATTGCGTAATACATTTGAATTCACAGTTTTTCTGTATTCAAAAACCGCTATTTAGACTTGACACCACCGACAAACCGACATGAAACTGAAACTTAACTCTTGATCGAGAATCCATAAAAAAGAAATAGATTGAACCAACTCATAAATTTTGTAGGCGTGTTCGTGGCTAGGATAAATAATTTCCGCGAGTACTGCGGCAGATGTCAGTTTTGAGCTTTGATCAGAAATTTCTTTGTAATTTGTATGATCATTCATGTCGGTTTGTCGGTGTTGACATAATTTTATTCATAAAATACAAATTCTGTTTAGTTATCTGTCATCACTGGCAAATATGAATAATGCGCACCACGCACATAAACATACAACAGTACCGGATCGGTTCTTGAATTCAAAACATCATCCTTGTGAACACGAATACCGGTACTGGAAAATCAGAACCACACCGTGTGCAGCGAACTGGTGAACACGGTGCGGTGTTGCTTGCAACTACCAAACCGAACCGACAGCAGCACTAAACACTCGTTACAACGGATCAGCACATTGGTTATGTTTTAGAAATCCATACCGGTGCTGTACCGGTGTTTTTCCCATCACTGATTCTTAGGGCTGCCCAAGTTTAGTAACTGACAACATTTGGTTGTCCAACTAATCATGGCACCCACTTTGTTTGTGAGAAATTTTAAATAGACATTGTTTAGTAAAACTACTATGGCATGAATAATTATATTCTCGTGCAACATGCCTTCGATCCGTCATAAAGAAGTTTTGTAAGCAACAATGCGTACATTTAATTGTCAGAGTGTTATTTAAAAGTATTTTCAACTAGTTACAAGACATCCTGCACCTTTTCAGTTGCATTAATTTGTGAGATGCTATAAAAAGTGTTTTCAACTTTCTTTTTTAACAAACCTTCGGTGCTACGATGTCATCGTTTTTGTCGAGACTTGGCTCGATTCTCGAACGCTTTCCATCCAGGTGTTCGGATCCGAATACGAGGTTTTCCGCTGTGACAGAAATCCGAAAAACAGTCGGAAATCTATTGGAGGTGGTGTTCTCGTGGCAGTTCGTTCCGGGTTAAAGGCGAGAGCTATTGAAAACGTCTTGTGGAACTGTGTGGAACAAGTTTGGGTGGCCGTAGAACTGAGCGATCGCACACTGTACCTATGTGCGGTGTATATTGCACCTGACCGGGTTCGTGACAACGAACTTATCGATACCCATTGCCGGTCCGTTTTCACCATAATGGAGAGTGCGACACCAACTGATGAGATAATCGTTCTGGGTGACTTCAATCTACCCGGTGTTTCCTGGAAACCATCTTACAGCGGCTTTCTCTACCCAGACCCTGTACACTCTGTATTTCATACAGGATCAGTTAGCCTTCTCGACTGCTATAGTACAGCAACACTATCTCAAATAAACCACGTAGTCAACGAAAACAACCGTAGCCTGGACCTCTGCTTCGTTAGCGTTCAGGACACCGCTCCTTTCATCTCCACGGCACCTTCTCCACTAGTAAAGCAAGTACATCATCACCCTCCCTTGGTTGTCACTGTTGCTGACAATCACGATCGGGTCTTTGACGACATTTCCACGACCATGTCATACGATTTCCGGAAAGCCGATCATCGTAGTATCGTCAACGTGCTATCTAGTATAGATTGGGAGAGCATCCTCGATCCTGATAATGTTGAAACCGCTGCGCAAACATTTCCACATGTCTTGGCTTATGTCATTGACAGGTGTAGTAATATAATTTGAGAACCACTGTTAATTCATATCAATCCACACCAAACATAAAAATAAACAGTCATAGAGGCCAACCGCCTTAAAAATGCATAGCACACGAAATAGGAAATTAATCAATTGCAACCATATGTGTCAAAGGCAACATCATACACCGATAAGCGTTTCTTTTCCTTCTCTCCTTTCCACCCCGTGTGTGGCCGTACCGAAGAGCCCTCGATAGAGTGGCATCAAATTGCATAGCTCAATAATTCCAACAGTCCACCAAAATTCTGACGCATCAGTCAAGAACCTTTTTGCCTGTCGGCACTCCAGTCGTCTCGCTCACCCATATGCAAACCATAGATTAAGAATCATTGTAAAACCATATATAAAAGAATGACTTTTGTGAATAAATCAATCTTTTGACCGAGAGCCAACTTGGGTAGTCGCTTGGTCCGAACCGGAGGTTACTCCTCAGAGCCCTCCCTAGTTCGGATACCATCTAGACTGAAAAGAAAGCCTTCTCCATACAAAAGACACGGCGCCTCCCGTCACACAGGCACGTTCCGAAAAGAGTTCACCGTAAAATTTCTCATCCTCCCTGGCAGACGAGTGAACTGCGTAGGTTGAAGTCGACCAAGAGAGCCGCATTAAGAAAATTCACTAAGTATCGTACGCTTTCGCTGAAACGTCACTACGTTAGGCTCAATTATGAGTTCAAGCGAGTTAGCCGTCGGTGCTATTCGCGATATCAACGAGGGATTCAGAGGAAACTCAAGTCGCACCCGAAGTCATTCTGGAATTACGTAAATGAGCAGCGCAAGGAATCCGGCCTACCTTCTTCAATGGTGTTGAATGGAGCAGTTGCTTCCACTCCTCAGCAGATCTGTCGCTTGTTTTCTGAGAAGTTCGCCAGTGTTTTCACGAATGAGAGATTAACTGACGAACACGTTACCCTAGCAGCTAGTAATGTTCCACTGTACGGTCAAACACTGGGTGCGATGGATGTCAACGTCGAGATGATTTCCACTGCCGCATCACAACTCAAGTCGTCCTTCAATCCAGGACCCGATGGCGTTCCATCCGCATTCCTGAAAAAGCATATCGCCAGCTTGCTGATGCCCATGCTTCACCTATTTCGATTGTCCATCTCGAGTGGTACATTTCCATCTTGTTGGAAATTCGCACATATTGAATCAGCCACAAAAAGGGCAGCAAACGGGATGTGGACAATTATCGTGGAATTACGTCGTTGAGCGCAGTTTCGAAGTTATTCGAGTTAGTCATCATGGAGCCTCTACTCTCTCATTGTAAGCAGTATATAAGTGGTGATCAACACGGCTTCACTTCCGGTCGTTCTACTTCCACAAATCTGCTGTGTTTGACATCGTATCTTACGGAAAGCATGGCAGAGAGGACTCAAACAGACGTCATATACACCGACTTGTCAGCTGCCTTCGATAAGCTAAACCATGCCATCGCGATTGCCAAGTTGCATAGACTTGGGGTCAGCGGCAACCTCTTGCGATGGTTTCGTTCATATCTCACTGATCGGCAACTGATGGTTGCCATTGGTGACAACCGGTCCAATATCTATCTAGCTACGTCAGGAATACCTCAAGGAAGTCACCTCGGACCTTTGATTTTCTTACTCTACTTCAATGACGTGAACTTGGTCATCGAAGGCCCACGACTATCGTATGCAGACGATCTTAAAATCTACCTACGAATCCACTCGATTGATGACTGTCACTTCCTTCAACGTCAGTTCGAAGCCTTTGCCAGCTGGTGTAATTTGAACCGAATGGTGGTTAACCCCACTAAGTGTTCAGTGATCACTTTTACTCGGAAGAAAGAACCAATCACATTTGAATACAAACTTATCGACCGTGTGAACCATGTGAAAGATCTGGGTGTTATTCTAGATTCTCAACTTACGTACAAGCAGCACATCTCGTACGTTGTCGACAAGGCGTCTATGACATTGGGATTTATCTTCAGGATAGCAAAGAATTTCTCCGATATCTACTGTTTGAAGTCACTATACTGTTCCTTGGTGCGATCCATTCTGGAATATTGTTCTACGGTCTGGAGTCCAAACTACAACAATGGTGCTGAGAGAGTTGAGTCCGTTCAACGCCGTTTTCTTCGATTCGCTCTGCGGAAGCTGCCTTGGAGAGACCCATTTCATCTGCCCAGCTATGAAAGTCGTTGCCAGCTGATTGATCTGGAGCCTCTCCGAACTAGAAGAGACACCTCTAGGGCCCTGTTCATTGCGGACACTTTACAAGGTATAATTGATTGCAGTGCAATCTTGGGGCAAGTCAACATTAACGTCCAACCCCGTGCGCTACGTAACAACGTTATGCTGAGATTGCCACTTCAGCGCACAAACTATGGCATGAACGGTGCAATAGGTGGGCTGCAACGAGTGTTCAATCGAGTCTCGGGCATCTTCGATTTCCATATGCCTCGACAGCTGCTACGAAGATACTTCTCATCGTTCTTTTCTGGCACAGTTAACCGTGAATGATTGTGTGTTTTATTTATGTATTTTATTCTTAGTTTTTATTTTTTTGATTTACCTATATAAGTTACTTAAATCATCATTGGGGCTTTACACAGCCTGTTGATGCAGACAAATAAATAAATAAATTGAATTGAAAACCTCATAAGAAACTGTCAATGACTGCGTGAAGAGACAGTCCGGTTCAATATGGTGCCGTCAATGTCCACGTTAATCTGGAAAGTACAGAATCTCTTCAAAAGCATTATAATTTCAACTAAGATTGATTTTGCATACGACAAGTTTTACAGTGGTATTAAAGCAGTAAGATGCACGTTTAAATAACATTAAAAGATAAAAGCAGAAGAAAACTATTTTGGAAAATGTTGAACTCTAGGAAGTATGAAGATAACATCTATTAACCTCAAATAAAACATGGGGTGTTTTCTGCATCACTTATAATACATTTATACAACATGTCGCTCTAATTCTTTTTTCAGAAAGATGTTTTATGCGTTACTTGGGTATAGTAATTAACTCACTGCAAACGGTATCAATTTTTGTGTGCTACACTGTATCTTCGATTCGAGACTTTCACCTTACTTGTGTGAGTTAGAGTCGATGTATAATGAGTCACGTCAAGAGCCTATTATTACCTATTGAGCTGTCAAACTGACTGCCTATCGTGCAAAGTAAACAAACATTATGATGCTATGAAAGGTCCACGAAAAGTATTGCAATAAAATATAAAATATAATCGAAGAAATGATCATAAACACGCAGTGAGCAATAAATTGCATTAGGATACGTTTGGTAATGATCACTTATGAGAATTTCTACTATTTTTGGTTGAGATAATTTGACTAATTCACAAATGATTAACGATTTACTACAGCCGCTATTTTTTCTCGCTAAAAGTCATTTGAAGTTGATGTAGAAGTCCTCTGTTGCCAAGTGAAAAGAAAGGGAATCTTTCGAAAACCGTGATGCAAGCTCAACTGTTTTTCTCTTGGCGTGACTCATTATACACCGACTCTAGTGTATGTTCCATTGCATGTGTGTTAGTGTGATGTTTTTTTACAGTTTTTTTTTCTCGGAAAATTGCCGTTTCCTACACTCGAAAAATTCCACACATTTTTATTGATGAATTTCCATGTGAAATTCCACATGATTTTTATGTGACCACACATAAATAGAATCCACTCAGAAGTACTCATGAAATTTATGCGTCAAATGAATAGTATGTGTGGTCACATAGTATTAAGTATGTGTCCGACACATAGATATTATTTATAGATCACAATGCAAAAAATCGTGTGTGGGACACATAAAAACAATCTTTGAAATTTTCTTAGTGTACAACTAAGTTCCACACAACATTTAGATTAGATGAGCCTTCGTGCTATAAAACCTAAGCGGGAGTCCAAATGGCCCAATTTCGGCACAAACACTAGCGAACAATTGTTTGAAGTTTGATGGAATTCTGGGAGGTAGAATTTGAAATTCGTTTTTTCCGCTATTTGGCGTGGATTTGCTTATTACAGAAAGTTGTTGCAACATACAGCAAAAGCAAAAATGCAAGTAGCTCAAAATAAATTATTTTCATACTCGATCTTATCCGATTTGCATGAAACTTTGCATTATTGTGTATTATGGTCAATCATTCACATGTGAGCTGAAACTCGGCCATTTTGAATATCGTATGGCGTATTCGATATATTCTAACAAATCATTACTCGAACACATCACTTCCATTCGATATGATGTCCTAGACAAAGTTGTAAGAAAACTTAATAAATTTCTGAAAAAATATACGCATATTTTATTTTAGTAATCTTGCGTCAAAAATACAAAAAGTGTTTGAAACTTAAATAAACTTTTATTTATACCAAACTCAGGCCAAATATATAGCATATTCGATAGTTTTCAATAGACCATAGCACGAAAACGGCTTATGTTATCGAAATGACGTCTAAGAGTTATAGGAAACTGGATTGCATTAAAAAAACGCACTCTGAAAAATTCACAAATTTTTGTCAAACAATGAAGAAAATGGGTCAACACTTCAATAGCAATAAAGTACATTTATTTATCTTATGCGCAAGCTTTCAAAAATGCTAAATTTTCTATAATGGACATAATGGACTCTTCAAAATTTACCTTAAATATACAACATAAACTTGTAGTAAAAAATTTGAACTGTTTTTACGCAATAATCATCATATTCTGGATAAAAAATTAAAATTATTTGTGAAAACCCGTTTGTCCGTTGTGTCCATTTTTGATAAGCTTCCCAAAAACATAAAATAAAAATCTTAAAAATGTACCTTTTTTGTTATTGATTTGTATTATTTTTTATGTTTTTATTTTTTTATGCGATATTTTTTTTAAGTGTGTATTTTTTTTTCTGAAAAGGTAATCCAGCTTCCTTCCAAGCATCAGAGTTGATAATAGAAGAGTAACGCAGAGTAAAACTGGCAACACTGATGTTGATCAATGAGCAGTTTTTTTTTGTTTTGGCAACCTTTGTTTTTGTTAAAATTTCCGATGGCTTCACTTGGGTTGTGGAAGTTCCTCTAGTTTCGATAACAATACTTCCCACGCAACAGGTTTGACAGTTCGATAGGTAGATTTTGGTTTTCGTCTGCGTAACTCTTCTATAGACCTTTTTGACGTTTGATAGTATTTCTCTATCCAGCACACATGAATGAATGAACGGTTTGTTTTCCCACTAATCTGTTTCCCTCTTGCTTGCACTCGTTCGATTTAAATGGTGCAGTAGTGTGCGCCGATTAAACGTCAATAAGCTCTATTATCAACTCTATCAAGCATGGCGTTTCATTTTGCATTTACTACTCACTCACACGCAAACAACATCAGAAACGAGCATTAGCTTGTGCTAGCCGCACTGATTTGGTTCTTATTCTCATTGCTTCTATTTTCTTCGATGAACGTTGAATTGAGTAAAACAGACAGCTGAGCGTTGTAGTAGATAGGGTTAGTGTGGAATAAAGAATGAGTAGAATCTAGTGAGCGTGAAGCGTGATAGACCGTATGGAAATGGCGCAAGCAATACAGAAAACATTGTAAATTTCTTGTGTTTTTATTTAAGTTGCCCAGAATTCTTTTAAATGGTACGAGAAATACATCTTGATACTAAACTGTTTCAAGTTTGTTGCTTGATTTACTTCAGGTCTCAATAATGAAACTCAATTGTTTCAACGTACTGCTCGGATCTTGGATGACCTCTCAAATCATGCATCAAATGGGAGGTGCAAACATGTTACACTCAAATTGGTGTGAAGTTATATGCTACGTGATATTGTAAATATGAAACACTTGAGCAACAAATCTAGCTTGTGTTGTATTTGTTGAATGAGAGTTCCGTAAAACATTATGTTTCTTGAAACTTGGTTACAACAGAGTGTGAATGATATGTTTTTGTAGCTGTTGAGCAACTGTTTCGAGATGTTACTAATAAGTCGACAAACCAATATGTGATGAAGAACCTATTTGCAAAATTTGTATGAATCTAAAAGTTTCCGAACTTCGTTTTGGAACCAACTGGATCAAGTTGTTACTGTAAATGTTTGTTGCGAACATCTAGTATCTCTTATGGCTCAAATGTGTCATGTCACTGTGATGTTGCAAAACACCTTTGGACTACATTGACAAGAGCTGATAAATCGTAATGCATGTGCCAACATCTGTGTAGGAAAAGGAACTAACAAATAACCATGGTGAGGAAGACCACGTCGAGGACAATAGGAATACGAACGGCGTAAAATGATGGTGATTACCGAAAGAAGCAAAAGAAATTTATTTGAGCCCCGAAAATCCAAATTTTTTTCAATCGTCTCAGAAAAAAGTTTGTTCATACAAATAATACAATTGGAAAATACACCGCGGGCCATCCGGGATTGTCCGGGGGATACATTTCACCACCTCCAGTTCCTAAGTAAAATATCAGCGGCCCGTTGGGCATTGCAAAGGGATCCTCAACTGCAGCTATTATGTATGTAGGTCTCCCACTAGCAGCATTCCAACCAGCGGAAAAGTTGAACGCCGGTGGAGTTGACGTTGCAACAGCTCCGAAAATTCTTCGGCCAACAGCGGCTGGCGTGGCCGTAGTCGGTTGAGAAGGCATTCCAAAGGGCCAAAGATAACGGTGAGAAGCCTGAGCTGACGTTGGATCGATTGTTGCTGGAGCTGGGGGCACCAATATGTTGTCAGTTTCTGAAGCTGATGTTGAATGTTGTTAAAGCAGATTTTTCAATGTTTATTGTGTTGTACCTTTTGATCCTAGTTTTACAATATTTTGTATAAATAGTGAACAAGAATCCTCGGCTTTGTAAAACTAATTCCATTGAGCATTATCAAATAAATCAATATAAAAAATTAGTGCTTTGGGATTAGCGTGCAGCAGAAGTCAACAGAAGCTACCGTGGAAACCAAAACGACTACTGGAAGAATCTTTCGATGAAATCAAACAAACATTTCTAGGAAAGTTGGATGCGAATTCTTGGTGGATTTGATTCTGGGTAAAAAAACGAAAAATCCAGAAAATGTCAAAAGAAAAATTAGGAGCAGCTCATAATTTGTTTTCCAATGGTGGTAAAAATATTAAAATTAAGTGGTTACGCCATTCTCTACTTTAGAAATCGTTCTACAGAAATTAAAAAAATATTCATGAAACCAACCTTTATGGACTTTTAAAATATATATTTCCTGAAACACTAGACAAGCTCGTGTAAGAGCGTCAATGCGAGGAAGTGGAGATGGGTCTCTTTAAAAAAGACAACCAACCAACAAAAAGTTGAAAAGAATGGAAATATTGAGTGTGTGAGGTATGTTATGCCATGAACCATTTGAAACAACTCCACTGTTTTCAATCATCAAGTGTCGCTGTAAAGACCTCAAATCTTTTGTATCGAAACTCGATGTTAATTCCAATATTGTAAACACAAAAGATTAAGCTTAAACTGGTTCCGGTACTTACCCTTAAGAAAGGGCGCCGCACGCCACATATGCGCCGACCCCTGGCCGAGGAACTGCCCCAGCGAGATCTCCAGCAGCACGACCGGCAGCCCAACCAGGAGCAGTAGTATGACGTAGGGCACGAGAAAGGCCGACCCATGATGTTGCAGTTCGCGAGGGAAGCGGGCCACATTGGCGTAGGTCAGGTTCAGACAGAGACATAGTATAACGCCGCGGAATATTGATGATCTTGACTGGAAAGAAATAAAAAAACAGAGGTAGGAACATTAAATTGCTGCTATTAATAATAGGATCATCATCATCGTTATGATACCATGCATTTTTCTGCTCATTGGAAGGCAAGCAGCTTTTTCTTCATTATGTAATTACTGGTAGCGAAGCTTATGCTGCAATCCAGAATTCAGGTGCACTGGACCGGTATGAAAAGTAGGTCTGGCGATTGCACACCAGAGTCCAGTGATGCGGAGCTTGGTGTGCCCGGACCAGCCAGCCTGGTAGAATGAATGTTTTCGTGTATTGGGCTGGTCTTTCTCCCCCTGGAGGATGAACGTGAAATGTAGATTTATTAAGTACCGCGAGTAGCGTGCAGCATTATTTACTGTTAACCGTTCAGGAACTGGTCACAGATACATGACCAGAATTACCTATCCTGCTGGCCTACTGACTCACTCCGGGCAAATCCGTGTGATGTTGATAACCTAGTTTTTCTTAATTTTATGAACCTTGAATTTCAACGATCGCTGCTTGAATTTCAACGATCGCTGCTTGATAGCAACTCTGCAATTACCCTTCTGAGGAATGGTTTGACCTTAAGATTGGCAACAATTCTCTTGACTGGTTACTCGATGGCGAGACACGACGGTAATTGAGAAAGTAGGTCAAACCTATCGAAGAGCAAAACTTGGTATTAGGTTACATTACAAAGGTACGTCACACGCCAGTTGAAATTTGACTCCAGGAAGAAACTCGTTGTCGTTGCATATCTGGATTCATGAGCAAGTGCTCATAGGCTTTATTTTCAAGCGATGCATCGTCTTCTTCTTGTCTGTCAAATCTGCATAAATGGCACAATTTGCATGCGTGCTCAAAACGTGAGAGTGTGCATCGTCGGCCCAGTACCAACTGACTCGGCATTTCCTTGTCCCCCGTTGCGAGTCTGCATAGATGTAATATTTTCTTTCTTGACACAAGTTTTCCTTCGTTGGCTCTAATGGCTGGAGAGGTGCGCTAAAATAAATGACGTGAAACGGTTTGACGGCAGCTAGACGGCATTATGAATGGGGTGTTAACAATGAAGTTATCATAATTGTAGCCTTCGCAACACCAGATTGTGGTGCAACTTGTCGGTTTCAACATATGGAATGATGAAGAGGAATAAATTAGAGAAAATTGAGCCATTAGAATATCTTAAAACGGCATGGAGTGACTCGATCAGCTATTGGGATGAATTTGTTTAATTGGTTGTTTGAGCAATAATTATCACTAGCTTAACAAATGCTGATAATTTAGTTTCAAAACCATTCAAAAGGAGGCCTCAGATAGCTTAGCCATTAGGAATTAACAAAAGCCTAGAAGAAGAAGACCATATTGGCCGCACCCGATCATATTCCAAGGACCCCAGGAAAGTGACCAGTTTCTGACTTCTTGGACCAAAACCCATCAACAGGTCGAAAGAACAAAAAGGCGAAGAGACAAAATGTCGAAGGGACAAAAGGTTGAATTAATTCTGGTGGGACAAAAGTTTGAAGGCGTACAAGGTTGAAGGATCAAAAGATCGAAGGAACAAAAGGTTGAAAAATCAAAAAGTCGAAGGGGCTAAAGGTCAAAATAGCAGTATGATGAGTAAAATAAGTAGATCAAACTAAGACGCAATTCGAGTACTCAAACTGGAATGATCAAAAGTAATATCTTTTTCTTGATGTTGACTTCTTGTTTATAACGTGAGCAGCGAATTCAAACACATAAAGCAATAAACGAAAAACCCAAAACGCTTGCTACTACTATCACGATAAACTATATCTGTAATATAGCTTGATATAGCCGGCGCCGGTGGTGTAGTGGTAAGCGTGACTGCTTTCTAACACCCCGATGGGTTTGGGTTCAATTCCAGCCGAGGTCAGTGGGACTTTTCTGAGGCATAAAAATCTCTGGTCACGTCTTCCTTCGGAAGGGAAGTAAAGCGTTGGTCCCGGCCCATGTGTGTTGAATGGGTGCGATATCCTACGCAGGTGTGGAAGCTGCCTCCTTGCACATTCGTCAATGGATAGCAATCGATGTCCGTCGGTGATTGGCACTAAATTACGGAACAGAGACCGACGTTAAAAATAAAGGAATATAGCATGATATGAGATAGAAGGGGACAAGGATATATTGCTTGCCTGCTTTGTAGCAATATACACGATTGAGGACATAGCTTGATTGGAATCGAGAAAAGACATAACAACAAAAACAAAAAACACATAATACACACACATGCATACATGCAGGCACTGTCCGATCTCGTCGAGCTGAGTGGATTGGTACATATATGAAACTCTGGAAGTTGAAGTTCGAGCCTCGGATCAAAAGTCAGTTTTCCATGTGGTAGGCGAACTGAGGGTAAGGCCGCCCCTTAAGCATTTATACTATTTTAAAATAATAGAGAGCTAATTTGGTTTGGGGCTGTTCATAAACTACGTAGACAGTTTAGGGGGGGGGGGGCTGCCAGTTATCCATGACCTATACAAATTTTAAAATTTTTGTATAGACAATTGTCTACGCAAGGGGAGGGGGGGTCAAGGATCCCAAAAAAACTGTCTACGTAGTTTATGAACAACCCCTTATATCTTCCACGCAGAGTCCATGTCTAGACAGTTTTGAATAGGGATTGTGTGGTAGCAAGGTTTGAATAGGTTATGTTGTTAATTACTGTTTATTAGAAATCAGAATTCATCAGTGCTCTGTCGTCTCTGGCTCGCTAACCTTATATACGCCTGTAGGTATGCGGATAGAACTTGATCCATAATTATTCTACTTAATTGGTTAGTTAAATTTTTGCACAGTAGTTGAATTGATTTGCATTGTTTAAAACAGTTACTCTGCATGAGTAGCCCAATCTTAATCTCAAACATATCCGATATTGAGAAGAATGTGAATTTGTGACAAGCAAATTTATATTTTGATTCCGTTTCCCTTTATGTTCACAGACTCTCTTAAAAATCCTGGTGCAATTTCAGATCACAACTAAATTCCTTCAAATTTCGTACAGCTCTTGGGGGCCTCAATACAAATCGAAAGAGGCATAGTGAATATTTGAGAGCTGCCCTTATACCCAGCACTCCAAATAAGGTGACGGTCTTACTTCAATAGAGCCAATTTTTTCAAAATCATAATTAACAACATATTATTGATCAGTATTCACTCGGCTGTCGACAGAAGCAGACCACTCTCAATCAGCTTTCTTTCCAGTTTTCCGGGTATTATTCAGCGGTCCAGAGTTGGTTGTAGGTCGAGAAGTTTCGTTTTGCCTTGGGGTGGAAGGTGCTTTAGCACCGGGTAGCCTATTTCGTCCAGTCCAGCCGAGTTCCCGTTACTCCGACCGAGAGCGAACACGAGTTCTTCCCAGGAGAGTGGGCTGTTGATCGGTAGGTCGTCGTTGTCTGGAGGAATTCCGAAGAAAGACACAGGAGAGAGAGGGGCAGACTCACTGTCGGAAGCTTTCGCTGTACTCCGAGATGCCGGATAGTTTGGCGAAGTATTTGCCCAGTTCGTCTGCCACGACGGTTGGATAAGTGATGGTGACGGTGTCTGTTCGAATCTGAAGCGGAGATGACCGCCGCTTGCTGCTAAGGGCGTTGATGCGACTCCATAACTCCGCTGACGTTTGCTCGGCGTTGATACTCTCCAGAAAGTCCGACCAGCAATTTTGTTTCGCCGTCCGGATCTCCTGTCGGCATTTGTTATGCTGCTGGCGATAGTTCCCGAGGACCTCTTCTCTTGCTGGATCGTTTGGGGAGGTGCGTTTGAGCTACCGGAGTGCTTTTCGCCTGGCTTTTACTGCCCTTTTGGTTTCGTCGTTCCACCAGCCTTCCGCCCGGGGACACAGCCAGTTTTTGGTATACTGGTGCTAGCGGCTTTATAGAAGATTTCCGTGATGCTTGGGATAGTCGTGGGTTCCTCGTTCTGCGCGAAGGCTCGGCACGTGTGCTGAAAACCCTCCCAATCAGCTTCTCCGTAGCGCCACCGCGGTCTTCGGGTGTTTTCTGGGGGCGATGCGGCGGATAACCGAATCTGTACTGGATAGTAGTCGCTACCGCACAAATCCGGGTTAACCGACCAGAGCACGTTGCCCGCCAGAGAACGGCTGGCTGTGGACACGTCAATGGCGGTGGTGTGCTGACCGTTGAAAAACGTTGGGCCACCATCATTTAAAATGACCAGATCTTCCTGCTCGAAAATATCGCAGAGGGTGACGCCTCTAGGGTCCGCTCGTGGGCAACCCCAGGCCGGGTGGTGGCCGTTCAGGTCCCCTATAAACATCTTGGGTTCCGGTAGCTGATCAAGTATTCTGCGAACCTGGTTGTCCAGGCTGGGCAGCCTTCCGCAGGGCAGATAGGCACAGGCGATGGAGATGCTAATTGGATTCTGGATCTGAATGCCGACGATTGGGAGGTCGGTATCCAGATCAACGATTCGGTGAGGGATTTCCTTACGAACTCCTATAGCAACGGATCTTTGGAGGTTGGACCCTTTATTGATGGACCAGGTATATTGGCCGTCTAGTGTTCTGTTCATCTTGTCCACCGTCACGTTGTTGACCTCTTGCAGGGCAAGCATCCAAGGGGACGCGCCGCTGCAGAGGAGTTCCAACTCAGCCAGGTGGAGAAAGAAACCGCTAATGTTCAAAAGTTCGATTCAAAATGATTGATAAAATCGGTGAATCGATTATTTTCAAAAAAAAAAAAAAATGAATCGATTCACTAAGATCGATTTTCGCCTCAAGATCGCCCAACGCTAGATAAGACACATATTGATCGCTAATTTAAAATCGCATCCGGTATGTAGCGTACCAAGTTCTTAAAAGACAGATTCTCTTTAAAGTAGGGGAAATGCAGGTAATGTCCCTACACAGCAAAAAAATTATTTTGATATCACATCAAAGTGGATGCACTACAATCATGTCGAAAATTTCATGTAATTTTTATGACCACATAAATAAACAAATGCAGTAAAAGCAGCGTAATGTCAGTTCATGCATTGTATTAATGATAATTTTGTCCTTTTTAGCAAGTAATATTACACCATATGTTCGACATGATTGTAGTGCATCCACTTTGACGTGATATCAAAATTATTTTTTTGCTGTGTAATTTGGGCCCATACATAAATTCAGCAATCGATTAAATTTTCAATAGCAACCAAAAATATCCATTTTTAACGTCCCAATGACGCGTTCATCTAGATAAAATTGATAAATAGCAGATTTTTAGCACTGGGCCCAATCTTAGATCCATAGGCCAACATTAGAGACATTTCCCCTACATACTCTACACACTTAGAAATAACTAATTTTACACGTGACGGAATCCGTCGTTGACATAAAAGATGAGACGTAAACAAACATGTCATGTAATATTAAGTCCTCCGAGACTGAAATGTTCGTTGCTCGACGAAATGTACGTTTGATTGAGCTATATTTCGCGTCTGTTATGACTCAAATTTATGTCAAAATTGACGCTCGTATATGTCACTCTCAGAGCACCTAAATATACATGATTTTTTCGAAGTGTGTAGTTTCCCAAAGTGTTGATCCAAAGGCGGTAAAATCATTCCTCATCTCATCAAAATCGTGCAATTTGTACACCATGCTTTAGCTCTAACTGTTTGGCATTATTACGTAGCACAACTTTTGCTTCTATTGTCTAGAACTCCTTGCATAAACGATAAATGTAGACCAAAAACAACACCAGGAAGGGTTTTTGTTTTGCTGCTCACAGAACCAAAACATCCGTTACACAGTGCTGAGCTTTACAGCAGCAGACAGTCTCTGTTCAGCGCGATTTACCGTAGTGAGTGAGTGGTACGAACTAGAACTTACCTTCTTGTAAAAACGAAACTGCTCATCGTCTCGGGTGTAGTAAAGGTAGTCCAAGAGGTATTTGGCATTGGTGGCATCAATTTTCCTCATCGTGTCCGGGAAGGGTGACGGGAGGAAAAATTAAAGTTTTGCGCCGGTCGAGCTTCGGGCACTTTCGCTCTGCTCCCGCAATTTGAAGCAAACGTGAAATTTACCGGCTGATTTCACTGAACCTATCTCTTCTCTTATCTGCTATTACTCATGGTTCACGTTGGCGGTGGGACCAACTGGGAAATTACTAGTTCCAAGCTTTCGGTTCACTTTCCCAGGAGACCTCGGCGGTAGTTTATTACAGTTCAGGTTTTATGGCTTTCCGTTCGATCCGTTGCACATTGTCACATGGTTAGTCACACTTTCGGAAGCCGGTACATTCTTCCCTGCGGTAGGTGGCTTATCCAAACTCGTAAATTTCGTCATGGCCAAGTCGGGGCCCACAGTCCGTCACAGTCGTCCACTGAGATGTGGCTTTGTTGAACCAGATCCCCAGAGCCCAAGCTCCGCCGCTTCGTTTCACTGTTCTTTCACCACTGCTACCACTATTTCTGCTACTGCTGCTGTGGCCAATAATTGTGCAACCGGGAAGGCAATGCATAATTATCGATTTTAATGCATAATGACAGACCTTAGATGCCGTCCATTCCGCATCATCTTCAGATTTTTCTATGCACTTCACCTCAAAGGTTTCTTGCCAGCTTCCCTGCCAGCTAATCACTTATTCACACACTGTTGATAATCTTCAATCCTCTATGGTTGCACCAACAAACCTTCAACATTGAAATGGGTTTCGGTTTGAATTTTCACTTTTTCTCAACTGGGTGGCGGTAGCCGGCAACCAGCAGGCGGAGGAAAGATGGCAAAGATAAGTTGTTTCGTACTATTCGTTCAAAGGGCTTTTCCTTTTTAGCATTCAGAGGTCTGCGGGATTCGATGAAGCGTGCAATGCGCGCAGAATTCGTTAGCAAAAAATTGCGCAACATAATTAGAAGCGCTTCGGGGAGCCACATAGTGCGAGGAAGAGTGAGAGAGTGGAGTGTCGATGAACGGGTAAGTGAAAAATTATGAGCAAACCGAAAAAAAAGCAAACACTGCATTTGTGCAAGGGTGACGAAGGAGGTTTTTCGAGGCAAAGAAAGTGGAATTCGACGGTTTGCAGCAAGGTGTTGAGCTACCGGGTCACGCAATGGCGAATGAAATGGAAATCTGGAGAAGTTTGTTCATGTTTGTTCACCGCGTAAGGTGATAATTTATTGCATGCGACGATTATTGTGATTATGAAAGTTTGATTAAATTCCGAACGGCTTCAGACAGACACCAGTGCGCATTGGTTGAAAGGGAACGTCGGCCCGCCTAACTACCGAGTGTATTAGTACAGTGGCTACGAACAGATGACCTGGCGATTTAATTTTAGGATAAATTATCAAATTGGGTCACAAACGGCAATTCATCAAAATTGATAAAAAAAAGAGAGAAGTCATTTCAGACCACGACGAACAGATTAGGTAACTGGTAGGTGGTGTTATTTTAGTAGTTGTTTTCAGTTGTTGTTTTAGTTGAACTGATGACTTGATTATTGAACCTTCAAACTCCTAGCCGCTTGGAACAGCCACATACTGTCAGATGGAGCAATCACCCACATGAATCGATGCACACAAATATCCAGCTGTTAGAATATTTAAATAGTAACTGTTTGTTGATACCGGAACAACCGGGATACCGGGAAGGTCATTCTTGTGAAACCGCGTTAAACTTAGTGTTAGCTAAATGGAAAAATAACTTGGAGCTGAAAGATACGATTGTTGCTGTGTTTTTGGATCTAAAACGCGCTTTTGAGACAATTTCTAGAACCTTATTGTTGAGAACAATCAAGCGCTTTGGAATTTCGGGTTCTGCATACAAATGGTTTGAAAACTATTTATCTGTCAGAACACAAAGGACTGTTTTTAATGATTTTGTATCTTGTCCCGTTGACAATGATCTTGAAGTGCCTCAGGGAAGTGTATTAGGGCCCCTTTTATTTATTATGTATATTAATGAAATGCAAAGAATTTTACGGTTTTGTGATATAACCTTTTTGCTGACGACACTGTGTTATTCATTGCAGCTAAAGATTAAGAAGAAGCCGTTTGTTGGTTGAAGTATAAACAATTGAAATTGAATATAAGTAAAACTAAATTCATGGTAATTTCGCGGAATCGTGTAGATGATGGTGTCTCTGTTGTTATTGATGATGAGACAATTGATCGCGTTCAGGAAATTGAATATCTTGGCGTAATTATTGATGACAAATTCAAGTTCAATTCTCATATTGACAATGTCATCAAAAAAATTGCCAAGAAGTATGGAATTCTATGTCGCTTGAAAAACGATTTAACTTTTGGTAGTAAAATGCAGTTAAACAAATCAATTACCTCCCCTCATCTAGATTTTTGCCCTTCCATTTTATTTTTTGGCCAATGAAACACGTAAAGGGTGATACGGTCAAAATTTGGTCAAGGGAAAACGCGTGTAAATCGGTGAAATGGTTTAGTTAAAAAATCAAATTAAATTTCTTTTTCAAGTTCAATTAGTATAAAATTCAGGAAAAATATTCAGTTAGGCTTCCGCTTTTCCAAATCCGAATTGCCGGGCCTTACGCTTGACCCCTGCCATCAGATTTTGTACAGCCACCTTGTCCACCTTCTTCGCCGCAGAAAGCCAGTTTACCTTGAACTGCTGCTCGCCCTTAGCAGTTTTTTTGGTTTTCTTTAGGTTCCGCTTGACAATAGCCCAGTATTTCTCAATTGGGCGGAGCTCTGGCGTGTTGGAAGGGTTCTTGTCCTTGGGAACCACCTGCACGTTGTTGGCGGCGTACCACTCCATGGCCTTTTTACCGTAATGGCAAGATGCCAAATCCGGCCAAAACAGTACGGAACAACCGTGTTTCTTCAGGAAAGGCAGCAGACGTTTATTCAAACACTCTTTCACGTAAATTTCTTGGTTGACAGTCCCGGAAGCTATGAAAATGCTGCTTTTCAAGCCACAGGTACAGATGGCTTGCCAAACCAGATATTTCTTTGCGAACTTTGACAGTTTCATGTGCTTGAAAACATCTGCTACCTTTTTCCTTCCTTTTGCCGTATAAAACTCCTGTCCCGGAAGCTGCTTGTAGTCGGCTTTGACGTAGGTTTCGTCGTCCATTACCACGCAGTCAAACTTCGTCAGCATCGTCGTGTACAGCCTCCGGGATCGCGCTTTGGCCGTCGTATTTTGTTTATCATCGCGATTTGGAGTCACTACCTTCTTGTAAGTCGATAGTCCGGCTCGTTTTTTGGCTCGATGCACGGTTGTAGACGATGCACCCAGCTTATTTGCGGCATCTCGGAGAGAGAGGTTAGGGTTTCGCTTGAAACTACCGGCAACTCTCTTTGTCGTCTCAGCGGCTTCCGGTTTTCGATTTCCCCCCGATCCAGACTTCCTGGCTGTCGACAAACGTTCCCCAAACACTTTAATAACATTTGTAACGGTTGATTTGGCAACTTTTAGCGATTTTGCCAACTTTGCGTGCGAGTAGCTCGGATTTTCGCGATGCGCGAGCAAAATTTTGATACGCTGCTCTTTTTGCTTGGACGGCATTTTGACAACTGAAGAGTGAATTCCAAAATCAAAATAGGAGCAACATTCTACACACACACACCTTCAAAATGAGGGGTGTTCAGGTTTTTTAAATGCAAAATTGAAAGAAATACGTCAAGTTGATATTGACCAAATCTTGACCGTATCACCCTTTAATGCGTTTGATTTTAAGAAGTAAAAGATTCACTTCCTCAACTTTTATGCTGGACGCTTTGCAATGGCTGTCAGTAGAGCAAAGAATTGTGTTTTTGACTATGATGTTCATTTTTAAAGTAGGGTTACGGTATGTAATGTGGGTCTAGTCCTTTCATTCGGCCTATCACGCAAATAAATAATTAATTAAGGAATATTACACAAAAAATAAGGAAAATATTGATCACTGATGATTGATAAATGTGTACCACACACAAATCAATTTATATCACAACATTTCAATACATTTTCAGCTCTCGTAAGTAATAAAACTGGTTGAGAATATCACTCTGTTCGGAGTTTTTAGCCGCCATGACTTCTAAGGTTAAGATGGGAAGGTTGCACTGACGATCATCAAATGGCCTGATTATGGCATTTATTGAATGGAATTACCTGATAATACACACTAGACGTAAAACTCACAGTTACTGTTTGAATATTTTATGTTTATTTTAATTGTTTAACAACGTTTTCACAAGTAAATCATGGACCCAACTTTAGGGACACATTTCTTTTCTATGTTCCTAACTTTGGCCCATGAAATTCATTTGACAGCATATAGCAATAAGAGTAACGTCAACAATGTGGTTTGCATTTGGATGATAAGGAACGAACAGGAAGGGAGATTTTTTCTGCCAAATCTGTATAATGAACATCACAATGTTTTGATTTAGATATTCTGCGGTCGAAAGACGATAAGCGAAATTTTTAATTTTTAATTTTTAACTTGAGTGATTTAATGTAGTTTTCGTAAAATTTTCTCTAAGAAATGTTTTGAGGAATGAAGAGTATTAAGTTAACAGTGATAGTGATAAAAAAAAATACATAGAAAAACATTACCAAGAGCGTTTTTTTTGAGAATCAAACAGGATAGGACGAAGTTGCATCCATAAATAGACCCAATTTGGGGACAATAGACCGATATTACATACATTTCCCTGGTGAGTTATTGTCTTAAAAAAAGTAAGTTTTTCAACTTTTCGTGGTTTCTGATAGCAAACGACATGATAAGCATATCTAAGCATACCATTTAGCAGTAGAATATCGTTTGCAGGTAAATTAATTGATGAGTTATGATTAAAAACGTAATCTATGGCTGCATATTAGACCGAGGTTAGGGACGTATACCCTAGTTAACGGTTTGCTGCATCGATATTTGTGTGATCGTATTGAAAGAGGAAGTGACTTTCATAGATATAACACTAGAAACGCGGATGATGTAAGAACACCACATCTTTTGAATTATGCTTCACAAAATTCATTATTTTTCAAAGTTATAAATGTTTTAATTCGATGCCTAGACACATCAAGTGTGCAACTACACTTACAGAATTTAAGAGACGCTGCATTTCACATGTAAAAGCTGTTTATTGAGCAGTTAATTTTTTATGAATGGATAAATCATGTATCTTGACAAAGTTATCTCTAACGGATTATTTTGTGTGGAGACTGTCACAAAAACATTTAAGTAATTTGTGTAGCATATACAAAAAACTACTTTGATTTTTAGTTTGTTGATTTTGTAGTAGTAATAGTAAAAATAGCTTTGAGTAGTCTACAATGGTTTGAGCCTCGCGTGCGGAATACAGGTATAAATGACTAATACGTGGAAATTGTGGCAAAAGCCTTGAATTTGTAAAGGGTTGGCTGGAAGTCGTTTCCTTGGATATAGTCCTGGCACTGCGGAAGCTTAAACGTGTAAATCCCAGGTCACGTGTTAATGGAAGTATTGTCGAGGACAATACTTGGACTTTTGATAACTTTTGAATGTTTTTGGTTGATGCCTATAACATATTTAACAGGACATTTATATCTGTAATTGTAACCAGCTCGATTTTGTTTGCAAACCTGGTTAAAATGTTTATATTTAATTATCTTAAAGATAACTCGTCCAGCTCAAACCTTGGTGGGGGATAGAGGTGGGACCATCATCATCATCACTTTATTAAAAAAAAAATAAGATTTGTGTGATTGACTAACCTAATGCTCAAACCCCATTTGGCATTGCAAGTTTTATCGTGATTTAAAAGCAAGTCTACACAGCAAAAAATTATTTTAATGTTACATCCAAGAAGATGCACTTCAATCATGTCGAAATTCTCATGTAATTTATATGGCCACACAAATAAACAAATGCAGTAAAAGCAAAGTAATTTCAGTTCATGCACTGTATTAATGATAATTTTGTCCTTTTTAGCAAGTAATATTACACCATATTTTCGACACGATTGAAGTGCATCCACTTTGATGTGCTATTAAAATAAATTTTTTGCTGTGTATATATTGGTCTAGAAGACCATGATTAACTTAAATGGTTACGTTTGAAACCTCACACTCTAATAGGTAAATGTTCTTTCTCGCCTTAAGATATTCTCACAACCGGTTGTATTGGTGCGCTGTGTGACATAACAAGCTGCAGTCAATCTAATTTTGACAGATCGAATTCCATGAATTTTGAGGATAGAACCTGACAAAAAACCAAAAAGAATTTTACACAGCGATACACTTGTAAATGTGTGCGTGCGTTCGAGCGAGCAGGAACGAATATCTCGATACCTTAAATTGGTATAGATTAGCATAACATAAAAGGTAAAACACCAAAAAATAATGCAAAAAACAAATTTCCCACAATATCAATAACAATATCAATCCACTTAAAGAACCAAATTTTGATGCAGAGTCTAGTTCAGAAGCTGCCGTCGTACTATGCCATGGAGTGGGTGGACTACAAGCGACGCGCCCAGTCTGTCGAATTGGAAACATTCGGTTCATTCATGGACAGTCTCGTAGAGAAGGCGTTGGAAGCAACCTTCAAGAAGGTAGATGCAAAGGAGAAAGGTAAGAAGCGAGATAAACCACAAACGAAGGCTTTCGTTCACGTCACGGATGGAGATAGCGGCCGGTATGGGAGTGTGATGTCAGCTGGGAAGAATTCGTCGCCCCAACGCCGAGAGTTGAAGTTTTCCGTGTGCCATCAGTCTGGGCATTACGGAAGGAACTGCCAAGAATTGCTCAAACAGAGTGTTGCAGAGCGGTGGAAAACGGTGACTCGGATGAACCTATGTCCACTCTGCCTTAACTACCATGGACAACGATCATGTCGTATAAGAGCTTGTTGCAAGGTAGATGGCTGTCCGGAGAACCACAATGCCCTTCTTCAGGGTGGACCAACCGGATACTAGCGAACTCAGGTGCAGTGTAATAGTCATCGTCAGTCGAAATGTGCAGTTCTGTTTGGGATGGTTCCAGTGACGCTGTACAATGGCAAGCAAAGCACAGCAAAACTTAATTTTAATATCACATCAAAGTGGATGCACTTCAATCGTGTTGAAAATATGGTGTAATATTACTTGCCAATAAGGACAAAATTATCATTAACCTTTGCGTGCCTAACATCTAAATTTACATAGATTTCAAAATTCAATTAGCTCTAAAAACATAATTTCTCAATCTTTTTCTTCACAACAAATTGCATTTGGTCAGGAATCTATTGAAGTTTTTGAATCCATCTGAAAATATTTGGATCAATACATGGTTCTGGAGTTATTCCGGTTCCCGTTGGGGTCACTTTTGGTCGGCATTCGGCTTTAATGTTCTGTAATAAGTATACACAAGATAAACATAATGTTTTTTCTCTCTCAAATGATGTAATTGGACCAATGGCAGCTATACCGACGGTCTACGATTACATTGGCCATCCCGGAAATGTTCCGGTGCCCCCGGGGAAGTAGCCGATTCTCAACAAGAACCAAAACCCATCATGCGACATATCAAACTTCATGATTTTATAAATATTGGCCGGTAATGGCCTTATTGAGAGTCCATGGTCACACTAGTCCTCCCGGGAATGTTCCGGTGCCCTCGGGGAAGTGGCCAATTCTCAACAAGAACCAAAATCCATCGTGCAACATATCAGTTCAGTTGTGCGGCATAATCACGTCAGTAATGGAAAATTCACTGTTGATATAGAGAAAATTAACACGCCTAAAGATGCGTTTGAAGTGTTCATGGACCGCAGCATTATTGAAACTATTGTAAAATACACGAATGCGGAAGGTGGCCATGACACTTTATCCAAGCCTGTAAATATAGATTCAATGCATGCGTTTATTGGAATCTTGATTGTTGCTGGGAAAAATCTTTATTCCAAAATTAATATTCGGGAGCTATGGTCAAGTGACGAGCTTATGACACGCGTATTTTATTCTGCCATCATGAGTCGAAACAGGCAGTTGTTGACTAAAATTAAGTTCCTTGGTGATTAAATTATGTTTCGTGTTTAGATTTCAGCAGATATGCCGATATATTCGGTTCGATGATTCGTTGTCAAGACGACCTGCTCGATCTATGGAGGTAGCGGCGAAACATGCCAAACTTAGATTCTGGACAGCCAACCCTGGCAACCGATCGATTGCGACTGATTCGCTCAATAGCTGAAAAAATCCGAGAAAATATGTGTAGCTCTTACATTTCTTCTATGGATTTGACTGTAGATGAGCGAATGATTCCTTTCCGCGGTAGATGTACCTTCAAAGTGTACATGAAAGAAAAACCATGTAGATACGGCATAAAAGTTTGAGATGAAGTTGATGCTCAAACTTCTGTTCTTACCAATTTTGACATTTATACAGGTAAATAATATGATCTTCTTGTGAATTAATTATTTTATTTTAATCATTTTATAACAACATTGAGAACATTGTGTAATACTAAAATTTAAAATGTTCACTTCTTTATGACTTAACCTTTTATTTTAATCTCTGATTACGTGATTATAACGATCAGGGATATGGAACTGCACAAAGCACATACATGTGCAATGAGCTGATACTATGAGCTTTTGCTAATTAAAAATAAACGCTCATGCAAAATTATCTCATTTTCCAAAATTTAACAATTTTTAAAGTTTCAGTGAAGCACACCGGAACATGCCAGGGAGGGCCAATGGGATCGTGGGCTCTCAAAAAGACCATTACTGGCCAAGTTCAGCACAATCATAAAGTTTGATTGTCGCATGACATGTTTTGGTTCTTGTGCAGAATCGGCCACTTGCCCGGGGGCACCGGAAGATGTCTGGGAGGGCTAGTGTGACGATGGACTCTCAATAAGGCCATTACTGGCTAAAATTTGTCAAATCATGAAGTTTGATATGTCGCATGATGAGTTTTGGTTCTTGTTGAGAATTGGCCACTTCCCCGGGGGCACCAGAACATGTCTGGGAGGGATAGTGTGACCATGGACTCTCAATAAGGCCATTACCGGCCAAGATTTGTAAAATCAGGAAGTTTGATATGTCACATATGTGGGGTTTGGTTCTTGTTGAGAATTGGCTACTTCCCCGGGGGCACCGGAAGATGTCTGGGAGGACTAGTGTGACCATGGACTCTCAATAAGGCCATTACCGGCGAAGATTTGTAAAATCAGGAAGTTTGATATGTCGCACGCTGGGTTTTGGTTCCTGTTGAGAACTGGCCACTTCCCCGGGGGCACCAGAACATGTCTGGGATGCCCAATGTGATCGTAGACCGTCGATATAGCTGCCATTGGTCCAATTACATCATTTGAGGGGGAAAAAAATGATGTTCATGTTATTACAGAACAGTAAAGCCGAATGCCGACCAAAAGTGACCCCAACGGGAACCGGAATAATTCCGGAACCATATACTGATTCAAATACTTTCAGATGGATTCAAAAATTTCAATAGATTCCCGACAAAATGCAATTTGTTGTGAAGAAAAAGATTGAGAAATTATGTTTTAAGAGCTAGTTGAATTTTGAAATCTAGACGTTAGGTTAGCAAAGGTTAATATAGTACATTAACTGACATTACGCTGCTTTTACTACATTTGTTTATTAGTGTGGCCATAAAAATCAATTGAGATTTTCGACATGCAATTGGATGTAATATTAAAATTTATTTTTTTCTGTGTACCCAATTATATAAAGAGAGAGAGAAGGATTAGTAATTTCCATTTAATTGCACTACCTTTTTAGCTTATCCTAGACATATACGCGGATTTCGTCTACAATGTGCAGAATTATTCAGTGTCTTGTACTAATGCTCGACTGTGACTCGAGCCAGGCTTGCTTCCACTCACTTGCTATAAAACAATGCTTTTCAGAATTTTGAATTCATTAGACGTTATAATGATATTTTGTACTTGTTAGATACAAAAAGAAGTTGAAAGGCAAGTGTTTGACACATAAAACCTGTCAAATTCGCTTTGAGATAGTCACAATCAGCGATTTTGCGACTCGCTCACGAATCATAAAATCGCTGATTGTAACACTCTGGAAGCAAAATTGGCAAGTTTTATGAGTCAGATACTTGCCTTTCAACTTCTTCTTGTATCTAACAAGTACAAAATATCATTATAACGTCTAATGATTTCAAAATTTAGAATATCATTTTTTTTTAGCAAGTGAGTGGAAGCAACCCTGACTCGAGCATTAGTACAAAACACTGAAGAAGGCTGCACATTGTAGACGAAATATGTACGCGTATCTGTCTAGGTTAAGCTAAAAAGGTAGTGCAATTAAATGGAAATTACTAATTCTTCTCTCTTTCTCTCTTTATACAGGTATTCCACTAAGACGCTCACATTCATCAACACCCATTTATTTGTTAAAAAATGAACAGAGTCAAATTGATTTTAAAAAAAGCTACAAAAATAACACATCTCTTGTTTTTATGAATTTATTTAGAATCTAGATTCACCCCTTTCAAATGTCGTCCAAAGATATGTTTTATGTTTGTCCCAACAGTAAATATTAACATGAAAAGGGCGAATTTTCATTTTACAAAACGTCAAAAACTCTTGATCAGCAGAAGATTTCGAAAACTTTTGCGTTGTTGTCTTAAAAATGTCTAAAAGTTACTTCTAGACAACTTTGTTGAATAATTTCAAATTAAAAATTGAGCAAAACAACGTTTTTTATAGATACCCTATGTCAATTGACGGAAATTACTCTAGAATGGTAAATTAAAGAGATAAAAACAAATGTTTATTGCAGAGTTGATAAAAATAAGCTGCGCTACAAATTTGCCCAGAAATGTACACCTTTATTTCTGCACATAAAAAAATATATTTTTTTATTTCAATGATAATAATAACCACCCTAGTAAAATTTATTACCAAAATGAGGGTTTAGCTGCAGCTTTGTAAAGGGTCTTACGAAAAAAATTGGATCGACTCACCATTTACGCATTTCTTTTAATCAAGCATTAAAAAAAATCTGAACACCCCTCATTTGGGAGAACGCAGAATGATCCCTCTATTTTGATTTTGACATTTGCTCTTCAGTTATCAAAATGGCGTCCAAGCAAGAGAAGCACCGCATCGGACGGGGAAAGGTGGCAGACATTTTCAAGCATAGGAAACTGTCGAAGTTCGCTAAGACATATCTGGTTTGGTAGGCTAGCTTTACCTGTGGCTACATGTTCATTGCAACCGGGACCGTCAACCAGGAAATTTACATGAATGAGTGTCTGGAAAACCGTCTGCTGCCTTTCCTGAAGCAATACGATTGTTCCATGTTGTTTTGGTCGGATTTGGCATCCTGCAATTTCGGAAAAAAGGCCATGGAGTAGTATCAACAGGTAGCCCTAAGACCAGAAGGACCCGATAAAACTTGCTCAACTTTTTGGCTTGGCTCTGGTGCTTTCTTCGGTCCCACGCTAATCGATTCACCCCTCGAAACATAGGATATCCTCGAACGGCTCATTTTAGCTGTCAAATTTTCATACCCAAGCAGCAAAATGAGTTCTTCTAAATCAATACGATGCGAAACGATATCGTTTCAAAATGAGACCATTGCAAACAGGTTTGCAATTGCTCATTTCAGCTAAAAAACTAGTTTTCTTAATTATGAAACTATGGGATACTATAATGATAATTTATAATTGTTAGAAGCAAGAAGAGGTGGTAAAATTTGTGTATGACGTATAAAATTTGTCAATTTTGCTTTCAGAAGGTCACAATTAGCGATTTTATGATCGCTGATTGCTCGCCCATCGCGTTGCTCATCGTTACAGCTAATCGCTATTGTGACCCTCTGAAAGGTAAATTGACAAGTTTTATGTATCATACCCACACTTTACCTTCTTTTCTTGCATCTTGTTAATAAGAATTATCGTAAATTCTATTGCTAGGCTTTTTATAAATACGGGTAGAATTCCGTCAGGCCCTGAACCTTTGGATATGTCTACATTTCTTAAAGCCACCATAATGTCATCAGAGAAAGTAACATGGGAGACAACATCTCGCTACCTGTGACCCCCCAGGAGCTGAGTTCGGACCACTATCCGGTGGTGGCCGATATGGGCTCATCCGTCAACCGATTCCAAGCTTCCCGAAGCAACTACCATCGCGTCAGCTGGGATCAGTTCCAACACTGTGTCGACTTCACTGTTGACTACGGGGTCCTTCCGGAGACGCCCGAAGACGTTGACCGGTGTCTGTATTCCATCGAGGAGGCGATATCCCGGGCCTGGGAACAACATGTGCAGACAGGTGAGCAATACTCTGAACCTTGACAGATCTACCAACGACCTTATAAGACTCCGTAACACCATCCGAAAGGCAGTACCAACGCTCTGATCTGCCTGTCCTTAAGACCCACTGTAATCGCCTAACAAAAACCATCAGAAATCAGGACTTTGCTAACAGGATCCGCTCTCCCCCAGATTGTGCAAAGCCCTTTTGGAAACTTACCAAAATTCTTAAAAATAAGCCAAGACCCATTCCACTACTGACCCCACTGAATAGTCCCGGTGACCCACTGGTTCATCTGATAACTCCTGAAGAGAAGGCTACCGCGATAGGTCAATACTTCGTCAGCTCTCATAATCTCGGACAAAATATCGTCAGCCCTCACGAAGCTGAGGTTGCTGAAAACGCAACCAACCGCCATCAGATTCGCAATATTTTTCCAAGGAATCCGATATTACGGCTGACTGTTGGTCTATATCAAATCATCTAAAAACATGAAAGCCCCGGTTTCGACACCATCCTGAATCTGGAACTCAAACACTTGAGTTCCAGATTCTACAACCATCTGGCACTGATTTTTAATCTGTGTTGGAAATCATCTAAAGTTATACCAATCCGGAAACCTGGGAAGGATCCGTCCTCTCCTCCAAGTTATCGACCAATCAGCCTTCTCTCAGGGTTATCAAAACTGTTCGAAAGAGCAGTCTACCACCGGCTCCTAACATCTGCCGAAGAAAACAACTTGATACTCGAGGAACAGTTTGGTTTTCGGAAAGGTCGTTCGACCGTCCACCAGCTGACTCGAGTAACAAACATTCTCAGACGGAACAAGTCTGTTTCGAAAACATCTGCCATGGCGTTATTGGACGTAGTAAAAGTGTTCGACAATGTCTGACATGATGGCTTGGTGTTCGAATTGCAGCACTACCGCCTTCCAATCTTCCTAGTGAAGATAATTAACAACTACCTATCGAATAGGACGTTCCGAGTCTCTCTTAATGGCATCACATCGGATGCTTTCAACATCGGTGCCGGAGTTCCACAAGGAAGCATCCTTGACCCCATTTTATTCAACATGTTCACTTCCGATATGCCGGCTCTCCATCAGGGGAATCTTTGTCTCTGTTCGCAGATGACACATCCATCGTCTACAAGGGAAGGATCATCGGAGCTCTGACTGCCAAACTTCATAGAGGCCTGGACGTCCTGTCCGAATATTTCAACAGCTGGAAAGACCCAGGTCATCATCTTTCCACACTCTAAATCTCCCAGACTTGTTCCGTCGGAGAATAATAAGATCTGCCTGAACGGTACAGTGCTGGAATGGTCGAAAGAGGTAGTCTACCTTGGCTTAACACTTGAGCAAGCTGATTTTCAGGGAGCACGTTGACAAACCCAAGCCCAAGTCTAACATCTTGATAAGATCACTGTATCCACTCATCAACAGGAGGTCTACTCTATCCCTGAAAAATAAGCTTGCTGTCTAAAAACAAATCTTCCTTCCCGTTGTATTCTAAGGGATGCCAATCTGGGAGAGTTGCGCCAAATGCCATCACCTTAAACTCCAAAGGATCCAGAACAAGATCCTTAGGATGGTCCTAAACAATCCCCCGTGGACTAGAAATTCTGAGGTCCACCAAGGTTGGTTGATTCAGACTTAAGAAGAACGGAGAGTATTCATCCTGGAAAGGTTCAGAAACACCTGTCTAAGATCAAATGATCTAGCACGTTAAGTTAATTTATGCTTGTAGTTAGGTAGGTCTTCACTTTTTTCAATTCAAACAAAATACACCCCCAAAGCGGTATTCTTTAAACTTGTCGAAAAACGCAAATAATAAATAAGAGTATCAAATTAAACAAAGATGAAGAGCCTGGTAGGCGAATCAATTAAAATGTTAAATCAATGTACTATCATAATCAACAGAAATAAACATAATTTTACTACTACTAAGAAGCAGTTTAAGGCAAACAGGCATTCTGTGGCAAACAACGCGGACGAGGTGACTGTACAGAATCTGATGGAAGGAGTTAAACGGATGGACCGGCAATACGGATTCGGTCAACCGGAAGCTTAGTATTGATTTTTTAATAAGAATTTAATCAATTTACACGCATTCTTGTTTGACAAAATTTTGATCGTAACACTAATGTTTAAATGTCAGGCTCTAAATGCATCTGTCCTTCCCATTCTCAACCACTGTACATTTGATGGTACATTACGTCTTTACAACCAAAACCAGTTATATAAAGGTTATATAAACTGTGATAGAACTTACGTGTTGCTTGTCGATTGCTCACGAATCACAACACGCCCACGCAAACTAACTACACCATCTGGTAGAGCAGACTTCCTCTACCAGATGGTGGAGAAATCGAAGATCAAAGTTCATGTTTACACTTGGCACAGATGCCCTTTTCACATGTTGCTCTAGAAATGTGCCTTGAGTTCAGGAAAGTTTAGAACATTTTCAAACTGAAAAAAGTCTAGTAAATTGAATCCATCACCTCTAGATCGGTGTGCTTCATGATCACTATACTTTAGTGGCTAAACGACAAGAAATGAGTTATTTCTTGGATTCCAAGCTACCTCTAGTACACGGTACCACTACAAGATTGCAATCCGGTATGCGTTACAGCTTACATACTTCACCTGATGGAGATCATAGCCATCGATGCGAGAAAAATGTTACGCGCGGCTGCTGCTGCTGTGGTAGTAGTGCCACCAACCGGCATTCTTCGCAGCTGGCGCAACCATATAGGTAAGGTACCAACATCGCTCGAGCAGAAAAATGTAAAATTGTAAGCCATGCAACAGATTTATCTCCCCGCATACCACCCACCCCGAAAGAAACCAACAAAAAATGCATCCCACTAACAAACTTTGCTCCAGATTAATATCAATTTGCCAGAACACGGGGAACACTCAGACGTGTGTGCCAAAGCTTTCGATCAATTTCAGATGGAATTCCAGAAAAAAAAAAACTGTTTGTATACCGGCGATAAAGTAGCGCTCTTTGTTACAGCTGCAGCATCACAGAGATCTAAAAAATTTGGCTGACGGTGCAAACATTGTAAGCTGACAGAATCGATTCCAGATGGAAGCTGTGTGAATTCAATCTATCGATGCATATGCATGCATGCATTCGTGGGAGGATTTGTTTTGATGAATAATCGCATTGCATTCTTGGAAGGACGTTTTATGTAAAAAGAAAGTTTCTGTCGGATTTCTATGGCTTGCAACGGCAACACGCTTTTTATTTGTAAATCGGAACAATTTGGGCGATCGAATTCAGGGAAATGCAAAGGAGAAATTCTGGTTTAATTAATCTGAATTAATTTCCCACTAACCTAAACAAAAAAAGCCAACATTGTAATCGAAGGTTTTTAAACGACAGGTACACCATGGTTTTGCGGAAAATGGGGCGCAATAATGCTTTGTTCCCGAAAAATAAAACCAGCTCCAATGGGTAGTGCTTGGTTCCGATAATAGCCGTAATAAACCATTTTCGCAATGACGACATTACAAGCTTACCGAAAATTAATTTCATATCCCAACCTGCAACCGAACAATGGAGGGATTCCCACATTGGATCCAAAAGGCAGGAGGAAACAGGGCCGCAACAGTCGAACAATTTTCCACACAATTACCCACACCAACAACATCAGCAACAACTCCACGGCTGTACCAGACGTCTATGGCGATAATTAAATTTAATAAATTTATTTTGAGAAACGGTATGGCCTCACGACCACGCTGCACTTGGCTGTTTTCAATTCCAGCTGTGTGAATGGGATGCCAGTCAGATAAAGGCGGGCAATCACGGTCGGGTCTGCCAATTTTACTGCGTGCTGTTAAGTTATTGTTTCCGACGGTGGTCCAAGGTGAGATGCAACCCCACGTCTATTTATAGTCCACGGCGTTGGTGACAACCTGCTTCTCCATGTTTCGAAATTAGGCACTATTGGCTATTGAATAGTGATGCTGGCAAATGTTTACCAATCCGGGGTGCTAGGTTCAATTATCGAACAAATCTTACTTTCAACTGCCATAACTGCACGGAACTGACCACCCATAAGAAGAAGAATCTACCAGCCATCCAAAGCAGAGAAAAGGTGCGAACTTCCCACGGTTTCATCACCCGAAGAAGGCGCCAAACGCGTTCTGCACAATTTCTGTTTGCCGTTGTAGCATTTGCTCTGAACAATCCACAACTCTCCGGTCTACGGGAGGCAATGATTTACCACATTCGGAAAGCAATCGTAAAATTCGACATAGGTAGCGTCTCAGTTTTTTTTTTACACGGTAGGCAGAGTGAAATAGGAAATGTTGCCCAAAATTGGGTTGTTCGTTGTTGGTTAGTATGGCAGGTTTCGTGGCCTTGGAAGAAAACAAAAAAGTTTCACGCCACCAAATTGACAATCGATTCCGCGACCGAACGCCTATTTCGCACGCACTGAGACACGGTCGATGCCACTACGGTGGTTGGTTGGGACCTACTATCCATCAATGAGTTGTTAAATTCAACCGAACAGGCTGAATAGGATTTCACGCAGCCAAGCGACGGGCGGAAAATGTTCAAAGTGGATAAAAGTGAGAGTGTATGCTGATGATGACCTTAATGGCGGTTGCTTAGGAATTATCACTGGCACTGAAATCGATACCGGCGGGGTTACTAGGGGTCGGTGGTTGGTTGATCAATTACGCAGGGGAAATTTAAAGAGCCATAAGCGCTGTTGATTACAGCTCAGCGTAGACTTTGTCGATTTGCTTCAATTAATTTTCAATTAAAATTTGGTTTGTTATGTGTGAAGCAATATCACGACTGTTTTAAAAGAAATTTAATCAAATGGACGAAAAATGATACTCTCTGGTGGTTATACAGATTTATGGAACGGGGTGCATGGTTTAGCCCTGTTTGAATTTTAGATGAGGTACACCCAGTCCAGTGACAGGCGCGTAGGCTACATGTTATACCGTGATAGCGGGCCCAGCACAGCAAAATAAACGATTTGAGTATAGGCTGACCTGGGTACACCGGTGGAAGTTGAAACGCGCGGGGAAGTATAAACGGTAAGTGTAATTTCTTAGCGGAAGTGAATATTCACTGTAATTATTTTTGAAAGGCCGCAAACTAATAGATTATAAATAATCTCAGTGATCATTCACTCCCACTAAGAGATACACCAACCGTTTAAACTTTTCCACGTATTTCAACTTGCCCCGGTGTATACGAATTCAAAAATAAGGTACTGACTTGCAACGCCTTCAAAAGACAATTTTGGTGTTCAAAAATAATTAATTAAGATGGGACGTTTAGATCCTAAATTAATTTATCTTTGGTATATTTCATAAAGATTTAAATAAATATATTGGTCAACATCTTCAGCTATGCTGTACACACTGACAGAAAAACTGAACTTAATTATAAAAAATCCGTTTAAAACGAATTTTTGGTAACAGTATAGCCAACAATCAACACGAAACTAACGATTTCAAATTGGCTCACTACTTGACTAGCCTATTGGTCCCAAGCAAACGATTAACGTACCCCATTCTAATTGAAATTCTACTACTACACAATGTTTGTTTTGATTCGCTATGAAAGTTTGACAGATAAAATGAGGGGTTAGTGGATTTTCCTATGTTTCGAGGGGTGAATCGATTAGCTTGGGACCGAAGAGAGTACCAGAGGTGAGCCAAAAAGTTGAGCACGTTATTTCGGGACCTTCTAGTCTTAGAGTTACCTCTATGGTATAGTCATACATTGGCGTAAATATGGCGATCTATATATAGATCTGTCGTCAGTATGAATTAGTGATGGAGGCCCTGCGGGATACCCTAGAAAATTCCGAACATCCGTAAAAATAGTAAATTCATAAAATTAGGTTCAGCACTTCTAAGAAGCTTCTGTTACCGGCATTATAATGATGATCAAGGCATTCCATATAAGCTAGATCTTGAAATCTTCACCATCTAAGAAATTAGGACATCTACGTGAAGTCCACACGTAGACTAATGTCACGTAGTGAGAGAATTCTGAACTAACTAACCCACAAATTTAAAGACATTGATGACATGAACAACTTTCTCGAAGACGGAAACACAAAAGCGTTCTCGTACCTCATTTTTTTTTACCTGTGCACCAAACTGTATTTGTTACAATTAACCATCACATTTTTGTTTTTGTTTAATTTTTCAATGCTCTAAGAATTCGAGGCATGTGTTCTCAATTCGGGATTATATTGTGATTAGGGTGAAACTAGCAAATGGAGAAAACCCGAGCAAGTTTGAACGTAATTAATTAATTTTTAGTTGGAGGTTTAGTAATATTTTTTTCCAATAGCCCTTTTTAATAGAAACTAAACAATCGATTCAGCCTCTGGTGGTGAATGGGAGAACGTCAAAAAGAGTGTTGTGAGCAGAAATTTTTGCCTTGAGACATAGGAAGCGGAACATTTTTTTATTTTCCTGATAAATTGATTCATCTGAGATGCTCGAGAACTTAATCTACAGTTGAAAAATTTAATTTTGTAACGTTTTTGCAAAGATCCTGCTGGTGTTCAGGAATTTTTTTTTTTTTTTTTTTTTTTTTTTTTTTTTATTATTATAGTCACTTTAACGCTCTTGGGTCATTCGTGACTTGTCCGGAGGTGAGATTTGAACTCGTGACTTTGGCGTGAGAGGTATGGATGCTAACCACTACGCCGGGGTCGCCCCATAGTGTGTTGTGGCAGGTTCAGGAATATTATTGTTGAGAAAAATGAAAAATTAGAAAAGTGCCTTAGTGGTTATGATCTTCCGGATTTCTTGTGTGTGAATAGTTAAGGTACAAATCAGTTCAGATCTGTGGAAAATCGTACAATAAGACAATTACCGATAGAAACACTAGTTTACAGCATTTTTGAACTCGGTAAGGTGATGATCATTTCCAATACAAAATCCTACGCTGAATTCAATGCCGTGGTCAGACAAAATTAAAGTAGAGCCATTTTTGAGATATACAAAAGTTTGAATTTTTTGAATTTTGGACAAAAGTACGATTACTAAAATGTCAATATCTTTGGAATTAGTGCACCAATTTTAAATCTTTTTTTTTATGAAAATAAAGTTAAATAAATTTGCTATTGTTCACTAGAATATTATGTCTTAATTAAAAATTTAATTTTGAAGTCATTTAAAAATTTACAGCATTTTTTTTATTTTTCCTGCGAATTTTCCATAAAAATCTTGTTTTAATCAACATTTTTAATGGGATAAAAAGATTCAAAAAACCATTCCATAATTTATTCTTAAAGTCCATTCAAAACCGAAGAAAATGAGCCTTTAATGGATGAAATCGGTTGGAAATTGTCGAAGTTATGAGCATTTTTGTAAAACACTTGTCGTTGTAAGCATCCAAATCGCATGTAAAGTTTTCATGGGAGATTCTTTTCTCTACATATCAATTTGATTAAGGCATATCAGGATTTAAAACTGAGTTGATACAAAAGAAATTTATTTAGGTTTTATTAAAAATGATTGAGAATCGAATGACTTTGTCTTCGATGTTTTGAACTTGTTTCTCGAATCAGAAACCAACAATAGTCACCCATCATTGCTTCATCCCAAAACCCTTGGTAACGACGTTCCATCATCTTCATTTGTTGGTGAAAACGTTCGCCGTGCTCATCACTCTCGTCACCAAGATTTTCCGGGAAAAAAATCCATGTGAGAATGTAGGAAATGTATCTTCAAAGATATATTCACACCTGTGTTCAGTGAAATAAAAGAATTTGAAATTAATTATAAGTAACAAACACAATATTTTTGATTTATACCTATTTTCTCATAATTTTTGAGCAATTCATCGACGGCTTCCTCATAATCTGGGCTTCTGAAATTTCATAAAAAGGTTGTGACAACACGCTGGAACGATTTCCACGCTTCTTCCTCATCTGGTGTCAAAACTGTATTGAATGCGGAATCATTGAGCAGTTTTTTGATCTGTGTGCCAACAAATACACCTTCCTTTATCTTTGCGTCAGATAAATTTGGAAATACTGATTTCAAGTACTGGAATGCCGGCCCTTCTTTTTGCAACGCTTTGACGAAATTTTTGAATAGCCCAAGTTTTATATGTAGTGGTGGAAGTATTATGCGTTCTTTTACCACAAGAGGATCATTTTTAACGTTGTCTTTACCAATTGTGAAATTATCCCGTTTTGGCCAATCTTTTCGGACGTAGTGTTCCTTACGAGCTCGACTGTCCCATTTACACAAAAAACACATATATTTTGTGTATCCCTGTTGCAATCCAGTCAACATGGCAACCACTTTAAGATCGGAACAAATTTTCCAATTGTGTTGATTGTAATTTATCAAATTGAGCAATAGAGCCATTGATTCATACGTTTCCTTCATATTATTATATCATGAGCTAATGGAATAGAAGGTTTCTCATTCCCTTGATGCAGTAAAACGGCTTTCAAGCTCAACTTGCTGCTATCGATGAATAAACGCCATTCAGCTGGATCATATGGCTTACCAAACTCTTCAAACAAGCCGTTTCCGTCATGGCAAAAACATGCCTTGTCCTTTGTAGAATAATATTTGTCAAATTTCTTGTGACGATTCCTGTGACAAGCATGTTGTGTTCTTTCAAGCGTGATGCCAGCAATTCGGATTTCTCCTTCGATAAGTCGAGATCTCGCACCAAATCATTAAATATGGATTGTGTAAACAGTTTTGGGTTTCTTTCCAATTCCACCTCGAAGTCTTCCTCGCATTCCTCCTTGAATTCCTCCTCACTTTTTGTAACGGTCGATTCAACAGAGGGCGCTCGTTTCCGCTTTGGATAAACAGGATACGGGACCGAACTTGAATGTGGAACAGGTTTTGTCATAGAAGCCACTTGTGGATACTCAACTGTTTTGTGACGTCCTTGTTGCTTAACTTTTGTCAAGCAGAAATAACAATCCGTTGCATGACAAAACGGTCGACGCCATATGGTGGGCATGTCAAAGGACAAATAGCGACTGACAGATAACAAATAAGTGAGTTAGTAAGTAAGACATTAACACTTATCAAAAATAGATGAAGTAAGATAATGTCGATCAGGAAAGAACAAAGCACTACCATGCTGTACATAAATTGTTTATATGAAAGTTATGCAAAAAATCAATTTACCTTGCGCCTGACATCCACCTAGCCAAGCACGTTTTGCACGAACTACATAATACTTTTGGAATCCACGGTTCGTCAAAGTCTCCAGGATCAATTTTAAAATAAAGCCTGTATGCAGTTTGCAACGAAGCAGTTAAATTGACCGATTTTGTAAATATATAGTTGCCACACGCGTAACAAAAGTTTTGAGGATCATTTTTACACTTGAATTCACGTTTTGTCGTATACATCGTCAAGCAATGTTAAAGAAAGAAAGCTGTCAAATTGAGTTGGTTGCGTTAGGTTCTCGCCGAGCGGTCTCACAAACACTAGCGTAAATTATATTGTTGAAAATATCCCATTTAATTTTGCGTGACAGCTGGTAGTGTAAGTGAAATGCACCGTATGCGTACACGTCCGCAGAAAGGCTTACTGGAAGTGGTGCATGAACCTAGGAGCGGGACAACGGCCAATCTTAGAACATTCAATTTCCATGATTTTACAAAAAATTTCATAACTTCGACAATTTCCAACCGATTTCATCTATTAAAGGCTCATTTTCTCCAGTTTTTAATGGACTTTAAGAATAAATTATGGAATGATTTTTTGAATCTTTTTATCCCATAAAAATTGTTGATTAAAACAAGATTTTTATGGAAAATTCGCAGGAAAAATAAAAAAAAAATGCTGTAAATTTTTAAATGACTTCAAAATTAAATTTTTAATAAAGACATAATACTCTAGTAAACGATAGCAAATTTATTTAACTTCACTTTCATAAAAAAAGATTTAAAATTGGTGCACTAGTTCCAATGATATTGACATTTTAGTAATCGTACTTTTGTCCAAAATTCAAAAAATCAAAATTTTTGTATATCTCAAAAATGGCTCTACTTTAATTTTTTCTGACCACGGCATTGAATTCAGCGTAGGATTTTGCATTAGAAACGTTGGTCAACCACTAAGGTTCACACTTTTTATGTTGTTTTGTAAACTAGTGAAATTGGCAAGATGTTGAATAAAAAATGCTTTAATTTGCGTTGTGAAAAATAGTTATTCTGATGTAAACAAACGGTTTGGTTGACGTTTCTTCTAGAACTCGCGTGGCGCACTCTACGTTGGTGGTGCATTAAAAAGGCGTATTGAATTAAACTTAACATCGTAAAATTGATTCATCTTCATTTTTGTTGAGTATAAAATTCAATTTTTATTCATTTTTTCTTGAAAAGTTGTCATTTTTATAGTTTCTCCCGTAAATGTGGAACGTTAAGTATACGCCCGCATCAAATCGCCTTAAACATGTATGACTACATAAATTCGCCCAATACTATGCGCCTTGTTTTGATTTACGTTTCAGTTACGTGTTTACGTTTCAGCTAAAGAACCTTTATTTACTATTTTCGCTTTTGTTGATTTCGCCCGTTCATTGAACTGATTCAAAATTGCGCCCTGTATTATCATAAACAAAAAAAAAAGAGCGCAATCAATTTTTAAGTTTGTTTAGAAATACTTTCTTTTACTTTTCACAGATTGCTTTTTGTTTAGAATAAATCATTTGTTTATTATGTTACAACATCATAAATTAAACCGGCGCTGGTGGTGTAGTGGTAAGCGTGACTGCTTGCTCACCCCCATGGGTCTAGATTCAATCCCAACCGAGGTCGGTGGGATTCCCAAGTAACCAAAAGTTCCGCATTCAACGATAAAACTAACTTCCAAGTTCAATATAGTTCACATAAAGTTCCGACAGAATCATCAAGTTCCATAAAGTTCAAATACAGTTCTAATAGAACTTTAAAGTTCCATAAAGTTCAAATAAAGTTCCGAAAGAACTTTAAAGTTCCATAAAGATCAAATAAATTTCTGTTTTCAATCCGCGGCGAAAACACATATCCTGAAGCTGCAACGGGTTCAATACCGTTGCCTCCGAATTACGCTTGGCTGTATGCACTCGACGCATACGATGAGCCTCGAAGTACTCGCGGGTGTTCTCCCACTGACAGATCGTTTCGCGGAACTGTCCTTCCGGTTTCTTATCCGTTGTGAAGTAATGAACCCATTGGTAATAGAAAACTTTGAGAAGCTGCTCGACAGAAATCCTCAAACAAGACTCATGAGTCTCTATTACGAGTACATGACGCTGGAGATTGGTCCTTCTTCATTCAATTCCTCTCGTGTTTGCCTCCAAGACTTTTATAGTACCTCTGTAAATTTTGATCTGACCATGTTGCAAGAAATCCGTGGAATACCAGATCACCATCGGTCGATGGTTGTTCCCTTAATTTTTGCAAACAAGTACCACCATGTTAGTAACAATAAGAGTTTTTTCACAGATGGGTCAACTATAAACGCTTCCACTGGATTTGGAGTATTCAACGAATTTCATAGCGCCTCATAACTGCAAAAACCCTGTTCCGTATACGTTGCGGAACTAGCAGCCATATTTTACGCAGTAGAGCAAATTGCCTCACTACCATCTGATCACTATTTTATTTTTACAGATAGCCTTAGCTCGTTGGAGGCTATTCGATCAATGAGACCGATGAAGCACTCCTCGTATTTCCTGACCGAAATCCGAGCTAAATTGAGTACTTTATCTAACTGCTCCTATACTATCACCTTAGTTTGGGTCCCATCTCATTGCTCAATTCCGGGTAATGAGAAAGCGGACTCGCTAGCTAAGGTGGGCGCTATGGAAGGTGATATTTTTGACCGACAAATCGCCTTTGCGGAATTTTTGCTCAATTACCCGTCAGCACGTCCTCACCAACTGGCAACAAAAATGGAATGAGAGTGATCTGGGAAGATGGTTACATTCTATTCTCCCACAGGTATCGAACAAGCCATGGTTCAAAGGATTGGACATGAGCCGTGACTTTATACGTGTCATATCAAGGGTCATGTCCAATCACTACTCGTTAGATTCGCATTTCTTCCGAATCGGGCTCACAGGCAGCAATTTGTGCGCTTGTGGTAGTGGCTATCACGATATCGACCACGTGCTTTGGTCATGCACCCTCCATTGTGTTGCTAGATCCGAGTTATCCGCATCCCTCAGGGCTCGAGGAAAACAACCTAGAGACATCTTGGCCAAGATCTCGACTATTGCAATTTAATTTATGTGTTTTTAAAACGGATCGATCTGAGGATTTAGTAGTTAGTGTCATCTTGTGTTCCCCCAAGTTGTTAGCTGCCCATCGATGTACCCCCATGTTTGTCTTTTTCGTCAGTTGGTCGCTTAGTTCGAGATAAAAAGCACATTGCTCTCCAAACCTTGTGTTCTCAATCCCTACCCTGCCATCCATTTGTTACAATTTGTTACCCCTAACCTCGAGATAGCCGCGAGTAATCGGCCCCCGCTTTACTAACGTTAGTTTTAAGAAATTTTGTAACCTAAACAATGAATATCGGCTCCGCAAAGCTACGACAAATGAGCCTGGAAAAATAAACGCATTTAAAAAAAAAAAAAACATCAAATAAAGTTCCGACAGAACTTTCTTCCCAAGCAACAAAAGTTCCGCATTCAACGATAAAACACACTTTCCAAAAAGTGCATATAAAGTTCCAACACAACATTCTACTACATACATTCTACTACTAATGGCTACTTTAGAAGCTATAGAAATCATACGAAGAACTTCTGGCTCCAAAAAGATCCGATGCGTACGCTTAGCAACTTGAAGTTCAAACAAAGTTCCAAAAAGCATCCTTAAGCCCTTCTTAGGAACTTCAGGCAAGGCTGAAAACATGGCCACAACAAAGTACTGAACAAAATCCCAGTAGAACTTCTTAACAGCTTTAAAGTATCTTAAAAGTTCCCTGCGGAACTTCTTAGGAACTTGAAAGTTTCTAAAAAGGTCCATCGTAGCCGAAGGGGACAACTTTAGCTACGATGCAGGAAATATTGTGTTTTGCTGTGGCTAGCTGCACGTATGCTGAGTAGATAGAAAGAAGATTTATCACGATTCTGAAGATTTCCTGCAAAAAGATGATGCGCGATGCAAGTAGATGCGAGAAATGAAAGAAGATTTTTGAAGATTTATTCGCTAGTGTGAGATTTTTTGAGCATCTAGAATTGAGATTTAGATGTGTCGCTCCCCTCGGTCATAGCCCACATGAAGCAATCCGCACAAGTCTCTATTATTAAAATAATGAATGTACGTAAATATTTAATAACTCAAATAATTCATAATTCTATTATCTTTGCAATGCATCACTATTCTATAGAGCAATTTCCTGGATTCGAACCTGTGTATTCGACATGAGATCTACGAATGCTAACCACTGCGCCACAAGTGTGTTGGAATACCATGCGGACAAGTACCAATTTAAAATTCATCAATGCTTCAATACTACTACTAATACTGATAAACCAATACACGTTCATACCTGCCTTTCGAAATAACTTTCATAAATGTATGAACTAAATATAGAATTGGTGTAGAGTACATAAACCTTTTTTAATTTATTTTCTAAAAGTGCCGTCCAAGGTCCACCAGAAGCTGCTTACAATGCTCTACAATTATGGTACCGGAACTTTCATGTTCTTATAACAACTTAGAATTCTATAGACCACCTTCAACCAAGCTGCTTAAGCCACAAATAGCCTTTTATCAGAAATTTTGGTTATTTGGCTTTTTCTGAGGCATAAAAATCTCTGGTCTCGTCTTCCTTCGGAAGGGAAGTAAAATCGTTGGTCCCGGCCCATGTGTATTTGAATGGGTGCGATATCCTACGCAGGTGTGGAAGCTGCCTTCCTGCACATTAGATTGCCGTCAATGGATGGCAATCGATGTCCGTCGGTGATTGGCACTAGATTGCGGAACAGAGACCGACGTTAAATAAAGGAAAGAAGAAGAAGAAGAAGAAATCTAGAGAAAATTCATGAAGTCCCCTGGGTAGCAAACTCGAATTAATCAGAATAACACTATTTGAATGCACCTCAGAAGAGCTCTTAAGTGTTGAAAGGCGCAAGCAACCGGCAACCGACGGTAATTAATCATGTTTTGTTGTTTTTGACATCGTCCACATCCAGAGGGCCAGTCACTTTCGAATGCATGGGAATGGTAGGAAACCATTTAGAAATACATGAAAATTTTCAGTTTTTATTCATTATCCTCTTTATGAGCAGTTTTAGTTCCAAAAAAAAAATGCACAAGTACATTACTATGGTGATAAGGTAAAAACTCGATGATTTGTTTCCTTCTGTGAAAGCATGTTTAGTCACAAATCGTGGATTTTCTTATATTCTCCATACTGTGAAAATGATTTTCCTACCAATGAAGGGGCGACATCTCTCGGATCTTCAGTATAGCTACTACTCAAATCATATAATTAATTGAGAGATTTGCAACTGGCAAGAGAGTGAGATCGAGTAATATTTTCTCTTCCTCTTTGTGAAAGCTTTTGCACTTTCTTTCTCTGTTAATGTTTGCCAACAATCATATCCAAGTGCACAGCGAGAAGTGCACGCTTTAGAAACCCACACATCACCAATGTTCTTCTAATTCAAACTCACACATTCAAGCCGGTCTGCTAGTATGATACACGTCCAAAGTGAACACGGAGATGAAAAACTCCCCAAAATTAAGTACTTTTCCTTCAATTCCCGGGTTCAGCCCAATAACCCAAATTTGAGTTTCCATTTAACACCAGCAAAAAAAAACTTACTCTTAAGTTTATTCTACTCAAAATAAGATTTAATTCACGTAAATTTGAGAATATGCAATTTACTCAAAAGTAACTTATTGGGCTGAACTATACCATTAGGTCGAATCTCTAGTTCCTTTTTGACAACAATAACGAGTGCAAGTGAGACGTACAACTCAAAATTAAGTAAAAAGAACTCAAATTTTGGGTAGTATTTTTTCTCCGTGTACCAGACTGCTATTTCCGTGTTGCTCCCGTTTAGGTGGTGTGTATACATCTGTACTAGTTTACTAGAACTGTACTAAAAAGAAGCCAGCATAATGTAAACAGGGCGTCAGCATCTACCAGCATGAGATTTAAGGAACAACTGAAATTCACGCTAGTGGGTTGAGCTGGTTGAAATAGCATAAGTGTAAACACACACTTAGAAAAAGTCATGTAAATTTAGGTGCTCTGAGAGTGACATATACGAGCGTCAATTTTGACATAAATTTAAGGCATAACAGACGCGAAATATACACACTAAGATTTTTTTACAGGAGTCAGTAATTTTTTACTGGGTTTTTGAATTGCTGAAAAAGTCGGTAAAAATTCAAATGACCGTTATCCGTAAGAAATCAATGAAAACGACCAACTTTATTTTTTATCATTAAATGGGGTTATCAGAACTAAGTATGTACAAGTTCAGAACAAATTTTCTCATTAATACATTTTCCACAGATTTTTAAACTTTTACCGAACAGTTCCGCACTTCAAAAACTCAGTAAAACCGTACTAACTCGATTAGTGTGTAGCTTAATCAAACGTACTTTTCGGTGAGCAACTAACTTTTCAGGCTCTGAGCACTTAATATTACATGACATGTTTGTTTACGTCTCATCTTTTATGTCAAAGACGGATTCCGTCACGTGTAAAATGAGTTATTTCTAAGTGTGCAGCCCATTAGTGCGTGCTTGCTTGCTTGACAGTTTCAATTAAGCTAGTGGCGCAAACCGCCAGGTACTGTGGACAATTTGTGGTATGTTTCCAGCATGATTTAATTTTATCTCCAGGTGATAGAAGGTCTGGCAATCACTTAGCATTTGACCGTTCACAAATTAGCCACCCGCCACCAAAGAAGCTCGCTTGTAGGTGCACTATTATTTAACGAGATTTGTCGTGGTAGTGATAGCGACATGTTTAGAAATCAATGCATTAGGGATTAGGCAGACCATCAGAACTGAATTGAATCCTTCTTGAAGCAAACCATGGGCAAATATTTAATTGAGCCACACTATAAAATAATGTATTTATGATCACATGTAGTCTGGAGTATAAAAGTATAGCTATAAAGGGTGATACGGTCAAAATTTGGTCAATATCAACTTGACGTATTTCTTTCAATTTTGCATTTGAAAAACCTGAACACCCCTCATTTTGAAGGTGTGTGTGTGTAGAATGTTGCTCCTATTTTGTTTTTGGAATTCACTCTTCAGTTGTCAAAATGCCGTCCAAGCAAGAAGAGCAGCGTATCAAAATTTTGCTCGCGCATCGCGAAAATCCGAGCTACTCGCACGCAAAGCTGGCAAAATCGCTAAAAGTTGCCAAATCAACCGTTACAAATGTAATTAAAGTGTTTGGGGAACGTTTGTCGACAGCCAGGAAGTCTGGATCGGGCGAAAATCGAAAACCGGAAGCCGCTGAGACGACAAAGAGAGTTGCCGGTAGTTTCAAGCGAAACCCTAACCTCTCTCTCCGAGATGCCGCAAATAAGCTGGGTGTATCGTCTACAACCGTGCATCGAGCCAAAAAACGAGCCGGACTATCGACTTACAAGAAGGAAGTGACTCCAAATCGCGATGATAAACAAAATACGACGGCCAAAGCGCGATCCCGGAGGCTGTACACGACGATGCGGACGAAGTTTGACTGCGTGGTAATGGACGACGAAACCTACGTCAAAGCCGACTACAAGCAGCTTCCGGGACAGGAGTTTTATACGGCAAAAGGAAGGGGAAAGGTATCAGATGTTTTCAAGCACATGAAACTGTCAAAGTTCGCAAAGAAATATCTGGTTTGGCAAGCCATCTGTACCTGTGGCTTGAAAAGCAGCATTTTCATAGCTTCCGGGACTGTCAACCAAGAAATTTACGTGAAAGAGTGTTTGAATAAACGTCTGCTGCCTTTCCTGAAGAAACACGGTTGTTCCGTACTGTTTTGGCCGGATTTGGCATCTTGCCATTACGGTAAAAAGGCCATGGGGTGGAACGCCGTCAACAACGTGCAGGTGGTTTCCAAGGACAAGAACCCTCCCAACACGCCAGAGCTCCGCCCAATTGAGAAATACTGGGCAATTGTCAAGCGAAACCTAAAGAAGACCAAAATACTGCTAAGGGCGAGCAGCAGTTCAAGGCAAACTGGCTTTCTGCGTCGAAGAAGGTGGACAAGGTGGCTGTACAAAATCTGATGGCAGGGTTCAAGCGTAAGGCCCGGCAATTCGGATTTGGAAAAACGGAAGCCTAACTGAATATTTTTCCTGAATTTTATACTAATTGAACTTGAAAAAGAAATTTAATTTGATTTTTTAAATAAACGATTTCACCGATTTACACGCGTTTTCCCTTGACCAAATTTTGACCGTATCACCCTTTATTAAATCTGTTTATTTCACTTCATGAGAGTCACAATCAGCGATTTTTCACTCACTCACTCAATCACTCAGCATTTAGCAAATCGCTGATTGTGACTCATAGAAAGCAAAATTTACAGGTTTTATGTGTCAAACACATACTTTGTAACCTCTTCTTGTAACTTACTTGTAAAACAAGTGATCACATCATCTTTTAGCATTATAAATCCGAAAAAAATTGCAATTTTTTTTAGCTGAAATGAGTATTTGCAACTTTGGATAGATGTCTACTAGGGGAAAAAAAGTGACCACCCAACTAACAATTTGGGTTTTATGTGGGTTCTGAAGACCATAATTGACCATGACTATGACTTTTAGAATGCTTTAAAGCCTCGATAAAACTTGTAATGGTGGTGAACCGGGAAATCTGGAAAAACCTAGAATCCCATGCCACCAGGAAAAAAACGAGGGAACACTTCTGGATAAGCCAAAGTTTGTGCAAAACGTCTAGTGCATGTTCAATTACCCTATTATTTGTAGTAACATTTGTATCCACGCACAGGTGTCGTTAGTGGTATTTGTGTCTTGCTCTGTATGCAAAATACTGTTTTGTATTGTAATGAATGATGAACGACAATAAATAAATGTCGTATGCCTCCGCCATGGCAGGACGGCTAGACAATCGTTCGTATTTTATTTCTTAGATTGTAAAGGAAGGAAAAGGTCCTGCCCGTGCGTGATCAGCCAATCATGACTTAAAAGGAGTTAAAGTGAACCAAAATAAGAATCCCGAGATTCGTATGTGATGAACTAGCCTACGGCTAAAAATCACAAAAATAAAGAAAAAAAAAAAAAAAAGAATCCCGAGATTAAGAAGTTTATTTTTTAGGATTCGGGAATTCCGTAAAATGTCAAAATTCTGGGATTTATCATTCCGGGACATCCCGGGTTTGAATTTCTAAGTTTACCCTTGAAAGTCATCATATTTTAACTTTTACTTCGCCAATTCGATTAGTTTACTTTACTAATACGATGATTGCTACGACTTTATTCTTCTTTTTCGCATTTCAAGCTTATTTCTTATCGCATATAGCTTATTGCGTGCTCTCAACTTAGTGTTCTATAGCTGCTCTTCCACAGCTACTGATTGAGAGCTTTCGATGCCTGCCCCATTTTTGTATTAAATAGTATAATTGTGTGGCAACCACAATCATACTCTATTTTTTTTTTTTTTTTTATATCTTTATTAAGGAGACTTTCAGCCGTTGCTGGCTCGTCTCCGACTCATACTTTATACCCTGGGAAGTCGAAAAATTTTCCCACCCGAAAAATTCCTAGACCGGACCGGAAATCGAACCCAGGCTCCTCCAGCACGGTCTTGCTTTGTAGCTGCGCTTTTATCAACTGAGCTAAGAGAGGCCCTATGATTGCTACGACAGTTAACCTGAAAGGTGACAAATTGAATTATGTTGATCAGGTTTACAGATCTGATTTACAAAGAAAGTGTTACAAATTTCCATGTCCCACCATCCCATAATGCTGATAATAGCTCCTAATGAATTCACCCGCTAATTGGCAGTAATCGCATAATCAAGAGGGCGTATTACATATTTCTCACGTTCCGCTCAGGTAAAGTCTAACAGGTTTACCTCGATCTGCATATCCAAACTCTGACGCAACTATTTACTGGCAAAAACGGAATGGTTGATTGGCAACGAACGAAACCCGCACTACACAGACTGCTCTCATTACCATATCACTCCGGACACGATTGCCGTATGCATCGAACATCCCAGTCCCGCATAAACCGGCTTCTCCTTCCCCGCGCGAAGGAGACAAATATCGAAATCTAAGCCCGTTTCTTTTCCATTCGTGTTATCTGTGGCTTTCGTAAAAAAAAATATCACCTATAAAGATCGCGTGAAATCTCATGTGCCTATAGTGTCTAGTATATTGACTTTTGTGTGTTTGCAGTCACCAGCTAGAAAGTTAAAATGCCACCCCCTCAACAGCAACAGCAGCCATATCCAATTTCACCATTCTCATTTTCTGCTGCTGGCTGCTATGTTGGCTTCCGTATCACTGATAAGTAGGTACAGCTTCAGAGCGGGATAATTATAGCAGCACGCTCACTTTTCACATAAATGTACAGATTCGGCGAAATTTCCCACATGAAACCGTAGAGCAGCTCAACGATGGCACAGTGCTGCGTGGCTGTTCTGGTGGTTTTTCGATAATTACCGAATTTTCTACCCATTACACCCGCACATAGAGATTCCTGCTCTCGCTCAGGCTTACTTTTTCAGGCACGTTTCGCTATTGATTTTAGCGTTAACTTTTAACTATTCGATTGCAGGATAAAAGTTTTTTTGGCGCTTCGAAAATTGTGGACGAAAGCATCGATATTCGGCTTTTAAAGTTTCTTCTTCCAGTTTGATTTTTTCGAAGCCAATTTGATAACATTTATATTAGGATTGGTTTTATTCTTGTTGGATTTCCGAACGGTGTAAGAGTAAAACACGCTCATGAACGCTTTTAGCCACAAGATATCAGTATGAATTTCATTGAATTGCTTTATGAAAAAGAATGTTGACAAAAAATAACCAAACCATGGACGATAAGATTACGGGGCCCGTGTATTGACCACTCGTCTTTCAACGCTTCGAGAAATGAAATTCTTAGACGAAAATCATACATAAGCAACGCTTTTGAAATTTATATGTGTGATTCATAAGTCGAGCCTTATTAAATTCTTGAGTTTACTTGCCTCAGTGAAGCTCGCCATGCTTGGGTTGGTAGGATAATTTTTTGAACCGGCCAAGGAACGTTTCGAGTTCAAAATTCGCTATCGAGGTAGTTCAAATTAGTTGCCATCCATTAATTACGTAGACATTCTAGGGAGTTTTTTTCCTCTGTTCGGGACATTGCAAGGATCCGACTCTAATTGTAAGGTTGGAACACCCTCCTTTTTGTCAGGCAAAAACGTATTCCTTCGCAACAAAATTGAGGAATAACACCGATAATGACCATGCTTCAGAATCCTAGCCGAAACCATTTCAAACTAGAGAACAGTGAATAAAAGATAAGAATCACATAGAATAAAAATAAAAACCTAACACAATTTTTTTTCATGTTTCACAATCATCCTCGGTGGACAAAGCTGAGTCTTGTCACTATCAACAAGGCATAAAAAAATATATTGACTAAGATGTGTTTCTTTGATTACAAAAACAACCCTGTTCCCCTAGTTTGAAGTAGTTCAGACTAGGCTTCGGTGGTAAATCTTAATGCCAGTAACGCACCACGAAAAGGTAATCTACCAGGAGTTACTGGGCTTCTAAGGAGGTTATCAAGTGTATATTTTGCAAAGAAAATTCACCAAAAGTGTTAAATCCTTCAACTGTTCTCAGAAAAACACAGTACAGTGTACTTTTTTTTTTATTTCACAACAGTAGTTTATCATCAAAGAAAACACATCCGTAGTACTTGCTAATCAGTCCGCATCGTGCTCCCTTGCCGTGCGGATCTATTTGCTTTTTGCTGAAGGAAGTGTTAGTACTACCTAAAGCTACAACAAATTTAAACAGAACTTTTCAGTGCTCAATATACCTGTAAATTTTCTACCTTATTTGACTCATATTCCTCTTCGATCCTTGTTTGGATCCTACCCGTGATAATTCTTCTTGGATATCGATTTGGAAAATTCCTCTTCGATCCTTCAGATTCTTATAGTAATCTTATATCTTATAGTAATAGTCGATTTGGATAAAAGTTTTACTGCCGCCATGGCGCCTAAGCGCAAAAGAAAAGAGCAATCTCTTGATCCCCCTTCTGATGAAATTAATTTGAGCAGTCAATTTGATTTGCTCACGGATGATGAGAATGATCCATCATCAAGGAAAAATTCTAGTAGACTTTCCCGGTTTAATGCCAAGAAGGAAAAGATTCCCCCTATTGTGATAACTATTTCAGATTTCCATGCTCTTTGCACGGAACTTTTGAACTTCGTAAAAGTTAAGTTTTCACTACAAATTGGACGTCGGGGTGAATGCCGTGTATTGGCTGAAACCTTGGACGGATTTAAATGTCTACTCAAGTATCTTACTGAGAAGAAGCACACATTTTTTTTACTTACGACACCAAAACTGAACGTTTGTTCAAGGTTGTCATGAAAGGACTGCCCAGTGGTGAATCCCTGGACCAGTTCAAAGATGAACTGGTAAAATTACTTGGAGTTCTCCCACTCCAAGTAATCTTAATGAAAATGAAATCCCGTCCTGGCGATTCGCGCAACGGGATTTCTAATGATTTTTTTTATTACCAACGGGAGAGTTTGGTAAAGAGAGATGACCAAACCGATTTGTACCTTCGTAAAAAATTGTCCTTTCTCACTTTCTACTCTTTATATACAATTTTCACACTGCCGTAATCTAACGGAACTATCAACTATATACTTTCATCTCCTCATCTATCGTATAAAAATTACCACTTTAGTCTGTTATTTGAAATTAGCATCTTCAACAATGCAATGATTTTTATTTAGTTCACTTCAAGTCTAGTGAACTAAACAACCTTAAGGTCTTGGAAAAAGCTAGCCTTATGCTCCATGTCCGAGTGAAGTGGGAACACTTCAGGAAGACTGGAGAAAGTTTCCAAAACCTCATCCAGTGCCGTAAAGTCCAGGAATGGGGTCAAGGAACAAAAAAATGCTACATGCCAGCTAAATGCATGAATTGTAGTGATTCCTCTCACGCAAAGGACGAAGGAAGATCCTAAGAAATTTAAATGTTCAAATAGTGGTGAAAACCACACATCCAATTTTTGGGAATGTAAGACTCCTACAATCTCCTTCTACGCTACAGGTAGGAAACGCTCCGCGTTTCCGACCAGATACACATACCTCTGCTGTTAACAACGGTCAGCGGTGCTCCTCGCTGAATTATTCTACATTCGTACCCGTAGGTACAAATATCACTCCTGCTTCAAATTCTTAATCTATACCTGCTCCCCTCGCTGCTAACAATGTTCAGCGAGTTAATGGAGCAACCTATGCTGCTATTGCACCGGGTAGAAATCAAAATACTAGCCAACGTAATTCTAAAGGAAATTTTGAAAATTTTAACTTAGGAAGCAATACTGCTCCTAAAACGGAATTTTTACAGAAATCATTAATTTACATCATTACTGATATGCTAAAAACTAACTCCATTTTTGATGCTATTCAAACTGGAGTAACATTTGTGAACAATATTGTCATGACTTTGAAATTCAGTAATGGAATTTAAATCATTAAATATTTTAAATATGAATGCTCGATCTCTAGACGAGATATTGAACGTTTTGAGAGTTCATAACGTGCATATTGCCGTTATAACTGAAACGTTTCTTAAAACTGACCGTAGGGTTAAAATTGATTCAAATTATTTAATTTATAGAAATGATTGTCTTGTTTGACCCTGTGGTGGCGTTGCCATCATTGTTCATAGACGAATCAAACATAAAATTCCAAAGTTTTTGAAACATTGGGAGTTTCTGTTGAAACAAAATTTGAACAACTTACGTTTATAGCTGCCTATTTGCCATTCCAATGCGTAGGCCAGTAAAAGAACTTGCTAAAGGGTGACCTACAAAAACTTACCCGTCATAGGTCTAAATTCTTCATTATTGGTGATTTTAATGCAAAACACCGCTCATGGAATAATGCTCAAAGCAATTCCAATGGTAATATTCTGTTTGATGATTGTTCTGCAGGTTATTACACTATTCAATATCCAAACAGACCAACATGCTTTTCTTCAGAAAGAAATCCCTCAACTATTGATTTGGTCTTAACTGATTCGTGTCAACTTTGTAGCCAATTGGTTACCCATGCTGACTTCAGTTCTGATCATCTTTCAGTAACTTTTGAAAAATCCCAAGAAATAATTTCTAATCCCTACAGCTGTAGGGTAATATACTTTCAATTACCATAGAGCTGATCCAAACATTCCTTTGCAAACCAAAGATGATGTTCATTATGCTTTTGAATCCCTAACTACTTCTATAGTTGAAGCAAGAGCTGCCTCAGTACCAAAATGCGAGGTTAAATCCGATTCAATTATATTAGACGACGATCTCCAGCTCTTGATCCGTCTTAAAAATGTCCGTAGGAGACAATATCATTGAACACGCAATCCTGCCATGAAAAATATCTGGCGGGATTTCCAAAAACAAATTAAAAAGCGATTCGCTGCCGTGAGGAACAAAAATTTTGAAAATGATGTTTCTAAATTAGACCCGAGTTCCAAACCCTTTATGAAACTCACAAAATTTTTGAAAAAAATACCTCAAAAGCCTATTCCAGCGTAACATTTTGATCACAAATTCGGAAAAAAAAAACTCAGAAACTTGCTAAGCAATTCGAGAGTTCCCATAATTTCAGTTTGGGTCTTACTAATCCTATTGAGAATCAGGTTGCTCGGGATTATCTGAATATTTTCTCTCGGGAAAATATTTTTGATGATTCCTTGGGGACTGATTTGGATGAAGTGAGATCTATAACTAAACAAGTTTCATAATATGAAAGCTCCAGGTGATGATGGAATTGTCTGTATCCTCATAAAAAAACACCCAGAGAGTACCTTGGTAAAATCATTTAACAGATGTTTTTATTTGGCATACCTTCATAATAAATGGAAAAATGCAAAGTTGTTCCAATTTTGAAGCCGGATAAAAATCCAGCTGAAGCTTCTAGCAACCGTCCAATAAATTTGCTTTCTTCAATAAGTAAACTTTTAGAAACTATAATTTTGAATAGAGTGATGCCAATACGAACTCAATTTTTGCAGATGAGCAGTTTGGATTTCGCCATGGGCATTCAACTACTCATTAACTCTTAAGAGTTACCAATTTAATTCGTTCAAACAAATCTGAAGGCCACTCAACTGGAGTTCCTCTTCTAGACATAGAAAAAGCATTCGACAGTGTTTGGCACGAAGGTTTGATTGCTAAATTGAAAAAAGTTTAATTTTCCACTTTATATTATGAAATTAGTTCAGAATTATTTAACTGACAGAACTCTGCAGGTAAATTACCAAAACTCCACATTCAATCGACTACCTGTTAGTGCAGGAGTTCCTCAGGGTAGCATTCTTGGGCCTATATTGTATAACATTTTCACTTCGGACCTCTCACTGCCTCAGGGTTGTCACAAATCTTTGTTCGCTGATGACACAGGCATTTCCGCTAAAAGAAGAAGTCTTCATGTTATTTGCAGCAGATTGCAGAAAAGTTTAGATATTTTCTCTTCTTATTTACAAAAATGGAAGATTTCTCCCAACGCTTCCAAAACTCAACTTATAATATTTCCACATAAGCCTAGAGCTTCGTTTTTGAAACCTAGAAGTAGTCACATAGTCACTATGAACGGAGTTCTAATTTCCTGGTCAAACCAAGTGAAATATCTTGGATTAATACTTGACCATAAATTAACTTTTAAAGATCACATTGAGAGCATTCAAGCCAAATCTAACAAATATATAAAATGTTTGTATCCTCTTATAAACAGGAAATTCAAACTTTGCCTGACGAATAAACTTCTAATATTCAAACAATTTTTTAGACCGGCCATGCTTTACGCTGAGCCAATATGGTCTAGTTGTTGCACTACCAGGAAAAAAGCACTTCAAAGAATTCAGAACAAAGTTCTGAAAATGATTTTGAAGTTGCCTCCCTGGTACAGTACTACCGAAGTACATTGAATTTCGAATGTTTACACTTTAGAATAAATGTCCAAGAAAATAATTAATAATTTTTAGCAAAAATCGTTGCAATCCTCTAGTGAAGGTCCCAAAGAAGGGGGACCCAACTGTATGCGATAACTGGCGTGGCATTATGTTACTGTGTTGTGTTCTCAAAGTTCTATGCAAAGTTATCCTCAACCGGATACAGGAGAAGATCGACGCGACTCTCCGACGGCAGCAGGCGGGATTCCGTGCTGGAAGATCCTGTGTGGACCATATTGTCTCGCTCCGCATAATCTTGGAGCAGGTCAACGAATTCCAAGAGTCCCTTTACTTGGTTTTCATTGACTACGAAAAAGCTTTCGACCGACTCAACCACGAAAACCTGTGGGGCGCCCTAAGGCGCAAGGGAGTTCCGGATAAAATCGTCAACCTCATCGAAGCTCAGTATGAGGCTTTCACGTGCAGGGTGCTGCACAACGGAGCCCTATCTGACCCTATTCGGGTAGTCGCTGGAGTGAGGCAAGGATGTATTCTATCACCGCTACTGTTCCTCATCGTAATCGACGAGATAATGGTTGGTGCGATCGACCGTGTGCCGAACCGTGGGTTGCTCTGGCAGCCTATTACAATGGAGCATCTAAACGACCTAGATTTGGCGGATGACGTTGCTTTAGTATCACAACGGCGTTCTGACATGCAGAGTAAGCTCGACGATCTCGCCGAACGCTCCTCAGCGGCAGGTCTCAACATCAACGTCAGCAAGACTAAATCGTTGGATATCAACACGGGAAATCCATCCAATTTTACGGTAGCTGGTCAGGAAGTGGAGAAGGTTGAAAGTTTCCAATATCTTGGCAGCCAGATAGCGTCGGACGGCGGAACCAAGAGTGACATAGGTGCACGGATCAAGAAGGCAAGGGCTGCTTTTGCGAGTTTACGAAACATCTGGAAGTCAAATCATATTAGTCTCCGCACGAAGATCCGAATTTTCAACTCTAACGTGAAATCTGTACTGCTGTACGCTAGCGAAACATGGTGCGTATCAGCGGAGATCACACAGAAGCTGCAGGTGTTCATCAACCGATGCCTGCGGTATATAATTCGTGCTTGGTGGCCTCACAACTGGATTTCGAATGCCGAGCTCCATCGACGGTGTCACCAGAAGCCGATATCGACAGAAATTCGGGAACGTAAGTGGAGGTGGGTTGGCCACACTCTACGGAAGAGCGGAAATGAAATCTGCAAACAAGCGCTGGATTGGAATCCAGCCGGACATCGCAGCAGAGGCAGACCCAGGGGCTCATGGCGGCGAAGCCTAAACAAGGAGATTAAGCAAGTCGACCGGAATTTGACCTGGGCCCAGGTCAAGGCGAAAGCAAACAATCGCCCAGGATGGAGATCTTTCACGTTGGCCCTTTGCGCCAGGGATGGCGCTCAGGACACTTAAGTAAGTAAGTAAGTTGCAATCCTCAATTGCAATGATTAATTCCCTTTATATTTAGACAAGATTTAGTTTTAGTTTTTATTTTTTATATGTCAATTGTCATACTGACATGCAAGTATAGACAACCTGTTTAAAATATTGAATTGCCAAAACAGGAACAATGTAAAACACTTAGATGTATATCATAACGATTAAGGCTGGTAAGTTACTGTAGTAACTGGAGCACCTAGTTTAAAATTAAATGTAATTTATTTTGAAATTTGAACAAATAAAGAGTTTAAAAAACCGCAAACGGTATAGGTTGTGCGCATACCTAATAAATATATAGACACTCATGTAAAATTCGTTGCAATGACTGTATGGTGTCCAATAGTTAGAGCAAATACCAAGGATGATGCATTTTCTAAAGCAGTGTTTTTTGAAGTTCAATGAGTAATTGTCTTAAATTTTTTGCAAAAATTTGCATTGGGGCCTTGTGGAAAATAAAATTGCAGAGAAATTCAATCCATTGTGAAAAACAGCCCACTAGGTTTTCAATTATCAATCTTTACACTAGGCTAGGCCATTTAGATTACCGACTAGCTGTATCGGATCGTTGCTACGATATTATTGTCCTGTGCGAAACGTGGCTCGATTATCGAACGCTTTCCAGTCAAGTCTTCGGTCCTGACTACGAGGTCTTTCGTTGCGATCGTAATCCTAACAACAGCCGTAAATCTACTGGTGGAGGTGTCCTTGTAGCTGTCCGTAGCGGGTTGGAGGCAAAGGCCATCGAGAACGATTCCTGGAACTATGTGGAGCAGGTTTGGACAGCCATCAATCTGGGTGATCGCACACTATTTCTATGCGCTCTGTACAGGCGTTTCGTGGAGTCCATCTCATAGCGGATTCCTGTACCCAGATCCTGATAGCTCTACATTTCACACAGGAGCTATTAGCCTTCTTGACAACTACAGCGCAGCGACGCTTTCTCAAATTAACCATGTAGTTAACGAAAATGGTCGTAGTTTGGACCTCTGCTTCGTGAGCACACAGGACAGGGCTCCATAAATTTCCTCGGCTCCTTGTGCACTAACTAGGCTCGTTCCACATCACCCTCCTCTAATTGTCACTGTTGAGGACAAACTCGTGCGTGATTTCGACGACTATACTGCTACGGTTTCTTATGACTTCCGTAAAGCTGACCACCGTAGCATCATAGATGTATTGTCGAGCATGGTATGGGAGAACATCCTTGATCCAGATGACGTTGAGGCTGCAATTTTCACATGTCTTGGCATATGTCATTGACAGACACGTCCCGAAAAGAACTCACCACAAAGTGTCTCACCCTCCCTGGCAGACGAGAGAGCTACGTAGGTTGAAGTCAATCAAGAGAGCAGCATTGAGAAGATTTACGAAGCATCGCAGGCTTCGTCTGAAACTACATTATGTGAGGCTGAATCACATGTACCAGCGAGTCAGTCGTGAATGCTTTTCAAGTTTCCAACGAGGCATCCAGCGCAACCTTAAGCTACACCCGAAATCATTTTGGAGCTACGTGAACGAGCAACGCAGGGAATCCGGCCTTCCATCGTCTATGGAATTCAACGGAGAAGTTGCTGCCACCGTTCAGTATATATGTCGCCTTTTTTCCGACAAGTTTGCCAGTGTATTCACTAATGAGATACTAACTGACGACCATATTAAGCTGGCTGCCAGGAACGTTCCAGTAAATGATCAAACGCTGGGTGCAATTGATGTTAATGCAGAAATGATTTCCAAGGCCGCGACTCTGCTCAAGTCATCCTTCAATCCGGGACCTGATGGAGTTCCATCTGTATTTTTGAAGAGACATATTGCTAGATTGTTAATTCCGCTTCTTCGCCTGTTCAGAATGTCTCTCTCAGGTGGCATATTTCCATCTTGCTGGAAATTTGCGCACATGTTTCCCGTCCACAAAAAAGGAAGGAAACGAGCTGTGGATAACTATCGAGGAATTACATCGTTAAGTGCCGTTTCGAAGCTATTCGAGCTAGTGATTATGGAACCGGTACTGTCCCATTGCAAGCAGTATTTGAGTGCTGATCGGGTTCAAACGGACGTTATTTCTGGATCAAAAATAGAAAAGGGCCCATCAGCATTTGTAAACAAACCGTTGCAAAGCCATTCCTCACAAAGCGAAGGCCACCCACGCAAACCAGCACCATCATCGGATAGGGGAAACTTCCACCTACACGATGATGGTGTTGGTTTGTGTGGGCGGCCTTCGATTTGTTAGGAATGGGCTTTGGAATGGTTTGTTTACAAATGCTGATGGGTTCTTTTCTATTGTTGATCCAGATTTATTCAGACCTATCCGCAGCATTCGACAAGTTCAACCATGCTATTGCGATTGCTAAACTCGGCAGGCTTGGTGTATGCGGTATTCTCCTGAGTTGGTTTCGATCATATCTTACCGGTTGGCAACTAAAGGTTGCCATAGGAGATTGCAGATCAGCTAGCTTCTTCGCCACATCAGGTATACCTCAGGGAAGCCACATGGGGCCGTTAATTTTTATACTGTACTTCAACGACGTGTATCTGGTCATCGAAGCTCCTCGGTTATCATATGCAGATGACCTCAAAATCTTCCTACGAATCTGCTCCATTGCTGACTGTCACTTTTTTCAACGTCAACTGAATGTATTCGCTAGTTGGTGCAGGTTAAACAGAATGGTAGTGAACCCAGCCAAATGCTCCGCTATTACGTTCTCCCGAAAACAACAACCGATAATATTTAGCTAAAGGGTGATACGGTCAAAATTTGGTCAATATCGTATAAATTTGGACGTATTTATTTCAATTTTGCATTTAAAAAACCTGAACACCCCTCATTTTGAAGGTGTGTGTGTGTAGAATGTTGCTCCTATTTTGATTTTGGAATTCACTCTTCAGTTGTCAAAATGCCGTCCAAGCAAGAAGAGCAGCGTATCAAAATTTTGCTCGCGCATCGCGAAAATCCGAGCTACTCGCACGCAAAGTTGACAAAATCGCTAAAAGTTGCCAAATCAACCGTTACAAATGTAATTAAAGTGTTTGGGGAACGTTTGTCGACAGCCAGGAAGTCTGGATCGGGGGGAAATCGAAAACCGGAAGCCGCTGAGACGACAAAGAGAGTTGCCGGTAGTTTCAAGCGAAACCCTAACCTCTCTCTCCGAGATGCCGCAAATAAGCTGGGTGTATCGTCTACAACCGTGCATCGAGCCAAAAAAACGAGCCGGACTTACAAGAAGGTAGTAACTCCAAATCGCGATGATAAACAAAATACGACGGCCAAAGCGCGATCCCGGAGGCTGTACACGACGATGCTGACGAAGTTTGACTGCGTGGTAATGGACGACGAAACCTACGTCAAAGCCGACTACAAGCAGCTTCCGGGACAGGAGTTTTATACGGCAAAAGGAAGGGGAAAGGTAGCAGATGTTTTCAAGCACATGAAACTGTCAAAGTTCGCAAAGAAAAATCTGGTTTGGCAAGCCATCTGTACCTGTGGCTTGAAAAGCAGCATTTTCATAGCTTCCGGGACTGTCAACCAAGAAATTTACGTGAAAGAGTGTTTGAATAAACGTCTGCTGCCTTTCCTGGAGAAACACGGTTGTTCCGTACTGTTTTGGCCGGATTTGGCATCTTGCCATTACGGTAAAAAGGCCATGGAGTGGTACGCCGCCAACAACGTGCAGGTGGTTCCCAAGGACAAGAACCCTCCCAACACGCCAGAGCTCCGCCCAATTGAGAAATACTGGGCTATTGTCAAGCGGAACCTAAAGAAGACCAAAAAAACTGCTAAGGGCGAGCAGCAGTTCAAGGCAAACTGGCTTTCTGCGGCGAAGAAGGTGGACAAGGTGGCTGTACAAAATCTGATGGCAGGGGTCAAGCGTAAGGCCCGGCAATTCGGATTTGGAAAAGCGGAAGCCTAACTGAATATTTTTCCTGAATTTTATACTAATTGAACTTGAAAAAGAAATTTAATTTGATTTTTTAAATAAACGATTTCACCGATTTACACGCGTTTTCCCTTGACCAAATTTTGACCGTATCACCCTTTATGACCTGCTTGGCTCGACAATCGAACGCATTAATCAGGTGAAAGACTTGGGTGTGATCTTGGATTCGCAGCTTTCATTCAAGCAACACATTGCATATGTTGTTGATAAGGCGTCAAGAACTTTAGGGTTCATTTTTAGGATAGCTAGAAATTTCACTGATATCTACTGTCTAAAATCTTTCTATTGTTCGCTTGTTCGACCGACGCTTGAGTATTGTTCAGCGGTTTGGAACCCAAACTACAACAACGGTGCCGAGAGAATTGAATCTGTTCAACGTCGCTTTCTTCGTTTTGCGTTGCGTAGATTGCCTTGGAATGATCCGTTTCGATTACCCAGTTACGAAAGCCGTTGTAAACTTATCGACCTAGAACTTCTCCGGACTAGAAGAGACACAAGCTGAGCCCTAACCGTGGCCGATATCCTGCAAGGAAGGACAGATTGTGAGGCTATCCTTAGGCAAATTAACCTGAATGTTCAACCCCGGCCGCTTCGTAATAACCTTATGCTAAGACTGCCTCTACGTCGCACAAATTATGGAGCGTACGGTGCGATTTGCGGACTGCAGAGAACATTCAACAGAGTTGCATCTGTTTTCGACTTTCATCTCTCCCGTGATGCGCTTCGTCGAAAGTTTTCTTCTGTTTTTCGCCGGCAGGAGTAACTGACTATAAGATATACGTTTTTTAATGTTTTTATGTTATGAGCATGCTTGAATGCATTTTTTTACTGGAGGCGAACCAGCCTAAGGCTGAAAGCCTCCTAAATAAAGCTAAATAATAATAATAATGCATTTTTTTACCATAGTTCAGCGTAATATCACACAACAAGCGGAATGACTAATCAACTGTTTGGGTGTAATATTCAACAACTGTTTTTTTTTCTGTATTCGTCAGATTCGTATAGTAATGACCCTATTTTGTCGGCCCCTCCGCGCATCAAACTTTTGACTTTAAATAATTTCATAAAATCGTAATTTTGTAATATCATTCTCAGGCATCTTCAAGATGGGCGTTTAAGGTATACTTTGGTGCAATGAGACCACTGAAAAAGTGCATTGGTTCGTTGAACATTAGAAAAGATTTTCAAAAAAGGGGGCTGACAAAATCGGGTCATTATTGAAAAGTTCGAAATGTAGTGCCTTGCTTAACGCTTCAATGGCGCCACCATGACAAATGCAAGCACATTTCCAACTAAAACCTTATTTGCGAAGAATGTGAGTTTGAGAGTTGTGTCTGTTTGTCTGTGGCTTTAGATTTCATTCCCAGACCGATCTAGAAAATCTTTCGGGTGGAAAATTCTCTCAACTCTCTTGGACATAGGGTAATAACTTTTTTATTTATATCTTTATTAAGGAGACTTTCACATACAACTTCTTGCAATGGTTGGCACTGAAACCTCTTATTTATTAATTGCTGAAATGCTGTAAAGAATAAGCTCGTGTTAAAGCGCCAAAGTCAGGAAGACGATTATTTAAGATTAATGCAGTTTTCAGATCATTCTGCGTTTTTTTTTTCAAACGTCCCACAATTTTTCCCCCGTTCTTCTTTACTGTCAATGCAATCATCATTTACATGCTTGTTCAATGTTCTTCCAAGCAATATTTCCCGGCGTGCAACACTTCAGTTCCCGGCCGTGAAAGCTTACTCGCCGATAAATTATTCAATTTTAATTCAACAATTCTCCTCAAAACTTAAAACAGACAAGGCTGAGCCAAACCGGCATGAGCATTTGCTTAATTAGCATGTTTCAATTGTACTGCTACTGTTTTTCGTATATTCTTCGCCTTCCTCCACTTCGGTTGCTTTCCTCCACCTTCTCGGCATGTTTGTCCAGTCGGGGAAATAAAACTCAAACAGAAATTAACCATTAATTTGCCAAAATAGCCATCATTATGCACGCCAGCACAAATATACACTCACACAGCGGAACGCACTTTTGCACTTATTATTTCTGGCTCCGTTCGATCTGATGCCGAAAGCTTCCTTCTTCCGAGTCGCTTGGATCTCGATGCTAACGTTTCGCAATTTCATTCTAGTTACATCCCCGATTTAGTTTTCCGCTTCAAAAAGCTCACCATGAACCGTATTCGGCTCATAGAGCTCATTTCCTTGAACCACTCTCACTTTTCAAAGCTGTTCCGCCAGCCACCCCAAAGCACACCCCGCTCGATCGGTTGGCCTTTTGGCAGTCCTTACACAATCTGAACACACGCATTTCTGCTGCAAATTTTCTCTTTTTTCGACATTGTGACACAAAACTTCATGGTAGATTTCGATTGATCACCGTAGTCACTGAGCTGGAATGATGCTTGCTCGTATTCAGCTCTCAACCACTCCGAATCGAAATTAATCCGTCCTGGTGATGACAACCCATCAAACCGACGAAACCGATCACCGATCAAAACAAACGTCGAGCGTGATCGCGAAAGTACAAAAAAAACGGTTACTCCGAGTACGCTCACGACGGCGACGTCGACACCACTTCTTGATACCGCAAGTTTCAACTCAAGACTGAATCGGCTGTGTTAGCGGAAAGAAACAAGTTGAGCGCGCGGACCGACCGGTTGCTTTTGGTTGTTGATGCATTTCGACGAGAGCTTAAGCGCCGGTGTGTGCCGCTCAGCTCAAGATTACTGACGGTGACTGTGATGGCAGAGCTACCAGATTGGTGAGGAATTTAGTTGAGCAAGGTTGAGTCATTCGAATGATGCGGAAAGCAATTTAAAAATTTCTTGCATCTGATGTGATTGAGTACCTGTTTGTCAGGTGTGTTGACTCAGATGATAATTCTTTGGATGTAATTGAGATCATAGTTATAGTTGATCGCATCTAACTCCGTCCAGGGAAAAGTAAGAAATTGCATTTTTGCGAAACAATCATTTGTCTGATTTACAAATGTAGTTGGTAGATGAGATTTTCATCCATTTGGGTAATTCTAAAACGATTTTTGTAAAGTATAAGTCAACAAACATAACGTAACAAAAATGTATTGAACTGTTAGGACTCTTGGAAGGGTAGTAAGTCATTCAGCCACTGGAACAGCGAACCCGGTAGCGTTACCAAAACATCTTGCGCTGTGGGTCTTCTTCTTCTATGCTTTTAACGCTTCTGTAGCGAGCATTTGGCCAGCTTTAAACGTAGTGTTCTAGATGAACTTTCACAGTTATTAATTGAGAGCTTTCTATGCCAAACATATGCATGAATTTGCATATTGTGTGGCATGTCCAGGGAAGTTGAGAAAATTTCCTCGACCGGACCGGGACTAGAACCGACCGCCTCTAGTTTGGTAATACCGAGCCTTTAGTGAGTAGGTTATCTGAGGTCATTGTATTTAAAGTATGCTTCCTACTGAACTGAACTAGCACTGTCATGGTAAATGTAGAGCTGATTACTAACATTTTTTTTCATATATGCGTCCCAACCCACCCCAAATCTGTGCACCCCTTTAAGGAGAGCCCAGAGCCTACGATGTGTTATGACCAAATTTTGGTCATTGGACTTTACTTTCTTCATAGTAAAGTTGTACCTTCTATCGTTCAGTACAAAAAGCTGGATCGAAACGTTGGCGATGATAAAACTCTTCACCTTTTTTTTTTACGTAGGATGACGTTTTTCAGCAACATATTTGGGGTGCAATTTCAAAAAAACAAAATCGATCGCGTTACGAAAAGTAGTCAGATTTTGACCACTTGTAACTCTGTCAATAGCGGATGGTTTTTAATTCTAAACAAGCCAATTTATTGGAAATATTTCAACGAATCTGTGAAAATGAACACTATCGATTTTCAAAAGGTCACTATTGAAAATTACACATATGTCCAACTGTTGCAATGGTGATCGAAACTATCACCAATTGCATGCAAAAAAACGCTTTCCCTAAAACAGATTTCAAAATCGAATTCCATCCGTTCTCGTCGAATGGTGTCCGGTCACTCGTCATAAGCAGCAGCAGCAGCATTGCGTTCGGTGCGTGAAAGAAGCCACGCCGCTTCTGATCGGGTTCAGCAGCTCTTCGTGAGTCGCTGTGGGCCATCCATGCCAAGCGCGTCACCCTCGTTCCAAACAACAAACAGCTCGTTAGCCTCTTCTGTGTTAAACACCCTATTTAATAGCTCATAATTACTCAACCATCACGACAAAATAGTCCTTTTCAGGACCATCATAAGTTATTGTTGTTTAAGAGTTAATTTCCATTGAACGTTCGCTCGCCTGGCTACCAGCTACATAACTCCCAAAGCTCTTTGAGAATGTACCCAGCAAAAACCGTTTGTGATCAAATGCGTAACAGTATTTAAGTGGTGAAGCGATTTGCACGGGGAGAGTGGGAATGCCAACTTCCTCTTGATAACATTTCGTGGATAAAGGGCGGGTTCTTCTCCCCACTAATTGGGACATCTTCCTGTTTGGGGGTTCATGTTGCTGGAAGGAGATTCTTTACTGTCTCGTAGATAGGTGACATTGCCTATCGATCCACCCGATCCGTTTTTGGCCCTCCATACAGCGACGTGTTGAGGACAATCAGACGATATTAAGGGGGGAGTACACTTTGATTTTTCAAAACAATGCATTTTTTTAGCTTAAAATGTTCCTAAGGATGCATACTTTTATTTAGAAAAGACACCAAGTCCGCCAGAATATTCCTTACCGCTTTACGAAGCGATTTCCTAAAACATGTACCGGCGCGCTGAGAGAGAGATTTTATCTTTAAACGCGTTTATCTCGAAACGGGGTTTTTCAAACTGGCGTGGGCTAACCAGTTAGAATCAAATTTGGATATCGCCGAGGTTCAGAATTAAATTCTGCTTAGAAATACGTATCCACATTTTCGATTTTGTCAAAAATGGATTTTTAATCCAATTTTGTAAGCATTTTTAGGGTGAAAAAATGGACTTTTTTTTTCCTAAGGCCACAACTTTTGAAAAAAATAATTTAAAAAAAATAGGAATACGTATTTCTAACCCAAATTTCAGCGGCGCCGGTGGTGTAGTGGTAAGCGTGATTACCTCTCACCCCAGCAGGCCTGGGTTCAATCCCAGTCGGCGCCGCCGGGATGTTCTGAGGCATAACATCTCTGATCACGCCTTCCTTCGGAAGGGAAGTAAAGCCGTTGGTCCCCGGTTCATGAGTTGATGGGTCGATAGGTAGGTAGGGTCCAGGTGTGGGAGCTGCCTCTCTGGCGTCGGTAGCATTGGTGCTCAGCACGGAAAACAAGATCGACGGAAAACAAATCAAAGGAAAAAAAAAAAAAAAAACCCAAATTTCATTACTAATCAGGATTTTTGTTCGATTTATGTTCCAGGATCACATGGAAAGGAGTATTTTCCCACGCCGTTTTCCGACTTCCGCGCGAGGACGCCCGCGCGACCTGGTGCACCGCCACGGGGAGACGCCAATCGAGCTCAAAAAAATTACAAATTGTAGTTCGAAGGATGACTAATAAATGGGTTATAACATATTTGCCCTCCCTGAGTGTTTTATTGCTTAAAAAAATTAACGAAAATGCCTTACTTTTTGGACATTCAAAGTATACTACCCCCTTAAGCTTGATCAAGACAAACAGAGAAGAGAGCCCACTGCTATCGGATTTGCTACAATGGGTGGTAGAAAACTATCATGCATCAGCATCATAATACAAAATTCTTCAAGGATGAAACTAATTCTGCAAGATCTTTAAACATTCTTGAAAACCTAGACTTTCTGAAGTTTTCGGAGCTTCCCTGAAGTTATTCGAACTGCCCTAAAGAATATCTTCTCTGTACTTCTTTGAACTTCTCAGAGCTTTTTAAAAGTTCGTCCAATTTTGTTTAAGTTAGATGAACTGAAAGAACTTCAACTTTGATCTGCCCTGAAGTTCCCGTTATTTCCCTTAAGTTTTTGAAACAATATTTTTATTTAGTTTTATTCTTTATTTGAGAGATTCTTAGCCATCTGCTAGTGTACATCCCCTTGAAGCTCATGCAAGTTCTCTTAAAATCTCTAAACTTTTTAGAACTTCACTGTGCGTACCTAAAGTTGTCGTTCCTGTATGAAGTTCCCTAAATATTCAAGCAATTCCGTGAGAACCTGGACATTTTCCTAAAATTTTTGGAACATTCTTTAAATTCCTGAAATATTCCATGATTCCTCTGAGGCTCCAAGTCAGAGCTTCTTGAAAGATCCTGCAATTATTTAATGGAACTACTCTGAAGTTCTTTGATCTTACTCGAAGTACCTTTAACATTCCCAAAAAATTAACTGAATACAATTGCCTAGTAACATCTTCATTTATTTAAAGTTATTTGGACTTCCCTGAAGATTTTGGATCATTTTTGAAGATGTCGGGATCTCCTTGAGTTTCCCGGAACTTATTTAAAGTTAGTGTAGCTGACCTTAGGTTCTTTGGTTATCTCTGATGTTCTTGAAGCTACCCTGAAGTTTTCGCAATTCTCCTTATGTTCTTGGTACTGCCCTTCTGTAAAATTCCTAAAATATTTTTGGAACTTTTCAGCAGTTCTCTGGTCTGAAATTCATTATTTATTCTTTCGAACGATTCTCGAAACTTTCCTGAAGTTTATGAAGCTGTCCTAAATTTATTGAAACTAACCTTGACAGATCTTTAAACTTCCCAGAAATTCTGGACTCCAGAATTAATTGAGATTCATAAGACCAAGATTTCTCTGAAGTTTTCTCGACTTCCTAGAGCCTCGTAAAAGTTTCTGCAGTTTTCCTGAAGCTTATGAACCCGCCTCTATGCTTCCATGAATTGCTCGAAATTTAGCAGAATTTCTCAGAATTTTCCTTATTATCTCATAGTCAATTCATGAAACTTACACTAAATCCTTGGCATTTCCTCACAATCATCAGAACTTTTTGTTAAAGTTCCTACATTTTTTGTAGACCACCCTGAAGTTCTCACTACTCTTCTGATTATGTGCCTTGAAATGCCCTGGACGGTGATAGTTGTTAAGTAATATCCATAGACTCAATTGATCAGCTTGCACTTGTTTCGTTGCTAAGGGACATGAAGCCAATCCTGCTTGATCTAAAAGATCGTTTGATCTGAACTCCAAGACGATTTGGAGGGCCTAGAACCTCTTATATACATTATGAATTATGCTTTTTTTTTCTTTGGTTTGTTTTCCGTCGATCTTGTTTTCCGTGCTGAGCACCAATGCTACCGACGCCAGGAAGGCAGCTCCCACACCTGGACCCTACCTATCGACCCATCAACTCATGATTTTTTTGTGAATGATGCGCATAAGCTTTATAAATCTGCTTGACAATTTTTCTTTGCCAAATCTTTGCCTCTTCTTGACCCAAATTTTCTTTGGGTATTGTATCAGGCATGAATATTGGCTTAATGAACACGACAGTACACACGTTACTAAAGATAGCTACTCATTCCAAGTTCAAGTCCTTGATCTGTAAAGCCTTCATAAGGTTTGAGAGTCCTTGTCAGGCATACCAAAAGTACCGCATCATGACAGTATTCCAACGGCTGTCGCTTTCTTTTTCCTACGACAGTCTTGAGATTGAGCTATAAACGACAGTCCACAGTGAGGCTGTCATACGATATGAAACGTTGACGTCTTGTGCAGTACACGACAGCTCGTTCTTATTCATGTAATTTGTTCGTTCGGCTAAGACAGTCTTGGATGGTCATTCGTAACGTTCCTCGTACATACCACAAGCAGTCCGTCAAACTGCCGATTCGTTGTTGCTGTCTTTGAAATTTTGTTCGTATGTCGTGAGACTGCAACTAAAGTGCCACTGTGACGCCAAAACTCTATTGGTTGCTATGATGTTCGTGCTGCTCATTGCAAAATTTTCATCCGATATTTTTTTTTAAACGCGCGGTCTTGAGCAGATCAGACATTCCGACATTCCGGCGAAAAATATAAGCCTACGCGACACCAACCTGACTTCTACCAAACCCCAACCCGATGTAGGCTCGACATTGACCCGGCATAATCACAGAATTTACCCGACATTAGGCGGACGTCGATCATAAATTGACCTTACATTGATCCGATATCGGGCCGACATGTCTGTTCGGGATCATTTTTCTGAGTTTCTTCCATACTCCACTGATGTATATCAATTGTATATAATGTCTGGTGACAGCCACTTGGGTACACGGGTAGAAATCCTTTTATACCTTTTGACAAATTTCTATTGCTGATTATTCATAAAAAGTGAGTGCATATAGCGAAAGTGCACTTCTGGACTGTGTCGTCGTTGAAGCGCCTGATGTCATCGTTCCTCTTGACAATTTCCACCCTGCTTTGGATATATCTATCGCGAACGGATCTCAAATTCGTTTTGATGAAACCATGACTGCCACTCGGCTCAATTTCCGGAAGACCGATTTCCGTTTGCTGAGACGTTCCTTGTCCCGGATCAACTGGAACGTGTTGAATTACCTTGATATCGATACAGCAGCCGCTCGCTATAATAGCCTTTTGCGCGACTGTGTTTGTGCTTCAGTACCGAAGTGCCAACCTCCAAGAAAACCGCCTTGGTCTAACGCTACTCTCCGCAACCTGAAACGAGTGCGATCTAGAGCTCTCCGTGCTCTCACTCATCGACGATGTACCCTTACCAAGCGAAATTTTTCAATTGCCAGCAATGATTATCGCCACTACAACAAGCTTCTTTACAAGAGGTATGTAATTCGTACTCAACATAATCTGCAATGCCACCCCAAGGGATTCTGGTCGTTTGTGAATACTAAGAGGAAGGAAACTGGACTGCCGTCAAAAATGTTTCTCGGCAATGACGTAGCATTGACAACTGAGGACAAATGCAGCCTATTTGCTAGGCACTTCTTAAGCGTCTTCTCGAATGACTCCCCATCGCAAGCAGAAATTGAGCGAGCTGTCCGTGATGTGCCAACCGACGTCGTAAACATGGATGTTTTTGCCGTAGATGTACAAATGGTTCTTTCTGTGATGAGTAAAACCAAATCATCATTTTCACCAGGTCCGAGTGTTATTCTATCTGCAGTCCTAAAAAAATGCTCCGATATCTTAGCTGCTCCGTTGTCCTTGCTCTTCAACCTGTCACTTCGTCAACAGAAATTTCCCGCACTATGGAAACGGTCTACTATGTTCCCTGTTTTCAAGAAAGGAGACAAACGCAATGTGGAAAACTACCGTGGGATTACCTCGCTTGGGGTTGAATCTAAGGTGTTTGAGTCGCTGATAAATGAGAGATTGTTTGGTTCCTGCAAGCATTATATAAGTACATGTCAACATGGTTTCTTTCCTGGCCGCTCCGTGGAAACTAATCTCGTCAGCTTTACGTCGTTCTGTATGGAAAATGTATGCAAGAAACTTCAAGTGGATGCCATCTACACTGATCTTAAAGCTGCGTTTGATAGAGTTGTGCACGACGTTCTGCTAGCAAAGCTTGAAAAAATTGGATGTTCTGTTTCCTTCTGCAGCTGGCTTAGATCGTACCTCGTGCAACGTGAAGTTGCATTGGAAACTACTGATCGTACTGTTTCTCGAACAGATCAGGAGTTCCACAGGGTAGCACTTTGGGACCAATGCACTTCTCTTTATTTGTGAACGATGTAACGTTTATTCTACTACGAGGAGGTAAATTGTTTTTTGCCGATGACTTGAAGATTTATCTAGTCGTTCGAGGCTATGCCGACTGTTTAGAACTACAAAACCTTCTTGAAATCTTTAATGATTGGTGTGAACATAATTTTATGGTCCTGTGCGTCTCAAAGTGCTGCGTAATTAGTTTCCGTCGAACTAGGACTGCCATTTTGTTTGATTATAACGTTGCTGGAACTGCAGTTCAACGTGCCGATCACGTTAAAGACCTCGGTGTCATGTTGGATGAAAAGCTCACATACACTCGCCACTTCTCAACCACGATCGACAAAGCTAATCGACAGCTTGGATTCATGTTCAAGATATCTAAGGAATTTCGTGATCCTTTGTGTTTTAAAGCCCTTTACTGTTCATTGGTACGCTCACTACTGGAATTCGCGTGTGTTGTCTGGAATCCCTACCAAGCTGTATGGAGTGGACGATTCGAAGCTGTTCAACGCAAATTCGTCAGATACGCACTGCGCTATCTTCCATGGAGTGACCCGCTGAATTTACCACCGTATGCTGACCGCTGTCGTTTACTGGGTTTGGATACTCTTGCTAAGCGACGAAACATATCGCAGGTCGTCTTCGTTGCTAAAGTTTTACTCGCAGAATATGATGTTCCTGAGTTACTGGCAAAAATTAATCTGTATGCTCCTGCCCGAACACTCCGTCCAAGAACCTTGCTACATGAAGTAGTACATGCAACCAACTATGCTGCAAACAGTTCCTTTGTCGCCATGATTCATCAATTCAACGAAGCCTCTGACCTATTTGACTTTGACATCAATGCCTCGATGTTTCGTCATCGTTTGCTGTTGGCCAATTTTTAATTTTTAATGAGTGACTACATTTAGATTTAAGTGTTTCATTGAGACTTTCAAGTCAGATGGACTATAATAATAATAAATAAATAAAAAGTATATGTCAACTAATAACCAGACGCCTTGCAAAAAGTTAATGAAGATCATGTTTATGCATTCTTATTTTTGGCAAAAATGTATAAGTGAAACACATGAATAAAATAATTAATTTTCGTTTCGTGTAAGCTGAGGGATGTCGTCGGTTTGTGAAGGCTGTCATGACGACAGAAACATAGAAAACCTGGTCATAAAACAATGTATAAATAGAGCCCATTCGGTACACTCCGTTTCATTCGTTGCTAGATCGTCTAGCAGCATAGTTCGTTCGTTCGTTCGCTGCGCTATCGAGTTTTTTCTAGTTCGTTTTATTGCTACGTTCGCGTCGTTGCCAATAAACAAACCATGGTACGCAAGCGTACTACTGCTCCTGCATCGGAGGGCCCTAGCAAGAAGGTCCAAACGGATCCCAGCGTTGCTTCGGATGCCGCAGCAAATCGGCTACTACAGAGCAATCAATTCTCGGTGCTCGGAGTAGAAAATGGCGGTGGTGACGCCGCTGAAATTGCGAAAAAGGAGCGGATTCCCCCGCTGTTTAACCCGATGAAGGACGTCGCTCAGCTTAGGGATGAGCTGGCAAAACGCAAATTGTTCCCGCGATTCAAAATCTGAAGCGTTGGAACAAAGATCATGTGCTCCAGCCTACAGCAGTACAAGTCGGTTGGTGACCTGCTGAAGAACAGCACAGTGGAGTTTTACACTCACGATTTGCCTTCGATGAAACCATTGAAGGTGGTTTTACGAGGTCTGCCGTCGTACGAAGCGGCTACCGTAAAAGATGAGCTGGTGAGGCTCGGATTGAAACCAGAGGCAATCCACCCAATGAATCGACGGACTATGCCCAATACCAACTATCGTGACCAACTGTTTCTGGTCCACCTAACGAAGGGCTCCACCATCCTTGCTGCGCTCAAGAGCAACATACGTGACCTGTTTCAGGTCATTATCGACTGGGAATACTACAAGCCGCAACACCGTGATGTGACCCAATGCACAAGTTGCCTCTCCTTCGGCCATGGCACGAAGAACTGTCATATGAAACCACGCTGCGACAAGTGTGCTATGGCCCACTCGACGGTGACCTGTGCTCAAGCTGATGACACCGACCCGAAGTGCGTGAATTGCGTCGGAACTCACCGTGCCACTACTCGGGACTGCCCCAAGCGAACGGAATTCATCACCATGAGGAAGAAGGTGGCTACTAGCAACCAGCCAGGCCGGCATCGAAATAAACGTTCACCACCAGCCATCACGCCTGGTCCCAAATCTCCCACCGCTACCCATCAACAATCAACGAGCCGCTCCTTCAGCTCACCATCGTCTCACTGCCGCAGCGGCCCTGCCAGATCATGTTCCTGCCTCGGCGCCTGGACTATCGTATGCCCGTGTTGCCTCAAGCGATTCAGTTGACGAATCTCCTTTAACATCGGAAGAACTAGTAACGCTGGTTGCAGAGGTGATCATCATCCTGCGAACCTGCAAGACTCGAGCTGAACAGATACATGCTGCCTTTTAACTCGTCACCGAGTATGGACCGTGAAGCTATAACAATTGCAAATTGGAACGCTTGCTCGCTGACAAACAAGCATAGAGGGTTACTCGATTTCCTCAACACCAAAGAGGTCGACATTGCTATTATCACCGAGACGCACTTGAAGCCCGAACTGAACGTATTCCTTCCCGACTTCCGGTCTGTGGCCATCGCTGCAAGGCGGAACATCAGTAGTCGGCTACTGCCAAGCTTCCAGCTCAAAACAATTGAAGCCATCGGAGTGGAGGTGAGCACATCACTTGACCCAATCACCATCATCGCGGCCTACTGCCCCAAGCAAACCAACACCAGGGACGGTCATGGCCCTCCGGAAAGACATAATCAAACTCACCCGGAGGAGCGGGAACTTCATCATCGCTGGCGACCTAAACGCAAAACACCAAGCTTGGGGCAACGGTCGGAGCAATCGAAACGGCACCATCCTGAATGAAGACCTGCAAGAGAGCCACTATACCGTCTTGGCCCCGGACACTCCCACCCGGTTGAGTCGGTCTGGGGTTCATGCTACCATGGACATCTTCGTAAGCAACATCTCGCAACCTGTGGCATTCCAGGAGCTGAGCTTGAATCACTACCCGGTGGTGGCCGAAGTAGGCTTCTTGGCTAATAGATTTCAAGCATCCCGTCGAAACTACCATCGTGTTGAATGGGATCGGTTCCAGCACTGTGTCGACACCGCCGTCGATTACGAAGTACATCCGGACGCCCCCGAAGATATAGACCGATGCCTGCGTTCCTTGGAGGAGGTGATATTCCGAGCCAGGGAACAACACATGCCAGTGCCAGAACCTTGATAGTCCCACTAAAAACCTTATCAGACTCTATAACACCATGTGCCAACGCACTGGACTGCCTGCCTTAAAGACTAATTGCAATCGTGGACCTCAGAAATGAGGACTTCAGTAACAAGATGAGCTCTCTCAGAGATTGTGCTAAGCCCTTCTGGAAGCTAACCTAAATCCTCAAAAATAGGCCAAGACCCTTTCAACCACATGTGCCGTTGAATCAAACCAATGATTCAGTCACCCATCTGATAATCACTGAAGAGAAAGCTGATGCTGTAGGTCAACATTTCGTCAACTCGCATAATCTCGGCCTGAACATGCCTAGTCCATACGATACTACTGTTGCGGTAAATGCTACCAACCTCCATCGAATTCCTAACAACTTTCCTGTAGAATGTGAGATTACGGCTGACGACCTGTTGACCTATATCAAATCATCTAAAAATATGAAGCCTCCAGGTTTCGAGCAAATCCTAATTCTGGAACTCAAACACCTGAGTTCCAGATTCTTCAACCATCTGGCACTGATTTTTAATCAGTGCCTAAGATTTGGCTACTTCCCCTCGTGCTGGAAGTCAACTAAAGTCATCACCATCCGGAAAAGAAAGATCCATCCTCTCCTTCAAGTTACCGACCCATCAGCCTTCTCTCGGGGTTATCCAAGCTGTTCGAAAGAACAGTCTACCATCGACTTCTGGCATCTGCCGAGGAAAACAACATATTGCTCGAGGAGCAGTTTGGCTTCCGTAAAGGACGCTCGACTGTTCACCAGCTCACTTGAGTAACACACATTCTCAGACGGAACAAGTCTGTATCTAAAACATCTGCCATGGCATTGTTGGACGTTGAAAAAGCGTTCGATAATGTTTGGCATGATGGCCTGGTCTACAAATTGCAGCGATACGGTCTTCCAATCTTTCTAGTGAAGATAATTAAAAATTACCTCTCGGACAGGACATTCAGAGACTCTCTCAATGGCATCACATCGGATGCTTTCCACATCGGTGCGGGTGTCCCACAGGGAAGCATCCTTGGCACCATCTTGTTCAACCTGTTCACCTCCGATATTCCGGTTGTCCCGGATCGTTGTCACTGTTCGCAGATGACACATCCATCATCTTTAAGGGTAGGGTCATCGGAGCTCTGACCGCCAAACTTCAGAGAGGCCTAAATGTCCTGTCAGAATACTTCAACAGCTGGAAGATCCGTATCAACGCGGCAAAGACCCAGGTCATCATCTTTCCTCATTGCAAATCACCCAGACTTGTTCCGTCTGAGAATAATAACATCAACTTGAACGGAACAGTGATGGAATGGTCAAAAGAGGTAGTGTACCTCGGCCTTACACTCGACAGCAAGCTGCTTTACAGGGAACACAAATGTAATTTCCTGATGAGATCCTTATATCCACTCATCAACAGGCGATCCACTCTGTCCCTGAAAAACAAGCTTGCTGTCTACAAGCAAATAATACTCCGTGTAATAGAATACGGGGTGCCAATTTTGGAGAATAGCGCAAATTCCCATCACCTCAAATTACAAAGGATCCAAAACAAGTTTTTGATAATGATCCTCAACAGTCCTCCACGAATGAAGAACTTTGAGGTCCATCACCTGGCTGGTCTTCAGACGCTGGAGTTACGGAGAAGGTTTAAAAATTGCTGTAGGCAATCCGATCAGCTGATCATTAGGAATCTGGCACGTTAGGTTAAGCTGTAGATTAAGTAGGTAGCTATCAAATTTGTAAATTCAATCAAAACACACTCCCAAGGGTATTCTGTAAACTAGTCGAAAACGCAAATATTAAATTAGAACAGCACATGAAACAAAGCTGAAGAGCCAGGTAGGCTAATCAATTGAAATGTTAAATCAATGTACTATCATAATCAACAGAAATAAACATAATTTTACTACTACTACTCACTCCGTTTCAAGCACGATGATTTTATCAAAGCGGGTATAGATGCGACTGTTCTAATACGGCTTTCATTCGTTCGTGCGTGCGCTGTTGCCAATACACGTCGAATTCAGATCTGAACGTACAGTAGCAAGCGGTAGTAAAGCACACAAAGCAACAGTCAATTCAGGTATAAACCAACTGTCGCGAGAAGCCTATACTATTTGGAAGCCTGGTCCTTGTCCATCCTAAGGTAAATGTCAAACCTAGATCGTTTTTTAAGGGCCACCTACATTAGATCCGTTTTCGTTGCGTAGACATGAATTTGTCAGTTAGACAATAGATTTAGTTGTCACTTTTCCTAGTACTACAGTATGTTTGTTTTGATTCGCTATAAAAGTTTGACAGATGAAATGAGGGGATCGTGAATTTTCCTATGTTTCGAGGGGTGCAACGATTAGCTTGGGACCGAAGATAGTACCAGAGCTGAGCCAAAAAGTTGAACACGTTATTTTGGGACCTTCTGGTCTTATAGTACATGAGTACATGCATATGCAATTATGATGTTATACATTTTTCGTATGCTGCAGTAAGCCTAGAATCTATATAGGAAAGCAATGAATTTCATAACTTCTTACATTACTTTTGGTAAATATATTTCACTGCTTTCACGCTACGATTAAATAAAAATAAAAAGAAATATTTGATTTGTTTTATTAGGAGCATTTTTTTTAAATGTAACTTTTAGAACCGGTAGACGTTTAGTCACGAGATTCCTGTGTTCAAATTACCTTTCGAATCTCCTCTGAATATTTATTAGAAATAGATCTGCAATCCTCTACACAATCTTCATAGAATTTTCCACAGAACTATCTTAAACACCTACCCAGGACTCGCATACTTGATTTGGAGTTTTTCGTTGAAATACCTTGTTGTTATTCCTCAAATTTATTCTGAAATCTCCTCAAAATTCGTTTGGGAATTTCATAAAAAATTAATTAAAAGTTATTCAAAGTGACCTATCCTGAAAATCTCAACCAGCCCAACGGTATCGACCCTTTTCAAAAGTCCTGAATATTATTTTTCCGAACAGAGGACGAGGCATACTTTTCCCGATTTGTCATCAAAATTCACGGGCTTTGGGCTTTTCCCGGTGACTTCAACTTCCTAGCATTTTCTCGGTGTTCCTGATTTCCAAATTCACTGATCACCTTGTTATCAACTTACGATCACTGAGAAGAAACCATTAGAGCTTACCTGTAATGAGAAAAAAAAAGAAAATATTTACATTTAATATAAAAAAGATCTTACGGGGTTCAATAATAATATGTTCAGCATCAATATTTAAAACGCTTTATTTGGCATCCCTTCTCGGTATGCAGGGAAACATGCTGCTGCTCTCGCTTGCGTGCCAGCAGTTGTGGTCTCAAGTCACTGCGCGGCACGCTCTCTCACCTGGAGCGCGAGCCGAAGCGAGCTTGAGTTGAGTGCAGCTTGTTTTGGTTTTCATATTCCCAGGTATACCTATAGCTTTCATTCAGAATGCATGGCACTTCAAGCATGCATAGTAGCACAATTGTGGAATGCATCCAGCTAAGGTACACCCAGGGTTATTTTGAGCACACAATGCCAAGCTTGATGAAGGAACAATCTAGGCAAAGTCGCTACTGCTGTATTCGCAAAGTAAGGTGATTTTGGGAAACTACGCGAATTTCGGTAGCTGTGCGTGTTTGAATTCAATGTAAATTTGAGCGAAATCTTGACTAAGATAATCGCAAAATCCTTACCGAAGGTTAATTGCAAATAATGCATTCGATAGCGTGTTTGATAACATTGGTATACAGAACCTTCACAAAGCCAAAATTGTTACTTGAATGTTGCAATTCTAAATACAACACATCTTTGAGTACCACATTCAGATGATCCTACGGCAAGATCCAATCAACCGTATTAGTTACGCTGATATTTGTAACACTACTCGCCTTACACAATTATTTATTTTCTCAATCCTGCTTTCGTCTGACGTAGGTCAGTTAGAATCGAATCGGATCGTGTTCCGTCTTATCTTACTGCTTCCACACACACAGACCGTATAAACTAACAAACCATATCTTATGATCGATATTGCTTCTCTTTCGACGGTTTCGTGATTTCCCGCTTCCCCAAGTGTAATTTACAACTGCCCACTTGCACCTACTGGGTGGGTGTACCCAAGATCGGTAAAACTTAAGGTTAATCAAACTGTACGATCCAGTCAAGCGGAACTACCAAGGAACTAGTCGAGTTGTGTCTCTTTAGATTGGCTTCCACGAGATTTTCTGCCTTCCTCCACCCCGCGCTGCTTTGCCCACACACTGACGATTCTGGTTAACCTTCTAACTGGCATAATCTTGGGTTTACCTATGGGAAGGCGCGGTGGGCGGTTGCGTTGGGTGGGCGAATGGAAAGAAATCCAAACAAATCTTGCCGTATATGCAAATGATTTCTGACTGGTGAGCTCCATGCCTACCAACTCTTGCATGGTTGGTTGAACTTCGTACTTCAACACTTCTTGGCTGGCAAGTTTCGTTGCGGAATGCGGAGGAATGGATGCTCGTGAGATATATGCATGTACGCTAACAGTGGAACAATTTGTAGTGAGGTTTTTTCTTTGCCTAAACAACTATCTTTCACGCTTTTTTCTGTGGTCGGATGGTGTGTTGGGACTCGTATTGAAATTAATTAATGTTTCATTTTGCTTTTTTAAATCATTAATAAATTAGGTACAAATTGAGAGTGTGATAACGGTACAATGTGTGAACGGCAATAATTGAATGATACACTGTGAGAAAAAAAACTGTACTATCTAACTGTTGAATTATTAATATCGTGATCTAGGGGCGGTTTTTCAACATCAGCTTAAGAATCCCTGAAAAACTACGCCAAGAACTACAAAACCTTTAATAAGGTAAACAAAAGATATCTTTTTTTCAGCACTCTGAACCACACCAATCATGAAGGTCTGAGCTCACGCGTCCTACTTGTTTGATGGGTTCCTTCTGACAATCGTCAACCCACGTAGACTAGACTATTATACTAAAGTATATGCTGAAATATTCTCAAAATCCACAGAACTTTCCAAATTAAAAAAAAGTACTTTCTCACCAGTTTTACAAAAATATTTTAATGACTTTCTACCTTTCTCTCAATGTTTTTGATGTCCAGCGAAAGAAGGTATAAAATTCCTTCAGACAAGGGTTTAATATTTTCCGAAGGATACTTTAAAAATGAGTGTTTGCTTTAGTTTTTGAGTAAATTTCACCTGAGGCTGAAAAATGTTTCTTCTAAGCTACATAACTCGCGGTAAGCCCCATCGAGGATAATACGTCGCTTAATCCAGATTTTAATACCCCATTTGGTGAGCAAAAAGTTAAACTCATAAAATAAATCACATAACCAGTGGAAAATATCCATGTGAATTTCACATAACTTTCATGTGATCCCATAATTGGAAATTGCACCACTAAAACACATGCACGTTATGTGTTCAATGAAATCTATATGATTTCTCATATAGAATTTCTAATGCTATGTGATATTCAGGTAAAAATCATTGTTGAAAAATACTATGTGCGTTCCTAATAGAAACTAAGTGAAAACTTTTTTCAGTGTAGGATACAGATTTGAAAGTACGCAGTCATCCTCTCTCGCATAGTAGATGATGTCAAAGTGTGAGTGAATTCAGTTACGCAGGCGGAAGAAGGATATTATATTCTGCTCATTGCTGCTTTAGGATCTGCTGTCAAGGTTGGAAGCCATCTTCGAATACGTTCTTCTATTTTGTTCAACGAATCCAGTTAAATTTAAAGAAAAACATACACAATGCATTCCAGGTCGATGATTCTATCAAGGAAACATAAAAATCTGTAGTGATTGGTGACGGTCCGGCAGGCGTGAATAACTTTGACAATGCCGATGTATTTTAGGTTGCTGGGTGAAGTATGCGACAAGACATTTCTTAGGATATTGTAACGTCGTTTAAGAAGATTATTTCAATGATGCAGTACTACGGATTAATCAAGAATCACGCTTCTCAGCATTAGCATAATCCGATGAATCGTGAATGTAATTGAGGGTGAGTATTGTGGACTGGTCGGCAAATCGCTGGGTCTCGTGATGGAGTAAATAACACATTTGACACCGTCTTCCCCCAGAGGATGCACAGACTGAACTCTTAACACTGGACAAGGAACAACGCACAAAACTCAGTTGACCAGTAAGAAAATCTTCGGGTTGCGAAAAGTTCCACCGGCTGCAGCGCGAATCGAACCCTCACTTCGTGGGACTCACTATACGGCTGAACGACGGATGACGCCGCTAACCACACAACTACGAAGCCCACCCTTGCACCCTGTTTCTGACTGGTTTTACAAGCTTTTGAGTACTCTTACCAATTTCCTGTAAACTTCAGAGAGGCAATGCATAGTGCATAGTGTCTGGCCTATTCTGCGTGGTGTGAGATGTGAGGTCATCTCAACCTTAGACATGATTTTGACGTAGACTACGTCTTACGGGAAGGTACTAGGGGTAAATCGAAAATCTAAAATTGTGACCGTCAGGAAAAGGTGTTTTGCACCTCGAACTTTGCGCATCGTTCCCGTCGAGATCACTGGCTGCTGGTAGCGGCGTCGCCTCGATGGCGCAAGCGCTCCTTGCCTGAATGATAACTACAAATCTCTTCGAAAGGACATATCAGTTTTTGTATACCGGACAGGATTCTTCTAGCGGCAGCAAAAGAGAGAGACATTTTGAATCCATACCCTGACGAATTTCAACCTAATCACGGCAATCAACCCAACTGGACGAGTCCTGGATGTGCTTCTACTTCATCATGTGAGGCATGCTATGCGCAACACTCGTGTTTTCGGCGCCATTGACGCACTTCGTAGAGGAAGCAATCAACCATAGCACTACCGAACCCGAGGAACAATACATTTTATCCAATTTGACGAATTCCGGACAGCTTGAAGGAATGGCAAATAGTTTTTATACTAATAGCTAGAACGATACGTTAGTTCAAAGCCAACCACATTTTACAACTGAGGCAGTTCTTACAGTATATTGCCAAAACTTCAATCGCATGAGAAGTGCATTGAAAATGAACGAAATCCATAAAAAAATTGTAGGTTGCTCCTTTGCAATAATTTTGGCTACTGAAACTAGTTGGGACGAATGTGTTAGAAGTGAGGAAGTATTCGGAAACAATTACAATGTCTTCAGGGATGACCGTGATTTGCATTCGTCGGAAAAGAAGTCGAAGGTGGAGTTCTTATAGCTATTTCTACAAAATTTAATGCTGAAATCATCACAGCTACAAAGTTTAGAGAATTTGAACATGTATGGGTGAAAGTGCATATGGCTGGTGAAACACACATATTTGGCTCGGAGTATTTCACCCCTCCCCCCTCCCCCAACAATGCCCGTAAAGAAACATACGAAAAGTTCTTCAATATTGCTGAAGAAATTACAGCTAGTCTTCGGCCTGAAGTAAAAATTCATATTTATGGAGACTTGAACCAACGTACTATTGACTTCATTCCAGACTCTGAAAATGATACAATTTTACTTTCAATCGTTGGGGAAAATGAAACACTTCAGTTTATTTTTGACAAAACTGCTTGTTTAGGTCTTAACCAGATAAATCATATAAAAATCAGCAAAATTGCTATTTAGATCTGTTATTGACGAATATTCAGGAAGATTTCTGTGTAACCGATTCACATTATGGAAAAACGAAGCGTTTCACACAGCACTCGAATTTTCTTTATTTGTGCATGAATATAAAAGACCCTACGATTGTGAGTATGAAGAGGTTTTTAATTATCATTCTGCAAATTACGAAAATATTAAATTTAGATTAAGTAACATAAATTGGCAAACGATTTTTAGGAATGAAGAAAATGCTGAAACTGCTGTTGACGTCTTCTACAAAATAATATTTGAAATAATATTTGAAGAAGTTCCATTAAAAAGAAGAAAACGTCAAAGTAACTCAAAACATGGTAAAACAGTCAAATTATAAACTTAACAAATCGAAAGCAAAAGGCACATAAGGCTTATAAAAAGCAAGGCACCAATGAAAATTTGGCAAACTATTTGCGTATTTGCGATGAATTAAATATGACAATTGATATTGCATTTGAGGAGTACAATTCAAGAACCGAACTCGAAATAATATCTAGCCCAAAAAAATTCTTCAATTACGTTAAAACTAAATTAAAATTAGACAATTTTCTATCAAAAATGCATTTTAATGAAACGGTTGGTGACAACGCAGCCGATATCTGCAATCTATTTGCTACTTCCTTCCAAGAAATTTACACCTCTTTTTCAGAAGATGATCGTGATCGTGATTATTTTGAATTCATCCCAGAATGTACTAGCGATATACAAGTTAATCAAGTTAATGTGCAGGATATTACGGCAACTTTGAACAGTTTGGATGCTTCCAAAAACTCTGGACCAGACGGAATTCCACCAGTATTTATGAAGAGCCTGGCACTGGAACTTAGAGCTCCATTATTCTGGCTTTTCAATATGTCACTAGATTCCAGAATGTTCCCAAAAACATGGAAAAGCTCTTTTCTAGTGCCTATTTTCAAAGTGGCAAAAAATCTGACATACAAAATTACCGAGGAATTCCTATTATTTCCTGTATCCCAAAGTTTTTCGAAGCGATCGTCAATGAAAAACTATTCAATCAGATCAAAACAGAATCACTAACATGCAACATGGTTTCTTCAAAGGACGATCAACTAATACAAATTTACTTGAATTCGTCAACTATTCTTTGGTTGCAATGGATAATGGAAACCATGTAGAAGCATTCTATATCGATTTTAGCAAAGCATTTGATCGTATAGATATACCCATGCTTCTTTTCAAATTACAAAAAATAGGAATTGAACCTGGACTTCTCAAATGGCTTGAGTCATATTTAACTAATCGCCAACAAATAGTTAGATTCAAAGGTGAAAAATCAAACCCTATTTCTGTTACTTCTGGAGTCCCCCAAGGCTCGCATCTAGGCCCTCTTTTATTTATTTTATTTGTAAACGACATCTCCTTTATTCTTAAAAAACATAAAAGTTTTAATCTATTCGGATGAGATTAAGCTCTTTCTAGAAATAAGAAATAAAGAAGATATACAGACATACCAGATTGAAATAAACTTATTCTATGTTTGGTGTAACAAAAGCCTCCTGCAACTAAACGTTCAAAAATGTAAATCAATAGTTATTAGTAGAAAAAGAAACAAACCAGAAAATACAATTGTATTAGGAAATCAGGCAGTAGACAAGTGTGAACGAGTTAGGGATTTAGGAGTTATAATTGATTCAAAACTAGCATTCACTGATCATTATAATACAATTATCAACAAAGCAAATAATATGCTTGGCTTTATCAGACGATTCAGTTACAATTTTCATGACCCGTATACAATAAAATCACTGTACATTTCATATGTAAGATCAAGACTTGAATATTGCAGCATAGTTTGGTCACCTTTTTCACTCACGCATGAGGAACGATTAGAATCAGTACAAAAGCAATTCTTACTATTTGCTCTTCGTAAATTAGGTTGGACAAGATTTCCTCTTGCATCTTATGAAGCACGCTGCATGCTCATCAACATTCAAACATTGAAAGCGCGTCGTGAATTTGCAATGGTTTCGTTTGAGAACGATATAGTATCGCATCGAATTGACTCAGTAGAACTGTTATCAAAGCTTAATTTTTACATACCTTCTCGGCAACTGCAAACTCGAAATATATTTACTACAAATCACTGTAGCACAAATTATGCCAAATTTGGTCCACTAAATCAAATTATGACTGCTTACAATAAACATAGTGAAGCTATTGATTTTATAATGACAAAAACCAGATTAAAGCAGTACTTTAATTCTATTCGTAATTTTAACACATGACTTGTAACTTGTAAAAAATGGTCTACATCTGATTGACGACAAATAAATAAATAAATAGATTCCCACACCGAAGCTGCGTAGAGGATCGCAGGTGCTATGATTTGTTTGTAGACAGCCAGTTTGTTCACCCTTGAGAGGCGGCATCTACGGCAAATAAGCGGATACAGACACCTAACCAAGGTAGAACACTTGACTACAGTTTTCTCTACATGTGAACGGAATAGGAGCTTTTCATCGAACAACATCCCGAGATACCGTGCCGATTCAAATTTCGGACACTTAAACTCGAATTTCGGACACTTTTAAAAGTTGATTATCTCGGTCGAATATGATCCATATTTTTTGACTAGTGCCCTCCACGATCATCTAACATTATTACTTTGTTTCTAACTGGATGTAATATTTAATTAAAAATGAAAGTGTCCGAAATTTGAATCGTCCGAAATTTTAATCGTCCGAAATTTGAATCGGAACGGTAGGTTACTTCGGAAGACCACTCAACCCTTGTGCCATCTATGATTACAGTACAAGAGGGAGCCGGTTTTAGTTTGGGCGATTGACGATGGAGGAACATGATTGTTTGAGTTTTGGAGGCATTGATTTTAATTTTCCACGTGGTGGCATAATCAGCAAAGGCGTTAAGGCATCGTTGAAGTTTGTTCGTTATTTCGCGAGGCATCCTTCTTTTGATGGCTATTGCGGTATCATCTGCGAACAGGAAAAACACGCAACCGTCTCCGAGGCAGTGTTGGAAAAGTTCGCGATATTTCACGAAGTTCTCCAAGGGAAAAGTTCGCGAGTCATAGTGATTTTTTGCGAAGTTTTCCATCACTGCTCCAAGGGGAGGAAGTGTAAATGCTGTAAAGCAAGGGGCTCAGCAGACTGCCTTGCGAGACTCCTGCTGGGATGAAATACGAGTCTGAAAGACAACCATTCAACGATACCTTAAATGACCTTTGCTGGACCCAAGCAACACCATTTGTTTCTCAGCTAGTAACAACAACCTTAGTGTGACTAATAGACGGTCTAAATTATGGACAACGCACCGCATATAAAACTTCATTGTACCTTAAAAAGCGCAGAAGGTGGAGTCTCTTTGCAACTTGTGTTTGTGGCATAAGGTGTTGCAAATAAGGTGCATCTAACTATTTGAGGTAGTTACGGGTGATATTAACCAGATGTAAAGGAAAGTTGAAGTTAGAAAGCTTGTACACAAGTCCGTCATGCCAAACATTGTCAAACGCCTTTTCAACGTCTAACAAGGCCATGGCTGTGGACTTGGATACAGCTTTGTTACTTCGGATGTTATTCATCACCCGTACTAGCTGGTGGAGTGCCCCTTTCTGAATTCAAACTGTTCCGGAAGGAGAACATTATTTTCCTCGACAAACTTGAGCAAATGATTGAGAATGAGTTTCTCGAACAATTTGCTCAGCGCTGAAAGGAGGCTGATTGGTCTGTAGCTTGAAGGCAATGTTGGATCTTTAACGGGCTTGCGGATTGGTATGATTTTTGCTACTTTCCAGATGCTTGGAAAGTAGTGCAGTTCCAAACATCTGTTGAAGATAGCGGTTAGAAGAGACTGCACTTTCATGCTGAGTCTCTTCTAGATCAAGTTGAATATACCGTCAAACCCGGGAGCCTTCATGTTCTTGGTGCATTTCAGCGCTGAGCAAATCTGTTGTACTGTAATCATATCCGCTGGAGGCAAGACACAAGGGGAGGCATCTAGGTTTGAACGCATTGCGCAACGGACTTTGGATATTCGAACCGGTCGCATTTGCTTTCTCCTGTGGGGTGATTAAAAGCCGATCGTCATCTTTTTAGACTCTGAAAGGTGGAACGGGTTTGGGATGAGTTTTCAAGACCTTGGCTACCTGCCAGAATGGTCTGGAGCGGTCGTCCAGATTCTGGACAACACGCCCGAAACTTTAATTTCGGAGTGAGTCCATTCTGGAAGCAATCTGCCTGTTCAGATCGTCCATTTCACGTTTTTTGCCCAGATCTCCAGTCCTCTGAAACTGGTGTCTACGAACATTTCTCAGGCGAATCAAGAGTTGGGTGTGGGAATCAATGGCAATAAACTTACCCCTCACTGGAACTCGTCGGACGCACACCTCGTCAGCAACGGTTATGGCTTGGTGGAGTCCCTCCAACGATCGGTCGATGTCATCCACGGTGTCAAACGGCGGGTTGTCGATGCTGTGCCTGTCTACCACGCGTCCAAACTGGGCCCAGTTTACGCGGTGGTAGTCCTTGTGCAGACTTGGAGCAGGGGCCACGTTGTAGCCCAGTTCAGCTACCACCGGTTGGTGGTCGGAGCTGAGTTCGTTCAAGGCTACCGGCTTGGACAAGCTGGTATTTGACAGGAACAGGTCTAGCGTCGATGGGTTGCCCGCCGGTGAGATGAATGTTGGCTCATCCGAAAACCAAACGGAGTACAGCCCATGCTGTGAGTGGTCGAACAGCAGACGACCATTCTGGTTCTGCTGGTAGCTCCGCCAGGCCTCATGGCGAGCGTTTGGATCTCCTCCAACTATGAAGCGGGAACAGGTACGGGTAATGGTGGTGAGATCCTTCGTGAAATTTAACCGCTAGTCCACTGCTGGCGGCACATTGTCGAGGGCAGAGAGGGTGATGAACTGGACGTATCCAGTCGACGATTCCACCTCCACACCAAGGGCCTCGATGGGAAAGAGTGTGGTATTTTATTCCTTTCTTGACGACGACCGCAACACCACCCCCCCCCCCCCTGGAGCTGGTGCGATCAAGCCAAATAATATTGTGGTCAGGCAACCAGAAGCTGTCACCGGACTTTAGATGAGTCTCGATTAGAAGGCCCACGTCGATGCTGTGCTTGCGGAGGAAGTCGGCAAGCTCAATCTGTTTAGCTCTTACAGAGCAAGCATTCCAGGTGATGGTAGTTAGCAGTTTAGACGCCATACTGGATGATGAATTTACCGAGGACTTGAATCTGCTCGGGCTTATTGCGGCACTGACGAAGAGCACCGGTCATGTTGACAAAAATTTCCATCAGTTCGTCCGCTGAGAACAGATCCGGGTTGTTGTTTTGCACTGTTGGTTGTCTCAAGAATCTAGGGGGGGGATGCAGAGCTTTGGCCAGCAGAATAACCAGAAGTTGCTTGAGCGGAATGCATCTGCGAATTCACTTTCCTTTGCTGAGGAGCACGAAGAGGCGGGAGATCTTCCGTCCGAAATGCCGGGACTTTGTCCTTCTTGCGTCCTGATTGGTTGTTAGTTGCCAACTGTTTTCGGATGCGTTTGAAGTCCTCGCGTTTGGAGCACTGTCTGTCCAAACCTTGATGAGCACCACCACAGTTGGCCCATTTTAACGCCATGGCTCCATCCACATGGCAGTTGGAAGTGGCGTGTTCTTGAGCGCAGTTGCTACAGCGTGGCTTAATGTTGCAGCTGCGAGTGCCGTGTCCAAAGTTCAGACATCGTTGGCACTGGGTCACATCACGATGGCCTCCACGGTATGGCTCCCATCGTACGATTATGGAGTAGATTGAGCGGATAGCCTGCAGCGCATTCAGTGTCACCGTTCCCTTCTGGAAGTGCTGTACCAAGCACAAAAAATATCAGACGGTACCTCTATTTATGCTTTTAGATTAGCTATAAAAGTCCATCCTACTTGAAAAATTATGCCATAGAACGGTTTATAAAATCCCTGATTTTTTGCTGATGGGGGCGAGGCATAGCAAGCCGTTCGATTGCATAATTTTCCAAGTAGGAGGGACTTATAATTCTTATCTCTTAGCAGTTTCGTCGAGTTTTTTTTTTCGGTGCTAGGTACTGATATTCCACAGTCAGCGTTCAAAAGGGCCGAGTTGTAATGGTCGATTCTCTTCATCGATTTTCTCTTTACATTGCTACAGCTAAGCAAAACAATTCAAGCTGGATATTGCATTAGGTCCTAAGTAACATTGACAAGATTCTTTTCGTCGACTTTCTCCTTGAATCAACTCGGCTAAGGTCTTTTCAGCACACAAATCGATAAAAGAAGTTTTTATCTAGCATCTAATACGACAAATACAAGAAACGGTTATGTGCTCAAGTTATTAACGGAAGATAAAGTCGACGAAGAGATTCGATCAATGCTACTTTGGACCTAATGCAATGTTCAGCTTGAACATTATCTGAAATTTGTTCATTGTAGTGCTGTTACAGATTATCAAAAGCAATAGCAAACGCACCGAGAAATGTTAATCCAAGCGAGTTATTAACATAAGAGAAAATCGATCACGGTTACGTCCTTATGTTTGCTCACTGTCAAATTTGTAATCTGTGATAGATATTAAAGTCACTTTTTTCCCACCACAGAAACGCCCCGTGTTCTTATGACAAATAATACATGTGCGTCTACAAAACGCGAATGAAATCTCTAAAGAACAGCAATATTTAGTAATTTTTTTTGCTCAATCGGTAGATAAAAAGATGTACCGTAAAACGGGGTATCTTTGATAATGCGGGTAACTTTGATAGTATAATATAAAGAATAAATTAACTCGCTGTGCTTTTTCCAAATAAGAAATGTTGGTTCCATATTGTAGCTTAGGGTATTTCCGTTGATATCGTATATAGTTTTTTTTTTTTATAGTATGTGCTACATATTTTACAAAAATATTAAAAAACCATTTTGGAAATTTTTTGAAAAAGCACTCAAACCATCACGTCTGAAATGTATTTCCGATACAGCCATCACAAATTGAATGTTGTATACTTATTGGTTATGATGTCTTCTGATTATATACTTATTCAAAGTTTCATATTTAACGAACTTAATTGTTTGCGTTTCACTAATTTTTTTCTACATTCATCGAGCATTATAAAAGTAACCCCACCCAACTGGGGGATATAAGATTCGCTTACAATTATGTGGGATTCATCGTCAGAGGATGTAAGTGGAGACCGCATGAACCGAGGATGCGATATACCTAGCTGCGGTCCAATGCAAGAAAATTGGAGACCGAAAAATGTAGAGTGTATTAGTGAGTGAAATTAGTTATATCGAAATAAAAAGGAAACAGATTGCCGACTGGACTCGAACCACGAACGTTGCGATTATCAGACCTGTGCTTTCTCCACTGCTCTCTCCATGCTTCTGAATAAGGATAGCCTAAAAGCAAACAAGAATCGCTCATTTCCTCTCACACTCGACTTCGTAAGCTTTTTCTGCTGGAGAGATTCGAGGCAAGAGTGTGCGTCGTTCTACCATGTCATACATAAAAATCAATGCAAATGCTTGCTTGTGTAGGTGAAAGCACAGACAGAACACGAAATGAAAAAGGCAAAAAACCATTACATCGCCTGCAAGGTCAACTTCTAACATTCGCTGCGATGTTCATGAACAGAGGATGATAGGAAATGGAACTGACATTCATTGTAATAGATTTTTGGTGTGCGTGTATCAATGTTACCCCGTTTTACGGTACCGAGAACTTATTGGAGGGATTTATGCCTAATCAAGATCATCCCTATTAACAACTACGAAATGTTGCATAACATTGGTGCAAAATTGTGCACTCCGTTTTGTGTGTGCATTCTTTTTTTAAGCGTTTTGAAGTTGAATCGCTGAGGAAACCTTATTTCTGATCAATCTCAGTACCACATAAACATTTCAAGAGCACAAATATCAGCTCTCATGAAACTTATAACAAAGAAACTGAAACTTCACGTTTGCTGCTGTGCAGTACACAAGGAGTTTCAATTTCATGAGTGTAGTCACAACCGTCCAAGATTTATGCCCTAGAAATCTTGAAGTGATAGGGAATATCAGCCACCATGACGATCATTTTTGGACGCTTCAATGAGTCACCTAAAGTAAGCCTTAGGTGGCGGCCAGGGTAGACGCGACAAGGGACGCGATGCGACTCACTCAAGAAATAATAATAAATAATAAGATTCATTTGAATTGGTCGCGTCGCATCGCGGATCTCGTCTACCGAAATCATAGGTAATTGTACTGTATTTTAAATCAATACCTAGAAAAATGCCACTAGCGTGCACAGGAATCTTGTTAATGGGGATGGGGAGTACTCCAAAGTGCGTGGTGGATGCTGTTGTCCACTGTTTCCCTTGTGTTCAATTTAGCTAATTTTATTTATTTTTTGCTCCGGTGGTGGTTCATCTTCTGCTATACAAACTGTTTTCACACAGCCAATGGAATTGGCAATTTAATCTCATCGACGATGTCGATGATGATCGGTTCGTCAAATGGTTGCAGAAGTAGGGCTTTAACCGAAATGGTACTTAGACGAATTCTTAGTAAGACATTAATAGACCAAGGCTCAATGGCAAACTAATACCCACTTTTCAATAAAGGAATCCAAAATCTGTCTTTAAACTTTGTACAGTTGCGGAAAAGTCCATCGTCAGAATTCCTTGAGGTTTCTTTTGAAATTTTTAGAACTCTATGAGCTCTTTTAAAATTCTTCTCAGAAATCCTCTGGAGTTATTTTTAGAACTCTTCTTGACTTTTACTCAGAACACCTTGGAACTGAAATTCCCTTAGAGTTTCTGAAGAACTTCCTCAGTATTATCCAGAAATAATTCCCGGAATGAGCTAGAACTTATCGGTACTCCCTTGAAATTTTCCCCAAAATCCCTTTGGAATTTAACTCAGAAATTAATTTTCTCGGTATTCTTTTCGGAATTATCTTGAAACTATCTGCAGGATTCACTAGAAATTATTCGCAGAATTTCCTTGGAATGCTCCCCACAAATCCTTTGGAACTGTCATCATAATTCAATATCCTTGACGTTCTTCTCGAATATGTTTAGAACTTTTTTAAGAGATTTTTTTAAATTCTTCTCAGAAGTCCACTGGAATTATACTTAGAACTCTTCATGATTTTTTCTCAGATCACCTTGAAACTGAAATTCCTTTAGAGTTTCAGAAATTTTTCCCAGAATGAGCTAGAAATTATCCGTGGAATTCGCTTGAAATTTTGCTTAAAAACCCCTTTGGAATTTCACTCAAAATTTGATTTTCTCGGTATTCTTTTCAAAATTATCTTGGAACTATCTGCAGGAGGCACTAGAAATTATCCGCAGAATTTTTTTTGAATTCTTCCCAGAAATATTTTGGAACTTTCCTAAAAATTCAATATCCTTGAAGTTCTTCTCGGAATATTTCTGGACTTTTTTTTTCTCGAACACCTTGGAACTGAAATTCCTCTAAAATTTCAGAAGAATTTCCTCTGTATTCCCCAGAAATTATTACCAGAATAAGCTTGAAATTATCCTCGGAATGCCCTTGAAATTTTCCTCAACATCCCTTTGGAATTTTATTCAAAATTTGATTCTCTCGGTATTATTGTCGAAATTATCTTGGACCTATCTGCAGGATTCAGGATTTTCATGAAATCAATCTCAGATTTTTTTTCTTTTGGAACTGTCCTCAGAATTCAATACCTTTGAGGTTCTTTTCGGAAGTCAAGTTTAGGTTGTCCGTCCATTCACCAAAACGTTGTAGTTTTTCTACCAGAAATGTTTAATAAAGCTTGCCCCTCCATTCACCAGAACTGTGCAATTTTTACAACAGGAATTTTCAATTCATCTTGCCCCTCCATGCAGCAGATTGTTGTAAATCTTACACCAGAAATTTTCAATACAAACTACACCAGAAAATATCAATTGACCAGAACGATGTAAATTTTCCACCGTTAATGTTCAATAAAAATTGCTTCTCCAATCTTCTGATTGGTGCACATTTCCTTTTTTTTTCATTTTCCACCAGACATTTTCAATATAGATTACTTACCTTACCAATCAGGCTAAGGCCTTGTTGTCCTCTGCTGTCCGAAGAAGTCGTCTCCACTCTAATCGATCCATGGCCACAGTTCGCCAGCCTCGTAGTCTGCGAAGGGTCCGCAGGTCACCTTCTACTTGGTCGATCCACCTTGCCCGCTACGCGCCTCTTCTTCTTGTTCCTGTTGGGTCGCTTTCTAGAACCATTTTCACTGGGTCGTCGTGCGGCATTCTTACGACGTGCCCAGCCCACCGTAGTCGCCCAATTTTTGCAATGTGGACGATGGATGGTTCTCCCAGCAGCTGGTGCAATTCGTGGTTCATTCGCCTCCTCCACGTTCCGTCATCCATCTGCACTCCACCGTAGATGGTACGCAACACCTTCCGTTCGAAAACACCAAGGGCGCGTTGGTCCTCCACGAGCATAGTCCAGGTCTCGTGGCCGTAAAGGACCACCGGTCTAATCAGCGTCTTGTAGACAGTCAACTTCGTGCGGCGGCGAATTTTATTCGACCGGAGCGTCCTCCGGAGTCCAAAGTAGGCACGATTCCCTGCCATAATGCGTCTTTGAATTTCTCTGCTGGTATCATTTTCGGCGGTCACCAGTGAGCCCAAATACACGAACTCATCGACCACCTCGATTTCGTCACCGTCAATCTGAACTCGGGGTGGGAGGCTAACATTGTCTTCCCTAGAACCTCTTGCTTTGATATATTTTGTCTTTGATACGTTGATGGCAAGTCCAATCCGTCTAGCTTCAGCCTTCAGTCTGATGTACGTTTCCGCCATCATCTCAAAGTTCCGTGCCATAATGTCAATGTCATCGGCGAAACCAAGGAGCTGGATGGACTTCCTGAATATCGTGCCACTCGTGTCTATCCCAGCTCTTCTGATCACACCTTCTAACGCGATGTTGAACAGCAGACACGAAAGTCCATCACCCTGCCGTAACCCCCTTCGAGATTCAAAGGGACTCGAGAGTGTCCCCGATACTCGAATAACGCACGTCACTCGATCCATCGTCGCCTTGACCAATCGCGTCAATTTATCCGGAAATCCGTACTCGTGCATAATCTGCCATAGCTGATCTCGATCGATTGTGTCGTATGCGGATTTGAAATCGATGAACAAATGATGTGTGGGCACGTTGTATTCGCGGCATTTCTGCAGAACCTGCCGAATCGCGAAAATTTGGTCCGTGGTAGCGCGGGCACCCATGAATCCCGCCTGGTATTGCCCCACGAACTCTCTTGCATATGGTGACAGACGGCGGCATAGAATTTGGGAGAGTACCTTGTAGGCGGCGCTCAGCAGTGTGATCGCGCGGTAGTTGCAGCAATCCAACTTGTCGCCCTTTTTGTAGATTGGGCATACGACACCTTCCATCCACTCCTCCGGTAATATCTCCTCCTCCCAAATCTTGGCAATTACCCAGTGCAGCGCTCTAGCCAGTGCTTCACCACCGTATTTCAATAGCTCACTTGATAGTTGATCTACACCAGTTGCTTTGTTGTTCTTCAGCCGACCGATCTCCTCCTCAACGTCTTGAAGATCAGGGGCCGGTAGCCTGTCGTCTTCTGCGCGTGCTCCAAGGTCTGTTGCCGTGCCACCTTCGTTTTCTGCTGCTTCACCGTTGAGGTGCTCGTCATAGTACTGCTTCCACCTCTCAATCACCTCACACTCGTTCGTGAGAAGGTTACCGTCCAAGTCCTTGCACATATCGGCTTGCGGCACGTAGCCTTTGCGCGAACTATTTAGCTTCTCGTAGAACTTCCGTGTGTCGTTTACGCGGTACAGATTTTCCATCGCCTCGCGATCTTGATCTTCCTGCTGACGCTTCTTCCTTCGGAAAACCGAGTTTTGTCTGTTCCGCGCTTGTCTGTATCGCTCCACATTCAATTTCGTGCGGTGTTGCAGCATTCTCGCCCGTGCTGCATTCTTCTCCTCTACTAACAGTTTGCATTCGCCGTCAAACCAGTCATTTCTTCGGTCCGGGATTGCAGTACCTAGTGCCGCTACAGCAGTACTACCTATGGCTGAACGGATGTCCCTCCAGCCATCTTCAAGAGAAGCTGCGCCAAGCTGCTCTTCCGTGGGTAGTGCAACTTCCAGCTGCTGCGCGTAGTCCTGGGCAACTCCGGTGTCCCGTAGTTGCTCAATGTTGGGTCATGGCGTTCGACTTCGACGTGTGTTATGCACCGTCGAGAGTTTTGAGCGCATGCATACTGCAACTAGGTAGTGGTCCGAATCTATGTTCGCACTGCGGTACGTGCGGACGTTGATAATGTCGGAGAAGAATTTCCCGTCGATTAGAACGTGATCGATTTGGTTTTCTGTGTGTTGGTCAGGTGATCTCCAGGTGGCTTTGTGGATATCCTTGCGGGGGAAAAAGGTACTTCGAACTACCATACCCCCATATAGATTGCTTCTCCTATAATCAGAATGTTGCAGGTTTGCCATCAAATAAAGCTTGCCCCTATTTTCAGATTTTTCATCATAAATTTTCAGTAAAGCAGCTTCCCTCCAATCATCAGAATGGTGCAGATTTTCCACCAGAAATTATTATTGAAATTTGTTTCTCTATTCAGCAGAAGGATGCAAATTAAACACCAAAAAATTTCAGAAAAGCTTTCCCATCCGTTCACCAGAACGGTGCAGATTTTCCACCAGAAATTTTCAATATAGCTTAATTAAAAAAAAGTCTGTGCCTTCATTTACCTGACCAGTGCAAGACATTTTCTGTTCATTTCATTTATCAGAGCGATTCAAATTTTGCATCATAAATTTTCAGTAAAACATGCTTCTCCATTCACCACTACGGTGCACCAAAAATTGTCAGTGAAGTTTGTTTCACCATGCACCTTTCATGCAAATTTTCTACCATAAATTGTCAATGAAGCTTGCAGAACGATGCAAATCATGCACCAGAAAAATGAATAAACCTTGCTTTTACATTCACGACAGTTATGCGAACTTTCCACCAGAAGTTTTCAGTTAAATGTGCACCTCAAAAATTTTGACCTGGTTCAATTTTTCCACTAGAGTTATTCATTTTGATTAGTCCCTCCATGCACCACCTTGATGATATTTTTACACCAGAAATATTCAATAGAAAGCTTTTTCTTCGATTCACCATCACGAAAGTGAATTTTTTCAGCATTAAATTTACCCTCTTCTTTTAACTCTCCATGAACCACCTTTAAAAAAAATTACACCAGAATTTTTTTGGATGCACCACTCCACTGTGGTGCAATTTTTTGACCAAAAAATTTTAATTGAAGTTTGTCCCTTCATGCACCTTTGTGGTGCTATTGTCAGGCACTATCTAAAAGGTTTTCAGTGCTCATCATCATCATAAAAAAAAGTTATTTTATATCATAATTTTGTAAATGTGGAAATAAAAATCTTATTTACAAAAGGTGGGGCAATTGCCCAACCTTGCCCCACCCTGTGCACGCCAGTGAAGAATGCACGAGAATTTCACAACACAGCTTAACGTAGTCTACGTCAACCATGCGGTCGTGTCTTGAACACAACCCCACCAATTTTTTTTTCCATGATTTGTTTTCCGTCGATCTTGTTTTCTGTGCTGAGCACCAATGCTACCGATGCCAGGGAGGCAGCTCCCACACCTGGACCCTACATATCGACCAATCAGCTCATGAACCGGGGACCAACGGCTTTACTTCCCATCCGAAGGAAGGCGTGATCAGAGATGTTATGCCTCAGAACATCCCGGCGGCGCCGACTGGGATTGAACCCAGGCCTGCTGGGGTGAGAGGTAAACACGCCTACCACTACACCACCGGCGCGCGCTCGAGACATGATATTTGAATATCACTAGATTAAACTTGAAATTCGGAAAAGTTCTCAGAAATTTTTGACATTCGAAGAAAGTTTCTGAAGTTCACAAAACAACTCTAAAGTGCGCTAAACTTCCTCCGAAGGAGCTTTGAAGAGTTTCTATGAAATTTCTGAATGATTTGATAACTTCAATGGAAGTTCTCTGATTTTAAATGGAAGTTCTCTGAACCTAAAGCGAACCCAACAAACAATTTTAGTTGCAGACTAGCTTATACAGGCAAAAATTAGCTGTATAAGCCAGTTTTTGGCTGTATAAGCTAATCTGCAGCTAAAATTGTTAGTTGGGAAGTTCTCCGAAGCTCAGGTGAAATTTTATGAACTTCAGGCGAAATCCTCTGAACTCCAGGCGGCATTCTCTGAACAGCAGGAAATAATTTTGGCCAGATGTTTGCCCAAGTTAGTCCTCTGTGCGTTGTCCAAAATATTAGATTCTCCCTAAGATTCCTTTGCAATCAAATCAACATCAGATTTTAAATTTCATACGAATTCTTATCACAGTTCTCTTGAAATTTATGTCAGAATTCAGAGTTAGAGGGTCTCTCTAGAGGGGTTGCAGGGTAGGATCAGGGGAGGAGCTTGGGGTGGGGTTTCGTTGTCTGAAGTAGGGCAGGGTAGGTTGATAATTCTATTAGAGTACGGCAGTATGAAAATTAAATAGAAGTTGAAATTGAGCGAAGGGCCATGAATGCGACAGTACTAGTCAAACGCAGTTGTCCAATGATCAAAACGCAGATTATTCGTGGAATGATTTGCCTTTGAGCTACATTCCGCTTCGCCATTTCCTCCACAACCATTCAAACTGGACGGCATAGCACTATAAAATCAACAAACAACGACCATTCGCTACACTGTTGAAAAACGATAAAGAATTGAAAATATGAATGGAACCAGTATAAAGAACGGAACTGAAATGAAACCAAAAACATAAGAAAAAACGTGGTCAAACAAGCAAGAAGAACCACACGGCAAAGAAACAATAACAAACGTTGAAAAGTGCCAACTGTTGCAAAAATCCCTGTTAGAATGAAAACAAATTGCGACTAGTCAGATGCAATGTGCAAGTGAGTGCAGTAAGTGACCCAAACGAAATTACTTGTGTCGTTGTAAGTTCGTTCGTTCTTTTCGGGTGCATATGTGTCCGGAGAGTCCAAGTCAGAATATCAATAAGCCAGCTGATTGGGGTTTGTCCGGATCGGGGTTGGTGTCTTCAAGGTGGATCTGGGTCACACCGTTCGTTGTTGGCTGTACGTTCCTACCAGAAGAATTTACAGCTGAATGTAGTTAGCAAGGGAAGTTGCCAAGGGAATACTGATGAGATGATTGGTAGTCGTTGCTTGTTGCTTGCCTTCGGGATGGTGTCATATGCTTCTTTTGGTTCTTTTTTTTTATTTCGTGATATATGCAGATTTCTGTTTTCTTGATTGGGAAGTTGGAGAATGGCATCAATACGCATCAAAATTGATTTTTGTTCGTTAATGACATCATCTTTCATTGGGAAGCTAAGATTGTCACTACCGCTTGTGATTAAGCATTTCGACGACTAGTGATGCTGCAGTCCTCTTGGTGGTGAATCAACAGGTTATTTTTAAATGTATTAGCGTTTTTGTTAGCAGCCCTGAAATATGCATCCCACCATAATAAAAGTAGACATTTTTCATATCCGTATGACATAACATCGCATTAGCATAAATTACCTCATAATCTTACTCGCCTACAAGTGGGAAGTCAATGACCTAAGCATTCCAAACACAAATTTTGAGCGCGTCGTTAGTCGTAAATTACAGCCACCAAGGGAAAACGATGCTTGAATTGTCTAAGAGACTCTTCCAAGATCTCTTATCAATCAATGAAGCAGTGCTCTTCTGCGCCATCACCGTTGAAGCCAGCTATAACGGCAGAGTCGGAATTGGTCATCAAATTTCCTCTGCACCGATTGCTTTTCCGTGCAGTGGGGTTTCCGTGCAGTGCCATCCACGAGGCTCGGCCCCTAATTTGAATAATCATCACATACACATACACTCTCACAAACCATCAGTGGGCGCGTTGAGCCATTGCAACGCCCAATGTTCGAATCCGAAGATGGTCAGTCAGCTGTCTGCTGGCCGGGGTCGACATTATTGGCCAGCTAAAGTGGGAAGAATGATGATCATGCGAGCCCATACAAATTATATTACAAAAGAGCGTGTATTGAGGAAATAACCTTCGAACGCTATGACGGTTTCCATGCCTATTTTTCCATCAAAGCATTGAGTCAAACAGGTGAGAATTCCGGGGCGGATGATTTGTTTGCATAATAAACATCGGAGATTGAGTATTTGGTTGAATTGATGGTCGATTTTTCTTTCCATTGAATGGCGCTCGGTCTCACCGAGGAAATGGATATCGTCAGTAATATTGTGCTCGTGATGGTCGTTTGATTTGATTGCTATGCCGATTATGCCAAAATTCCAATAATCGATAAGACTATTTAATCGATCTTATTTCTCAAGCGCTAAAGTATATCAATGCTAAAGTGAATTGAAGAAAGTTTCTAGCAAACATTTTTAAATTAAGGTTATAATCTGGTACAGATTTTTTTACATATTGTAACTTGATCGAACCAACTTTTAACCGGTTCGGACCATCATAAAATTAAAGTTTTAGAAATTGTGATGAGCTTCTTTTTATAATATTCTAATGGTATTTTCGGACAAGCTTTATAGAAAAAAAATCAATGTACCTGTCACAGGACAGGGTAAAGTACAATTATTTGTTTTCCATATTTTAGTATTTTCTTTTGACTTGGCTATGACCGGTATTAGTGTTTACTACCCAGGACATCCTGGGAAACAATTTCTGGGAAATTTACCAAAATTACGATTCCCGATTCCCAGGAAATTGGAACAAATTTAGAAAGAGTGTTGGGCTACAGTTACAAGAAATTTTTCAGAGGAGCCAAAATAAGCTTGTTAGGAGAAAGCTTGGATTAACTTCCAAAGAAAGCTGAAGATCATCTATGGTAAATCACAACAATGTTCCAAAGAAGTCGGAAGAAATGTCCAGGTTAAGCTTAGAAAACTTCCGGTGAAATCAGGAGTCATTTCCATGTGAAGCCAAAAAGACTAACTAAAGAAGTTGGAAGAAACTTTCTGAAGAAGTTCTTTGAAGATATCGTAGAAGCTTTCAATGAACTCAGATTAATATTTCAAGGCAAGGTTGCAAATACTCATTTCAGTTAAAATAATGTTTTTCGGAATAATAAAACCAAAAGAAAGTTCAACTTGTAACTTACAAGAAGAGGTTACAAAGTATGCGTTTGAAACATAAAACCTGTAAATTTTGCTTTCTATGAGCCACAATCAGCGATTTGCAGATCGCTGAGTGAGTGAGTGAGTGAGTGATGGAGTGAGTGAGTGAGTGAGTGAGTGAGTGAGTGTGTGAAAAATCGCTGATTGTGACTCTTATGAAGTGAAATAAACAGGTTTAATATGTCAAACACATTCTTTGCAACCTCTTCTTGTATCCTACCAATTCAAAATATGATCATGGCATCTAATTATTTCATAATTTAAAAAAAAACATTGTTTTAGCTGAAATGAGTATTTGCAACTTTTTTTCAAGGAAAGCTAGAAAATACTTATGGGAGAATTCAGAAGTACCTTCTGGGCAGTCGTAGCTAAAAATTACGGAAGCAGTCAGAAGAAAAATTGAAGGCAACTCGGAAATGGTTTCCAATGGAAGAAAATAGGGGAAATGGATGTAATGTCGGCCTAAATGCCCCTAATTTGGGTCCATATTTAAATTCAGCAATCGACTAAATATCCATTATCCAAAAGCCAACATTAGAGCCATGTAACTGCCACTGGACGATAATACTTCCCGATTCCCGGAAATTCCCGGGAGGAGCCATCATCTGTTTCCCGTTTCCCGGGAATCCAAAAATTTCCTGGACCTGGAAACACTAACCGGAATCAATCCATCTCGCCTGTCGGATAAGTTCGTTAGACTGAATCAAGTTCCGTGAGGTTATTTTAAAGTTGCATCCCTGAATTTCTATGAATTTCTTTGCCATTATCTTTAGCTCCATAATTTTCCAATGAGGTTCTCATAAGTTGCTCATTGAAATTCTCATAAAAACCTTGAAAACTAATGAGAATTCAGTGAACTTTTCGGACATTCCGTGAACTTCTCGGACATTCCGTGAACTTCTCGGACATTCCGTGAACTTCTCCAAAATTTATTGAAGTTTTCGAAGATGTCTTGAATTTCACGGAACTTTGGAAGATTTTTCGAAATTTTGGTGAATGTATGCAAAGTTCCTGACATAATTTCAGGGGAGTACCGAGGAAATTTCGAACTCGCCTCGGAACGTGCCTAAGGTGAAATAGGAACTTCTTTGAAGAACCCTGGAAACTTGCTTGAAGTTTTTTCAGAACTTCAGGGAATTACCTTTGAGCCTGCCCTGCAAATATCTTGAAACATTCCTTAAGTATTTACCCTTGCAACTCCTCTAAAGTTATTTTGGATATTCTGTGGAGTTTTCTCAGAACTTCTATAAAACTATCAGGAAATACCTGACATTCACCTCAGCATTTTTCGGAAGTGCCTACAAACGGATATCAGTCCCATAGGGAGCATGCATTCAGTACGTTACGCAAAATTTTGAGAAAATCAACCCACCCTCCCCGATTCCTCACTTTATCATTTACATAATGCAGTGCTCGTAACACATTTACAAACTCTCTCTCCACCCTTAGAGCGTGACTTATTTAATAGGGTGCTTCCCTATGGATTTTCACCAATTTATGGATTTTCACCAATTTATGGATTTTCACCAATTTTGAGATAACAACACTATCCACATCAATTGGCATCTACTTTCACATTCATGAATACAACTACGGGCTTTGAACATGTCAAATGTGAAAACAACATTTAGTCAGTTTGTCCCATCAAGCAAAGTAATCGCATTTCAGAGAGTGACGTTTATTGAATCTGTTTCTTTGCACGGGTGTGTCTTTTGTAACCAGCGGTGTGTAAGTGTGCTTGTGATTTTCATTGCCTACCGGGAGGCCGGTTCACAGTGTTCGGATGTTACGCTTTCGGGGTATAGTTCTATCGAGAGTCTCGTCACCGTGTGCAAGTTTGAACACGGTCCGGTTGGTGAATTAGCTGGGGAAAGTGCTGAGAATGTGTCCGCCGCGAGTTTTGGTGATGATTCGGTGGCCGACGTTGCCGTGAATCAGCGAGTTTACGGTTTGCAAAAGTACTCGTCTGCTGGTCTCTCGCCAGTGTCGGAGATTGTGAGCAAGCTGAAGGATGCCTCACTGGATACGCCCAAGACTGGACGGGCGGCAGCTGGTGGCCGTGGACGGTTCCTGGGGAAAGCACTAGCCGCAAACCTCCTCCCAGATGACCATGGCAATGCAGGAAGTATATCAACAATGGTAATTGCTATTAGATATTTTTGCAAACAGTGACAGATAGCAGACATGAAGCTCAAGTGGAGGTGCCAGGCAAAGGTGTTATATCCTAGACTAATGGTAAGTGACAAATTCACTGTTGTCGTTGTCGTAGGCACCGTCGTATTCGCTGTCGTAATCGCCGTCGTAGTCGCCGTAGGCAGTACCGTTAGCATATTTAAAATTAATCAGCAACCGCTGAAACTATATGAATTATCGCGTATTTCTGCTGTTCATTACGTACCAAGTGAAATTCAAGACCGTAATTTCATTTGAATAAATTGTTTAACCAGGGTTTGAACAATCGTCACGTCGGTCATAGCTTGTTATGATTGCCTGAACCATGCGTAAAGAACAAATCGAAACATTGCACGTCACGTGAAAGTGGAACTTAATGAAGGCCTAAGTACACTTTAGTAGCTTTTAGTTTTAGGATTTGAAAGATCGTCGGTTGCAGAGGATTGTTTACTGAGCAGAAAAACCGCGGTCCCAGGTCCTTTCATATTAAAAATGTATGGTTAGATCGCTTGTTTATCGTGTATTTTGTAAAACTTTTCGTTGTCGTCGGTGCCGGGTTTGAATAGTTATAACAACTTGAATAACGGTATAATGTAATATGAAGGGCGCGGTGGTCTTAGAGCAATCGTTTTTGCTTACTGAGCAGAACATCATGAGTTTAATCTCAAGCCCATCCACACTCAAGATTCGTCAAACATTTTATTTGTTAACAAGACTACATGGTTATAACAGCAACTCGATGATTAAAAAAGAGCTTGTCTGCCTAGTGGCAAACGTTTTTGCTTACTGAGCAGAAGACCGTGGATTCAATCCCAAGCTCCTTCGCGTTATATGATTGTTAGTCCATAAATTCAGCTTATCGTTAACCAAAACGAACCCTGCTGCAATCCCAACTCTTTTGGCATATATCCCAGTGATTCCTCGTGGAAGTGCAGATGTGTTCTCGGCTTCCATCAAAGCGAGTGTCACGTCAACACATTCCTACCCCTTCTTTTCTTGACCTGTGTTCGGGCGCTAGTTTGAAATCACCAGTGTTTACACATTGAGGATGATTGTTTATTTGTTTATTTGTTTATTTGTTCTTCGTCTTCGACAGTGTCGTACAGACTAGTTTAACTTATGCTATGTTTTTAATCCTATTTTTAAAACAATTTTTGGACACATTAAAATCAAACAAATCACTAACATTGTTGAAAGCTCTGAGGCAAGAACTGAGCGGGTTGTTATGACCATAACATGTTCTATGTGCGGGAACTGCGATAAGTGCTGAGTACCGCAGCTGACGCTGTGGAACGTTCAGTGATACTTGCAGGAGAAGATCCGAACAGTCGACGTTATTCTGGACGATATCGAATATAACCAGCCGCTGCAATTTCAGCCGTCTTGCCGATAGCAGTTCCAGATCAATTTGTTGACATCGTTCTGGATATGCAGGTAGATGGACAGGATCATTCCACGGTAGGTGCCGAAGAGCAAAGCGAATGAATGATTTCTGCACACGTTCGATGCGGATCACCTGAGATGTATGGTACGGTGCCCAAATGGGAGCAGCATATTCCAGGATACTTCGCACTAAAGCACAGAACAAGGCTTTTAATGTGTGCACGTCGGTGAATTGAGATGCATTGCGGCGAATGAACCCAAGAACGGAGAAGGCTTTGGCAGTAACGGTGGATATATGTTCGTTGAATCGAAGCTTACAATCCATGATAACTCCTAAATCACGGATAGACTGCACACGTTCCAGCGGAGCAGTGTCAATATTGTAAAGATGATTGATGGGAATCCAACAACGGCTAAAAGTGATCACCTTGCACTTATTGATGTTCACGCACATTCCATTTTCCTTGCACCATCGTGAAAGGGCATCGATGTCAATCTGCAGAGCAACACAGTCCAAAACAGACTTGATGACTCTGAAGATTTTGAGGTCGTCGGCAAAAAACAACTTTCCAGAAGATATTTGCAGGCACAAGTCATTGATGAAGAGCACAAAGATCAATGGACCTAACACACTCCCTTGTGGAACTCCAGATGGAATGTAGAAGGTCCTGGATCGTGCTGAGTTCACCTGGACGAATGCTTTCCTACCAGTCAGGTAAGACATTAGCCAGTCGGCTATCCAATTGGGAAAACCCATATGTCTCAGCTTTTCCACGGCATAGCTATGCGGAACAGTATCAAATGCTTTCGAAAAATCAATGTATACAGAGTCCACTTGATTCCGGCTTTCAATCTCACGAAACAAAACGTTGGTGTAGCATAATAAGTTGGTTGTTGCAGAGCGATGGGGAACGAATCCATGCTGGTATTCCGAAATTATCGGTTTTGCTGCAGACAGTAAGACCTCGTGGACCAAGGATTCAAAGAGCTTTCCCAGGCAACAGAGAATCGAGATCCCGCGGTAATTTTCAACGTGCCGCACGCTACCCGATTTGTGGATGGGAATCATTTTGGCAGTTTTCCATAAACCTGGGAATGTTTTTTCATTTAACGATCGATTGAACAGTATCGTCAAAGTTTTAACTATAGACTCGGCGCAATTCTTCAGCAGTGTTGGAGTTAAACCGTCGACCCAAGTTAGTCCCAAGCATCGTCTATTGGTTCTCTGTATAATTACCCATGGGGGCGACTCTATCAACGATGCAGGAAAAATTCACGCTGAGCAGATAGATTGAAGATTGTTCACGATTCTGAAGATTTTCTGTAAAAAGATGATGCGCGATGCAAGTAGATGCGAGAAATTAAAGAAGATTTTTCGAAGATTGATTCGCTAGTGTGAGATTTGTTGAGCATCTAGAATTTAGATATAGATGTGTCACCCCCCTCGGTAATTACAGCTGATCTGGCAATAACAGAATAGCAACCGTGGGCAGTCAATCATGCTCATGCTCATGCTCAAGCAAAGTAATCGCATTTCATACCCATCCTTAAATCTAATCGTACGGAGTTCAAGTTACATTTCTTCTTTTTGAATTTACATATTTTTCGTTGATATAACAAAACATTTGAGTTTAATTGCAACTGATTTAAACTTGAAAAAGTTTTCAATAACTATGATTTTTCATATGTAAACAATAGAATTGCACTTCGTAACTTTGACTGTCATTATTTTCAATGCCTACTTTTTCCATATGGGACTGATATGTAGTTCGCTCGGAATATACCTAAATTTCTTTCCATTGAGCATCCCTGAAGTTCCCTCCGAACACCCTGGAAGATAACTCGGAACATATAAAATGTTCCCTCGGATCTATTCTGACTATCCCTTGGACAGTTCACAGAAGTTGGGAGTTATGCTTGGCACTTGGCAAAAGTTCTCATAGCTTGGAAGAAGTTCACGGAGAAGTTTGTAATAAGTTAAAGGAATTTGCGAGAATCACGGATCTTGGGTAAAGTTTAAAGAACTTAAGAAAAGTTCACACAATTCTGCAAAAGTTCATGAAACTTAGGTGAAGTTCACAAGACTTGGAAGTAGTTCACGTAATTTTCTTGGGATCTTGGGATAAGTTCACGGAACATGAAAGAATACGTAGAACTTGGGAAAAGCTTATGGAACTTTGGTGCTCTGATATGCTTGATGACCTTGGGTGGATCTCATTATGAATGACAACAATACTAAGTAATTGGATGTCAGCACGGTTGTCCATTGTGGTAGCTGTGATCAAGTCGAAAGTTTACAATAGATGTGTTTAATTAGGCAGCTTGCAGTCGCTCGAAATTACCCGGACTTACTCGAGATTTTCTGTCATAATAAACTGTCAAACCTATCTCGAGCGACTACGAACCTGTTCGACCTGCTATAACAAATTTCAATTGGATTCTCTGAAATCCACGTCGTCAGAATTTATTCGCAGTAAATAGTGCTAGCTGTTTCAACAACATCGCTCGTGTTTTAGCTGAATAAACACCAGCACAAGCAACCCACTACTGGGTGTGTGTCTGTGTTTGTGTGTGTTTACTGTACTACAACCGTCACAACAAATTACAACTTTATTGTGACTAAAATTAGTCACATAGAAGTTTGCTCAACCTATTTGTTACAACTGTGCTATTAGTGGAGATCGCTAATTATTGCGATCTAATTCAATCTAGCATTAAACAAAGCTAATACTTCAACAGCGTCAGATGATGGGGCCAAGAGTGCACGAATTAGGAAGGTGTATATAATTCTTTCTTTCTGACTTAACAACTGAATTTCGAATCCTGAGCTCCATGATCATCAAAAACATCGAAAGTTATTAGAAGTTAGTCAGTCCCACACAGTAAAATCTGCTAGCAAGCAAGGATAGGAATTTAGCCAGTTTGGAGAAGAGTGAGAAAACAAAAATATTACGAATCAGTAATTTCTGCCCGTCAAATTATGCCACAAACAGTTTCCAGCACCATCACCAACTTTTCCACCCGTTTATTGTATCCCATTATCTAGACTCGTAACTCAAATAAACAAGTCACCCTTCATCTCCGAGAAAGGTGCCGACCCCCATCCATTAACCCTCTGACAGTGACACCTTTCCTTCTCAATTTCGCCTATTTCTCATTCATTCGAGGAAAGGTGACATATCAATTAACTTCGGTTCGCACCTTTATTTCACCCAACAGACATCTTCGGAGAAATTCCCTCTTGTCATTGTTATCATGTGCCACGCGCCACAGTGCTACTAATGCATTAACAAATGCCCAACTTCCCGGCTCCTTCGCACACGTTTGCACGTGCACGTTTCTGTGAAATATGGCAGAAAAGCGAAAATTAACGGAACTGAGTGGATGCTGCCGAGGATCTTGCGAAGCGCACACTCTTTCTAAGAAAAGTGAAGTGTACAAACATCACAATTGCTTGCATGTGTGGTGTTTTCGGTGGATTTCGCTTTCTATCGACTGACTGCTGTACCCCGCACACACAACCTCAGCCTTTAGACTTCTCCGATGGTGATCACCACTCTAAGCATCTTCCTGATGTGGTCGCTCAGCGCACGAGTGCACTCCTAAGGAGGAAAACCTTGACGAAGATCACTTAACGCTTTAAGTATCCGAACATTGTTTGTGCAGCGAGCCACAGACATATAGATATACATACATACATGTAGTTGATCCCACAATTAACGCCATTTTTGAGCACAACCGGAGAGGATTGAAACAAATTTGAACGATGATTTACTTTGAACGTGCTGGAATGCTACTACGAATTTGGAGTCGTTTAACCCTATGCGGCTCACGGTGCATACTTATGTGTGGTGTACTGCATTAATTGTGATGGTAAGATTTGACTTTGTAGGCTAATTACTTTAGATGTTTCTATCTAGCTGATTTGACACAAATATATTGTTAACAATACAAACACATATTTTGATGAAATGCAGTGATTTTGTTTAATGATATTCGTATGATAGTTAAGATTGATTGCAAACTTGTTAGTTAGAAAACCAATATGTCGGTCATGAAAGGGTTACGTCTACAGAAGTGCCCCGTATATCCGGAGCGAAAGAAACAAATTATCGTATTTTTTTCTGAGCTGGGATGTCGATTTTTAGCAGTCAATTGCAGGTGGAAGGTTGCGTGTGTGTGTATAGTTTTGTTTTGTTTTGAACTGTGGTGTAACTTTGGACGGCTTTTGAGAAAGTAAAAAAGTAAAAAGTACATTGTACATGTGCAAGGGAGTTTGCAAATTATTGGCGCATTTGAAGGTGACAATCAGAGGTGGCATTGTGGGTTCCAATTTGAGTCGATCGAAATTGTGAATGGACTACTTATACAATTAGTTTTGACGTGACAGCTAGCAATTGAAAAAGAAAGAACGAACTTATGATTTTTTTAGGTGGTCAAATTCAAATGTTTTTGAGGTTAATTCTTAACGCTTTGGATTGTTGTGTAAGGAGCTCCGTGGCCTAGTAGCAACCGATGTTTTTTTGCCTCTATTCGGGACCTAACACCACTGTGATCAGTAATTTGATCAATTGTAGTATTTGAGAAATGATGAAGTATTCGATGTTTTTACATTTGTCACCGACTCTAATTGAAAGGCGCGCCCCCCTTTGTCAGTCAAAATTTGATTCCTTAGCAACAAAATTAAGGTAAGACACTGATAATGACCATGCGTCAGAACGCTAGCCTTAACCACATCAAACTAGGGAACAACGAATAGAAGATTAGGAATCACATAGATGAAGACTAACTAACTAATTTTTCCTTGTTTCAAGATCATCCTCGGTGGACAAAGACGAGTCTTGTCACTATCAAAAAGGCATAAAAAGTAACAAAGACTAAGATGTGTTCCTTTGACAACTGAAAAATCCTGTTCCCCTAGTTTTAAGTAGTAAGGACTAGGAATCGGTGGTAGATCTTACATTCCGTAACGTACCACGAAAAGGTGATCTACCCACGTTACGGGGCAGCATCCGATGATACGTAACAAGTTCACTGTGGGAGGTTGCAAGAACAAAAACATAGAGCTGGGGCCTACACCAGTCCACCGCCTTTGAGGCTACCAAGCAAAGCATTGTTAATAGCACAGTCACCCTGGGTTACTTTTCAGAAACGGACAAAACTATCCTTTATACAGATGCATCCCCAAACGCTCTAGATGCTGTTTTAGTTCAAGAAAACATACGGGAAACCTCCCATCTTTAGCTTCGCCTCTAAAGCGTTGACCGCTACAGAGAAACAGTACGCCCAAAAGCAACGGGAGGCCGTTTGGGCCGTAGAATATTTTTCATACTACCTTGGACGGCAGCTCACTCTACGAACAGATGCAAAGGGGGTTGCATTCATACTAAATTGCTCCCGAGAATCTTCAAAAAGGGCCCTCACTCGAGCCGATGGCTGGGAGCTAAGACTTAGCCCATACAGTTACACGGTAGAGTGTAGAGTGCGTGGAAGATAAATTCAATATAGCTGGTCCCTCATCCCAGCTCTATTATGGTCAAGACGAAGCATTCAACGATGCGGAAAGCCCTTGGGAGATTGCGAAAATAGAAGCTAAGAAGCTAGGTTTCTGGCAGAAGAGAACGTAAGATAAGCGACTTAAGAGGACCCTACATTGTCACAGGTGATGGTAGCGCTGAAATTCGGGGATTGGCCCAGTGAGTTGTGCCAGTATGCGATGGTTTCAGATAATCTCTACTTCAAGAATGGTATTCTTGTTAAACAAGGATGTGTGATAATCGGAAGACTCTAGAAATAGCTCGCAAGGGACACCCGATGGCAGCAAAGCTTAAGCATACTCTGCGAGAACGTGTTTGGTGGCCGGAGATGCCCAACTTTGCGCAACGAACGGCTGGCCGGAAAGGGTCACACCAATGGAGCGCATTCTTACTCCCAAAACAATTTGGGAAGCAATAGCTTTAGATTTTAAAGGGCCATACGCCAGGTTTGGAGGGATTCATGTGCTAGTCATAGTACCGATCTAGATTCATCATCGCTCGTGTGGTGAAGACGACCAACTTTGAAAGCACTCTTTCACAAATTTTCCAAAAACCGTTAAAACTGACTATCGTGAGGAATTCAGCCAATTTTGATCCAAGCGTGGAGTGATGACCGTATTTTCTACCCCCCGATTCCCGCAACATAATGGCTTGGTAGAAAACTTCATGATGAACAAATCAATGGCAATGGCCGCATCACTTGGTAACAATTACGAAAACAAGCTCCAATCAGCAGTCAGGGCTCATAATTCAGCCTTCCACTCAATCACAAAGGTTCCTCCGGAGGAAATGATGTATGGGCGGAAAATATGATGAGAGCTGTCCCTCATTAACTCGGGAAAGACACACCATGATGATGAGATAATCAATGCGAGAGATCAAAAAGCTAAGCTAAGCGAAAAACAGAGTGAAGATCGACGCCGTGGCGCGCGGAATTGCAAAACTATACCAGAAGACACAGTGGTCATCGAGCGCCCAGCACGTTCGAAGGGTGATAGCAGGCTTGACTCGAGAAGATATACCGTTTCGGAGCAAAGGAAAGGGAGCCTCGTACTTACGAGCAACGACGGACAGCAGCTGAAACGACACGTGTCCCAAACTGAACAAGTTGAAGAATGCAGAGCGTTAGACCGGGAAACTGACAAGGACGAGGAAGAAACTTAACAGAGACCATCCAGGGAAAAGAGAATCTCCGCTTACCTGGAAAACTACGTCCAGATCATCAAGGAAGAAAATGCTGACAAATCACACTGAAACAACGAACGTTAATTCACTCATGTTTCGATACTAGTCAATTATAAATATTACTCTCTATTGGTAAAACGTTCCTATATCATGCTATTTTTAGCATCAGCTGAACTCGATAGAGATTGAAGGATGAATGTAAGTTTCAATCCCTTGTATTCTTTAAACTTTTATTTTATATATGAACACCACTAATCAATGACGCTTAATAATTATATTTTTATTTTTATTTTTGCGAGTACTGATGCAATTTAACTGGACACCCTTTATACGTTTTGGATAACACAAAATATCCATAAAATTGTAAAATATTTTGGGCCGTTTATTTTTTTACAGCAAGTATATAAACTCATCATATTTGAACGCTATTAATTCCCACCAGAACATCACAAAAGAAAAGTTTGAGAACTTTGTTCTGAAAACTGAGCAGCTAGGTCCACTCTTCCTTACTCAGGGATGTAATAATTCCATATTTATCTGGCACTACCAGATTATTTGCCCAGCTACAGACATAAGGGCAAGCCTCGTGTTCTGCGTTATTTTTATATCCGGGCAGTTTTTTCAAATATGTAGGTAAATTGAAGTGAAACAAACAAATTTTGTTATATATAATTCTCGTGGTATGAGGTAAATAACATAACGCTAAAGCCATTTTAAACATGCAAATTACAAATTTTGAGTAATTTTCGAAGCTTCGGGGCAAAACGCATAAGTCCAAGTCCAAAGATAATGAATCCTGGATTCGCTACAGATGTATTTTTAAGAAAGTTTTAATGAGAACTTTGTAGGAAAATTCAATAAGATTGCTATGGACAACGCTGCCCCAAGTAACATTTTATCACTGTTTTGTAGTCCTTAATTTGACCTTCAACCTTGATAAGCTGAGAAGAATTCCTGTATAATTTGGAAAACAATTTTATGCGACAACTACTTAGAAATTTTGAGAGGAATATTTGGAAAGAGCTGCATGACGATCTGGGCTAAATTTTAAAGATTATAATGCTGAAGATAATGTCGGTTAAATTCGATGGGTTTTTGAAAATTATTTCTATGAGGTTCTAACGTGAGTTTCAAGCAAATTCCAAAGAATTCGAATTCTGAGAATAGTCACAAAGGTATTCTGAGGAAAATTTCAACGAGTCCTAGAATTGGAAGGAAAACCTTAGGACTAATAAAAAATATTGCCAAGGATAACTTCAACCAAACTCTGAGGAGAAGTCAAGAAAATTCCAAAACGAATTCTATGATAATCTACTTCTAAAGATCATTCCAAAACAAGTCTGGAGATAATTCTGAAGAGTTCCAAGATGAATTTTATGGTTCTGAGGGTATATCTAAAGGTATGAGGAGAGTTTCAACGGAATGCCGAGGATGATTAAATAAGCATTCCGAGGGAAACTTCTTTAAAAAATAATTTTGAAGGGGAATTTTCAGTAGAATTGATATGTTTTGGTATGTAACGAACAATTAATAAACGCGATGATTCATGTATTTTCTACGGTCGATGGTTAATTTAAAATATACGAATAGTACCGTCAACGACGACGATAGTAGCGAATTTGGAGCTTCCCTTTTGCCTAGGATAAAAATACCTTGCCACATTCACTGAATCCTCATTTGCATCTAGTTCTAATTCTTTTTCTTTGTTTTGTGCTAAAAGTCCTTGCCGTAAAATCATTTCGAAATCTTTCTCTGTTGGTTTCTGTCCTCCGTGTTTGACGCTCAGGTTGGCGAAGTATTTCCTCTAACGCCATGGTCATCGTGCCCGTGTTCACGCCGTTCTTCCTCAGTTTGCTATTGTCGGATTGACAACATTTCCCAGGCTACGCCACCCAGCTGTGACCATGTTTCAGTTGGTAGTCGTTTGTAATCATATGACTCGTGGAAGCGTGAGGTAGGGATTTGTGAGGACTGGATCTAGGTACCACAAGTGCCAACAAACGTCAGGAAACACTGTTTGTTCATCAAAAAGTCTTATATTTGTTGCTTTCAAAATTAGATCGTGAAGAACCGAACGAGAAGTTTGCTTTTATTAATTGTTTTGAGGCTTCATAAGTTGGGGAGCTTAAAGGTGTTTCAGAATGATAAAAACATTTTGTTATCTTTTCTGCATTGAGTAAGAATCTATAGGATTTCATATAGATCTGGCTGTGAACCCTGTTACCTCGCCGGGCGTTCTTACCCTGTCTTCCCCTACTGAGTACCAATGCTAATGGCACCAGGGAGGCAGCTCCCACTCATGAACCGGGGACCAACGGTTTTACTTCCCTTTCGAAGCAAGGCGAGATCAGAGCTGACCGTGATCACGCTTACCACTGCACCCCCGGCGCCGTTAGTAGAAAATCTTAGATATTGCGAAGCTATTCAGTCTTCACAACATGAAAAATTGTAGCTGAGAATTGACTCGACACAAAAATGATTCCGTTGCACATCGTTTTCTTAGAAAATGAAGGTATAGTTTTTTTTCAATCTCTCTTTATTCATCACTGACGGGAGCCACGAAGCTACTGCTACTCTTGAAACTTAAGCACATCACAGTTTAGTGAGAATTGTAGCTGGTGATTTTTGTTAGCTTGATATTCGAAGCTACAATATCACAACTTTTCAAATCATCCGCGGTTAACTTTTTAAACTGCCTTCAACTACTTAGGCTTCTGACGAAAAAGTCCCTTATTATAACATTATCGAAAACATCGTCATCTCCTATATCCAAGTTTGATAATGACTTCCAAAGTAACAATTATGGTTTATAAGGGTTCTGTCGACCATGATTTAGACTTGTAAAACCACGTAGCAATGTTACTTGGGTTATTTATCACGTCCTCGTCCTCGTTTCCAGTATCTCACATCCAGAAAGTGAAGCATGTTCAATAGTAAATATCAGCAAAGCTAACGGTAGAAATAACGCTTTTACCAGCAGTCTGCAGTTGATAAGATTGACAGTTGATATGAGTGCTTATGGAAAGTCAGTGTTGAGCACATCACTTTTTCACTTTTTGATTCGTCTATTCTTTCGCACATTCACTTCCGTTCTGTGTAGCTTGTTGGCTCACGTCGTTTTAAACAATATGTCGAGCTTGATAGTTCGAGATGTTTTATAAATTATTTCTAAATCATTACTCGTTGGCAGGGCTATAAAAATAAATTGCTCATATATTTAGTCTCAAAAATTTAAATTAGCTATTGCATTTTTAAATTACCAGTACCGAAAATACCGGTATTTTCTCATGCCAGTATTACCCGGTAATACCGGAAAAACCGGCACCGGTATTATAACCCTAAACGAAATGTGAATTTCATTTCTGATTCAGCGCTTTGGAATGCGGCGCGAAGGATGCGTAACCGGTCTTCAAACAACGAGAGTGAGGAGTACTCGGATAGTTGGATTCTCAAGTTCGCGCGAAAAGTATGTCCTGATTCCGTGCCGGCACAGATGATTCCTCGCGAAACGACAAATTCGGTAGACGAGATCATCCAGCCTTTTTCAATGCTGGAGCTCTCACTCCTTTCGTGGAGCTCCTTTCGTGTGGCAATTCGGCTCCGGGGGTTGATAGAATCAAGTTCAACTTGTTGAAGAACCTCCCAGACGTCGCTAAGAGGCGCATGTTGAACTTGTTTTGTCAGTTCCTGGAGCTTAATATTGTTCCGGATGATTGGAGGCGGGTGAGAGTTATAGCCATTAAAAAGCCTGGAAAACCCGCGTCAGATCACAACTCGTATCGTCCCATTGCGATGTTATCGTGCAGTTGAAAACTGTTGGAGAAAATGATCCTTTTTCGCCTGGACAAATGGGTTGAGTTGAACCACCTACTCTCAGATACTCAATTTGGTTTCCGTAGGGGCAAAGGAACGAACGACTGTCTCGCGTTGCTTTCCACAGAAATTCAGTTGGCTTTTAGCTAAAAAAGAGCAAATGGCTTCTGTCTTCTTGGATATTAAGGGGGCTTTTGATTCAGTATCGGTTGAAGTCCTTTCAGACAAACTCCACGATTGTGGCCCTTTTTCCATTAATTAATAACTTTTTGTACAATTTACTTTCAGAGAAACATATGAGTTTTTCTCGTGGAAACTCTACAGCTTCTCGATTTAGCTACATGGGTCTCCCCCAGGGCTCATGTTTAAGCCCCCTTTTGTATAATTTCTACGTCAGAGAAATTGCCAATTGTCTAAGTGACAACTGCACGTTGAGACAACTTGCAGATGACGGCGTAGTGTCTATGACAGGGCCCAAAGGAGTCGACCTGCAAGGACCCTTACAGGATACCTTAGACAATTTGTCAGCTAGGTATCGAATTCTCCACGGAGAAAACTAAGTTGACCGTTTTTTTCTAGAAAGCATAGCCCAGCACAACCAAAGCTTCAACTTTTGGGTAAACCGATCACTCATTCTATGTCCTTCAAATATCTTGGGGTCTGGTTCGATTCAAAATGCACCTGGAGATCCCACATTGAGTATCTGAAGCGGAAATGCCAACAAAGGATCAATTTTCTCCGAACAATTACTGGAACGTGGTGGGGAGCCCATCCTCAAGATCTTCTAACGTTGTACCGGACAACGATTTTATCGGTTTTAGAGTACGGTAGTTTTTGCTTCCAGTCGGCGGACGGGAACGGATCCAGTATCGCTGTCTTCGTATCGCGTTAGGATGCATGCACTCGACTCATACGATGAGTCTTGAAGTGTTGGCGGGCATGTTGCCACTATCGGATCGGTTTTCGGAATTGTCCCTCAGGCTCCTCACCCGTTGTGAAATTATGAAGCCACTGGTGATTGCAAACTTTGAGAAGCTTCTTGAGCTAAACCCTCAAACTCGTTTTATGTCATTGTACTACGTGTACATAACACAGGATGTCAGCCCTTCCCAGCATAATCCCTATCGTGTTTGCTTCTCCGACTTCAGCAATTCTGTTCATTTTGATTTATCCATGACGCAAGAGATTCGCGGAATCCCAGAGCATCATCGTTCCATGATTGCTCCGTCAATTTTCGCTTCAAAGTTTGGCCAAGTTGATTCCGCAAGATCGTTCTTCACAGATGGATCACTAATAGAGGCGTCCGCTGGTTTTGGTATTTATAACGAATTTCATAGCGCCTCTCGAATGCTTCATGCTGCTTGTTCCATATATGTGGCTGAACTGGCGGCAAAACATTATACACTAGAAACGATCTCCTCACTTGCACCAGATCATTATTTTATGTTTAGTTTTTAGTCTCAGTTCTGTCGAGGCTATTCGCTCCATGAGGCCGGTAAAGCACTCTTCGTATTTTCTCATGAAAATACGAGAGCTTCTAAGCGCTTTATCTTTAAGATCTTTTGTCATCACCTTTGCATGGGTCCCACCTCATTGCTCGATTCCGGGCAATGAGAAGGCGGACTTACTTGCTAAGGTGGGCGCTATGGAAGGCGATATTTACGATCAAAAAATCGCCTACGACGAATTTTTCTTCATTTATCGTCAACAGTCACTCGCCAGCTGGCAAAATAAATGGAGTAAAGGTGTCGAAGTGTCCTTGGTTCAAAGGTTTGGAGGTGGGTCGAGACTTCATTCGTGTGATGTCTCGCCTCATGCCCTCATGTCTCGCTAAGCGCTCACTTGTTCCGTGTTGGGCTGGGGGACAGTAATCTCTGTGAATGTGGACAAGGTTACCAGAACGCAGATCACATTGTTTGGTTTTTTCGGGCTCGAAGTAGACAACCTAATGTCCCAGTTCGGGATATTATGGCTAGACGCGATCTGGAGTTTATACAACTCATACATGTTTTCTTTAAGAATATTAACCATAGATTGTAAATTTGATTAACCTTGTGTTTAGTTTGTGTGTGTGTGTGTGTGTGTGTGTGTGTTGTGTGTGTGTGTGTGTGTTGTGTGTGTGTGTGTGTGTGTGTGTGTGTGTGTGTGTGTGTGTGTGTGTGTGTGTGTGTGTGTGTGTGTGTGTGTGTGTGTGTGTGTGTGTGTGTGTGTGTGTGTGTGTGTGTGTGTGTGTGTGTGTGTGTGTGTGTGTGTGTGTGTGTGTGTGTGTGTGTGTGTGTGTGTGTGTGTGTGTGTGTGTGTGTGTATGTGTGTGTGTCTGTGCGTGTGTGTGTGTGTGTGTGTGTGTGTGTGTTATTTTTGAATATTTGTTTCTATAATAATTGTATAATTACAGAGTTGATATAACGTCAATAGGATTAAGTATATGTTTTAGAAACAGTGAAATTTTTTAATCAGCAATCATATTCCAAAGCTCCTTTTTCCTCTCCCGATCCAAACAATTGTCATCCACAAACCTCGAAAAGACCGCGACTAATCGGTCAAATCCTTTAATTTTAGATTTAAGACATTTATAATGCATAAAGAAAATGATAACTTGGCTCTGTAAAGTTTATTCGATAAAAGTAATTAACAAAAAAAAATATGATTCAGAAAATGAGAGTATTCTGCTCCCAGTCGTTGGTGAAAATGAGACATTACCGTTTATTTTTTGAGAAAATTGCTTGCTTAGGCTGAAACCAACTAAATCATGTAAAAAATCAACAAAATTACTTCCCGAATTTTTTACTAACAAATACGCATGAAAACAATGGAAAGCTCCCATAATTAAATGCAAAACTACCATTATACTTGCATGCCTAGCAGCAATCCACTAGATCAATGTCACTCCCATCAACGGTGCGCTACCCCAGTTTTGCTTAAATTCGCCAATCAATGATTAATGACCACCCGTTTAGTGAAGCGGTCTTCCCGCCGAAACCGATGATGTGTGGTAACAAGATGAAATAATATTTCCAAGCAGCAACTAAATCTGAACCACCCAACAAAAGCGCATTATGTGTATTCACTTTCGTTCGGCCAATTTTCCACCATCAGACAGGCCGTGCTCCGGTTTTGAGCCCACCCCATAGTGAGACGCTAATTGGATTAGTGAAACAGTCTCAGCCTCGTTAAAAAGAAGCTGAAGATGATTTTCGATGGAAAGCAACGGAAAGACCTCGCAGCAAAATGGCATGTTCAGCGGGTTGGTTTTGCATTTAAGGTATATTGATTTACCTGGTGTACCAAAATAAACGCATTGAGCAATTCGCACTCCACCATTGCATGAAGTGTTATTGATTTCTGCTGCACTGGGAAAACCAATCCAAGCGTGAAACGATTTTGGCATCACTCAAAAACCTGACTGGTCGCGGTCAGGTGGAAAGTGAAAACTTCTCATGTGTGTAAAAACAATTTCACGACTTTGGTCGTGAAAAAAAGGTGAGCGTTGTCGTTAAGCTAACTTTTACTACCCGCACTTGGGTTGTACAACGCAATATAAATTAAAGTTTCTTTTTCATTCAAGAGTTTGCACACCAAGGTACACGCGACCTAGCAATTTGGATGTGGTTTCTAGCACCCAACTATATTGTGTACAACAACGTTAACGACGTCGTCGTCGTTGTCGTTGTCGTAGGCGTCTGCCACTTGTTGCACGATCGACATATGTGAGTCGCTTTTCCTCCCTTAATGCCCAGTACTCAGTAGGTATCTACCATGCTTAACGAAGCAGTAATTGCCATGCAGAAATTTATCGCTTCACCTTAGATCTCTCCTCTCGACAGCAACGTCAACAATGGAAGGGTTGGTATAGAATGCAAGATCATGAAAACTGCAAACAAGGCTCATAAATGTCTGTTCCACCTCTCATTTTATGCAAAGAGATCACAGCTAGGTAGGCACACGGCAAGGTAGCGATGTTGTCATGATGGATTATAATTAATTCATTTCGACTAATTGATTAATATTAAATTCCTGCATTCATGACCCAGTAGGTAGGTACGAAGTGTCGCCCTTGTCGTCGTACGAACGATGATGTGGTAGATGAGGAAAATCCACCTACAATTAGCATTACTCACATTCATTACATTTCGACACTATATGATTTGCTCGAACGATGCGACACTGATAGTTGTAGTGGATACGACTATTGTTCGTCAAATTGATATAGTAGTCCCACATTAGAAGTGGGTGAATAATAAAATGTATCGAAAATCAACATTGATTCTTATTTCGATGTGTAACCGTTTTTTTTTTACGTAGGACTACGTCTTTGATTTGGGGTACACTTTGTGAAAACCGAAAATGGAACGTGTAACAAATTAAGAAAGATTTTGAACGTTAATAACTCAGCTGCCCCTGGTCCAATTTCAATAATTTTATCACCAATCGATCAGAAATATGGTAACGCATTGATAACAATGCTTCCGAATGTTGTTTTCAACAAGAAATTATTGAAAAACTGGTAAATGTCCAGCATTGTCCAAGATTGTCGAATTAACTAACAAATCCACCAATTACCTACATGCATATGCTGCTTCCCCAGCACAGTCGTCAGAGAGTAGTAAGTAGATGAAACAAAAGGAAGTGGCATTCGCCTCCGATCCTCGGGCGCGTGCGAATAGGGAGGATGGAATTGCGTAATATTTTGCACACTCATCGCCATATTCAGAACCAAACGCAAATTCTTCGAGATAACCACCATCCGTCATCTGGCTCGCCGTGGCGGTGTCTGACGTATCTCCGGTCTGATTTACGAGGTGTGCTGAAGGTGTTCCTGAAAAATGAGATCCATGATGCTGTCACCTACACTAAACACGCCAAGCGTAAGCGGCTATGGATGTCATCTACGTTTTGAAGTGACAAAGACGCACTCTGTTTTAAATCGGAGGTTAAATCATCACCAACTTTGGCAACAAAACGGCTCTTTTCAGGGCCACCAAGCTTATTACAGTAAAGAGTAGGAATAGAATTCATCTGCCTGTTTGTCCATATTCAGAACCAACGACCTCACAAAATGCTCATGTAATCAAACTGGAAGCAGGGGTACAAATTATTTTGATCAACCTTGATCAACTTTGAATCGCCACGGCTGGATATTTTCGATGGAAGAAGCAACAATCTAGCATCTAATTCGACGAAGACGGCAGGAAACATTTGTGAAGCCGAGTTATTTACGAAAGAGAGTGTCGATGAAAAGAATCGATCAATGTAGATAGGACCTATTGAAAAGTGACGCGAGATTTGTTTTCCGTACTGAGCTCCAATGCTACCGACGCCAAGAGAGGCAGCTCCCACACCTGGACCCTATCTATCGACCCATCAACTCATGCGGGGACCAACGGCTTTACTTCCCGAAGGAAGGCGTGATCAGAGATGTTATGCCTTAGAACATGCCGGTGGCGCCGACTGAGATTGGACCCAGGCCTGCTGGGGTGAGAGGTAATCACGCTAACCACCGGCGCCGATATCTTTCAAGGTGATATCAAGGCGAATGAGAACGATCCAAATTTAAGTTTAGTTATCTCAGAAATAAGAAATGAAGTGCAGGAACTCAGCGATGAGTAAATTTGCCTCATGTTTTCCCAGGGTTTTCCAGGATTTTTCAGGGAAAAAATCCTGAATTTGAGAAAATTAAAAATTGGATTCACTCAGTCTATTGGAACTACTTCGAGACTGAAGAAAATTTTCGTCAATTTCCTCATTTTCTGGCAGATGTTTTAGGTTTTCCACACGAAATCATGAGACAAATTTACTCATCGCTGAGTTCCTGCACTTTTGGCGATTAAGAGTGAACTAAACTCAAATTTGGGTCGTTCTCACTCGCAACGTGTACGCAAACGAAAAAGAGCCAGTGTCGCTACTTGATAGCAAACTACTCATAATGGGAGGAGTCTTTGTAGCTTTTATATCACTTGGTTGCACATCATTCTGCTTTAACCTGAAGAGATATAAAAGAGCGCTGCAGTATGGCATTAGCTCATTTTCGCTTCGCTTCGGTGAACAGCAATAGCAGCAGTAGGAAGGTGGTGGCTAGTCCACTCCTTCACACCTAACAAGCAACAATTGGCTGGTCGTGGCAAAGGAGGAAAAGGTCTGGTAAAGGAGGCGCCAAGCGTCATCGCAAAGTTCTTCGAGATAACCGCCATCGGTCGTCTGGCTCGCCGTGGTGGTGTCTCCGGTATCTCCGTTCTCATCTACGAGGTGTGCTGAAGGTGTTCCTGGAAAATGAGATCCGTGATACTGTCACCTACACTAACCACGCCAAGCGTAAGTGGCCATGGATGTCCTCTTCAATAAAACGGCCCTTTTCATGGCCATCAAGCTTACATTAGTAAAGAGTTGGAATAGAATTTATCTGTGCTTGTTTGTCCATATTTAGAACCACAAGCCCCCAAAAAAATGCTCTCCAGACTTGTAACCAAACTTGGAAGCAGGGCTCCAGGTATTTTTCGATTGATTCTCTTAATCAACTTGCTCTTTGAAAAAGATCACTACAAATTTGATGCGCCTACAATTCAAAAACGGAAAGAGTTGAGATAATAGATAATTGATCAATTAAAAGAACTAAATGCTCTTCACATTTATTCCTTCAACTAGCGGTCCTACGTCAAGCTTCCGTTCGTGCTCCTAGGCACAGACCCTTCTACTTTTTTTCAATTTCGTTGGTTTTCCGGTCTCTTCAAACGGTATAGATGGTGAATCTACGTCTATATCTCAATATTCTACATCCTGCGTTGGCTTCTTAATTTCGGGATATAGACGGTTGACAGAAATAACATATTATCATCAAGAATGTATGATGTCCAAACAAAACATTTTCAAGATGATTGAAAGAGATTGATGGTTCTCTAAAAATAAGATTTTTAAAAATTCGTAAAATCACATAAGTTGTTTTTTTTTTTATAACATTCAATGGTCATCTATTTTTTCCCCTATATGATTTTGCGAGAAAAGTGATTCTCAAATTATCACCATCTGAATTCGGTTGACTTACTACCTCTTTGGATCATTATTGATTTGCCTCGATCAATCATTCACTAAAAATAACTGTTATTTGAAAATTCTACTTACTGAATTTACTGCATTTGTACAAAAATTACTTCAACCAAGTTCGGTTATTGTACCTGCAACAATGAAAAAAAAACATGTTAATCATCAATACCAAATAGGCAGTCGTGGGCACATTTTCGCTGATTCGTTAACCGTTAATCAACGGTTTTAATTTTATGTTAATGAATTATCGATTCCATTTAATATAATACCCTCGAACGAATTGATTATCAATCGTTGAAAAGTGAAATGTGTGTTAAATATCGCTATTACTACAAAGAACAAAACGTTGGAATTTTCTCATCGGATGAAGCAATATTAGAAGAAAATTTTTACGATTTGTCCGAAAATCTCCGTACTACAAATTGCCGCTAGCAGTACGACATTGGTCAGATTCAACAGTAAAGTAGAAGTGAAAATATGTTGAATTTTCATTGAATATAATTTTTAGATTTGATCTCTCAGTTCAATTTATTTACTCTGAAGGGCTCTTGATATCTGATTGATTTATTAATTAATTTTTAATTTTAATTTTTAATACTTCAACAACAGTAAACTTTCGCACGTTGGGCTAAACCCATAGCCCACTTAGTGAAAGGCTTTCGTTAGCTGGGCTAAGCTGTCAAAAACTGAACATTGGTTGAAGGATACACCGATTGATTATCATCATCGTTTAGCAACTATCCAAATTGTCATGCATGAACCCCACGAAAAGGAATCAGCACTGCCAGAAATGGCGTTTGACTTTGATTTAGTTCCAACTAACCGAAGCCCAACTAACACGTAGTCCACTTAAAGATAATCCAACGAGCGAAATTCGACTATAGTTTACATTATTTCCCTTTTGGGGCGATGGATTTGATGGCAAAAATTAGTATGCAATTATTGTATTGATTGTAATCACAATTGTAATCACAAGGAGCAAAAATACATAAACCAGTAACGCCAAAAATATAAGGTTATACCTATAAGCCATAGGATTAAGGTACGGACACCCACCCCACCCAGCTTAGTAAAGAGGATGGAAGCAGAGTTCAACAAGTATAGCATCAGACGACTATATAGCAAACTGGACATGAATATTTTGGAATGTTATTCTCTACATCTCAAACTGGCCAAGGAGTATCCAATTAAATTCCAGTAGTTTCTGTCTAGGGCCAAGGTAGCAGAGGAGTGCGAATCGGATAGGAAACCGAAGCTGCACGATAGGAAGCTAAACAGACTACGACACGAGTGTCAACGGAGACGGACGACACACCGAGCGGGTGAGCAGATCCCATCCACCATCACCACGACGCCGAGGGTTCACTCTATTGACCGCGTTCACGGAAGAACAATTGACACACCTCAAAAAAAGGGCTAGGATACGCGGTTACAACCAAGCCAGACGTGTAGCAGATCATCATTGACGTAGAGACAGCGACACCAAGACACAGCATCACAGAATACAGTCAGGAGCTGAAAAGTAAAGCAGTATACTATGTGAAAGCAGACAAGGGCAACACGGTCGTTATCATGAACAAGGACGATTACGACAATCAGATGACAACGAAGATTAACAACGGACCGTATAGACAGTTTCAAGTAGACCCCTTACAGAACATAGTTAAACGCGTGGAGAAAGCATTGAAGGAGTGCAAATCAGTATTAGGAGATGGAGCAGGTCGTTTTCCCGTAATCCAATCGCATTCTACCCAGGATCAAAGGTCTCCCCAAAGTCCACAAACCGGAGAATGAAATGCGAGTTGTCTTTAGTTTGTTCTCCCACCCACAAACTAGCAAAATGGCTAGTCACAGAGTTCCAGAGCATGCCGAATCAGTTCCAGAGTAAAGCAGTTAGCCCAGCAACAACAATCTTCAGGAGACATCAACGAGGACGAGATTATGGTATCTTTCGACGTCACAGCTCTTTTTCCCAGCGCACCGGTCAAGGAAGCGATCAACTATTTGGAGGACTGGCTATTAACACACCGAGAGGATGCAGCATGAAGAAACAAGGTTCGGACGTACTTTAAGCTGACCCGCCTTTGTATGGAAGAGAACTACTTATCTTCCCAAGCAGCACACTTCCATCGAAGTACCTTTCTGCAACTTGATAGTGACTGGAATAAGTTGCACCCAAGTAAACACGATTGTTCAGTGACAGGTGTGCTGCTAGGGTTTCCGAGGTAACTTCTACAAGCAGACGAAAGGAGCCCCAATGGGAAACCCCTTATACCCCTTCCTGTGTGAACTTTTCATGGCCAACTTGGAGACAATCCTGAAGGAAAAAGGACTATTACCAAACCGTTGGTGGAGGTTTGTTAACGATATCTTCAGCGTAGTTAAACGGGAAGCTCTTCGACAAATTTTAAATGAGATCAACAGAATTCACAAGGATATTAAATTCACTCACGAGGTAGAAAAAGACGGGAAACTCGCATTTCGCGATATTCTAGTCATCAGGGAATTGTCATCATCTTCTTCGCTTGAATACGAAATTTACAGGAAACCAACAAGCACCATAAGAGTTATCCCCTATACTTCCAACCATTCGTTCCAGTAAGAAATTGCCACATTCCACAACATAGTTCATCGGATGCAGACTCTTCCACTCAGCTATACAGGAAAGCGAGACTCAACGGATACAAGAAAACCACAATCTAGACAATCATTGACAAAAAGCGAGAATTCTACAAAGGAGATTATGTACAACCCTCCCCGCAGTACCTGAACCCTTGAAACGAGTGTCCGTTCCATTTGATCAAGATATTACTTGTAAGCTAAGAACACAGTTAAAACAATTCGGGTTAGATTTAGTTTTCACCAATAGACATAACCAGTTGATATCATTGTTAGGATCCACTAAAGACCCAGTTAATCAAAGCAAAATTTTTGCTTTTGAACTATGATCGAAAAATTTCGGAAGAAAACTCCGGGGAATGCTTGAATTAGCGAAGACACGAACTGAGAAACTTGTGATGAAAACTTTAGGAAATCGGAAGTAAATTTTCAAAAGTAGCCATTTCCAGGAAAAGGCACAAGAAGCTAGGAAAAACCTTCCAATAGAAGTCGAAAAAAAAACTTTTGGCTTATGGTCAAACTTCCAGAAGTAGGCGAAAGAAATTTCTGGGAGAATTAATTGAACTTCCTGGAGAAGACAAAAGAAACTTCCTAGAGACGCTGGCAGAAACTTCGTAAGGTAGATTGGAAGAAACATCTGAAGAAAATCAGAAGCCAGAGCGCTTACGGAACAGTCGAAAGAAACAAGTAAACATCCATGAAGACTCCGCAATTTCCCTCAAGTTTTCGGAACATTCCTGAAATGCACTTAGGAATATTCCATAAATCCTCGAAATTCCTTAAAAGTTCTTGTAATTTTCCTGAAATTAGCGACTGTGAATACCGGAATATCTCTAATCATCTTTGAAGGTCTCTGGACTTTCTTGAAGATTACAAAATCTCTTAGTGCTCTCACAAAATTCTCGAATTTATTGTAATATCAGCATTGAAGCCCTCTGTTCCCCCCATTTTTTTTAATTTTTAAAAGTTATCGACACTGCCATTAAAAAAGCATAGAACTTCCCATAAAATGTTCTCGCAATGTCCTACTGTTCATGTAACTTCTCTTACGTTTCCTAAATTAGCATGAGCCCCTCAGGACATTGCTGAAGTTTTCGGAAATTGTCTTAGTTTCTCGGAACTCCTTTATAGCTTCAGCAATTTCATTGAAATTAATTGATCTGAAGTTCCTGAAAAACATTAAATTTCCCTGAAGTTCTTTGGAGATTCCAAAATATGTATAATGTTTCCTTAAGTTCACTGGTGTTCGCTGGACTTTTCTGAAATTTCCGGGTTTTCGAATTATAACAGAAGTTTTTGAAACTGCCTTTAATTTATCGAAACTAACACAAAATTCTGGACTTTTCTGAAGTTTAAGAACTTCTTAAATGTTCCTGCAGCTAGTGTGCATTTGCAATAAAGATTTGATAGCCTCCTTGAAGTACCTGAAAGGGTTGATGCATATATTATGTCACGCTCAAAAAGATACAAGCCTCTCACAAAAAAATTCTCCAAAATTCGAGCGGGGGCAGGCAATAATAATTTTGATTATTTAAAAAAATCGGTATAAATCGGTACAAAATCTTAAAAATCGGTATTTTGAGGAACCTTATCTGTATATCGGTATCTAGTTCAGAAATCGGTATAAATACCGATAAATCGGTATATCTGGCAACGCTGTTCTGATCTTCGTCGTACTTTAGCAGTAGCAGTACTTGTGTTGTTGTTAAAAGTCGATCCAGGAAAGTTACACAGCAAAAAATAAATTTTAATATTACATCCAAGAGGATGCACTTCAATCATGTCGAAAATCTCATGTAATTTTTATGGCCACACAAATAAACAAATACAGTAATGTAACCTAATGCTAACAGTCCGCATCGTGATCTGTTGCCGTGCGGATCTATTTGCTGTTTGCTTAAGGAAGTGTTACTACTACCTAAAGCTACAACAAATTTAAACAGCACAGCACTTTTCAGTGGTCAACCTGTAAAATTTCTACCTTTTTCAACTCTTATTCCTCTTCGATCCTTGTTTGGACCCTACCTGAGGTAATCCTTCTTGGATATCGATTTGGAAAATTCCTCTTCGAACCTTCAGATTCTTATAGTAATCTGCTTGGAAGTCGATTTGGATAAAAAATTACTGCCGCCATGGCGCCTAAACGCAAAAGAAAGGGGCAAACTTTTGATCCCCCTTCTGTTGAAATTAACTTGAGTAATCAATTTGATTTGCTCACGGATGATGAGAATGATCCATCATCCAAGAAAAATTCTAGTAAACTTTCCCGGCTTAATGCCAAAAAGGAAAAGATTCCCCCTATTGTGATAACCACTTCCGATTTCCAAGTTCTTCGCATGGAACTTTTAAACTTCGTGAAAGTTAAGTTTTCACGACAAATAAGACGTCAGGGTGATTGCCGTGTATTGGCTGAAACCTTGGACGGATTTAAATGTCTTCTCAAGTATCTTACTGAGAAATAGCACAAATTTTTTACTTACGACACCAAAACTGAACGTGTGTTCAAGGTTGTCATGAAAGGACTGCCCAGTGGTGAATCCCTGGATCAGATCAAAGATGAACTGGCAAAATTACTTGGAGTTGTGCCACTCCAAGTAATCAAAATGAAAATGAAATCCCGTCCTGGCGATTCGCGCAACGGGATTTCTAATGATTTCTATTTAGTTCACTTCAAGTCTAGTGAACTAAACAACCTTAAGGCATTGGAAAAAGCTAGTATTATGCTTCATGTCCGAGTGAAGTGGGAACACTTCAGGAAGACTGGAGGAAATTTACAAAACCTCACCCAGTGCCGTAAGTGCCAGGGATGGGGTCACGGAACTAAAAATTGCTACATGCCTGCTAAATGCATGAATTGTGGTGATTCCTCTCACGCAAAGGACGACTGTCATGTGAAGGAAGATCCTATGAAATTTAAATGTTCAAATTGTGGTGAAAACCACAAATCCAATTTTTGGGAATGTAAGACTCGCAAAGCGATCCTACAATCTCGTTCTAAGCGACAGGTAGGAAACGCTCCACGTTTCCGGCGAGGTACAAATTACCCTGCTGTTAACAACGGTCAGCGAGGAACAAATTCTACATTCGTAACCATAGGTACAAATATCACCCCTGCTTCAAATTTTTCATATGTACCTACTCCCCTCGCTGCTAACAATGTTCATGGTTACCCATGCTGACTTCGGTTCTGATAACCTTCCAGTAACTTTTGAAATATCCCAAGAAATAATTTCTAATCCCAACAGCTCTATTTTCAATTACCATAGAGCTGATTGGGAGCAATATCGAACATTTATGGAATATAACTTCGATCCAAACATTCCTTTGCAAACCAAAGATGAAATTAATTATGCTCTTGAATCTCTGACTTCTTCTATAGTTGCAGCAAGAGCTGCCTCAGTACCAAAATGCGAGGTTAAATTCGATTGAATTATAATAGACGACGATCTTCAGTTCTTGATCCGTCTTAAAAATGTCCGTAGGAGACAGTTTCAAAGAACACGTGATCCTGCCATGAAAGTTATCTGGCGGGATTTGCAAAAACAAATTAAAAAACGATTCTCTGCCCTGAGGAACACAACTTTTGAAAATAATGTTTCTAAATTAGACCCGAGTTCCAAACCCTTTTGGAAACTCACAAAAATTTTGAAAAAAAACCTCAAAAGCCTATTCCAGCGCTTAAAGAAGGTGGTAAAATTTTGATCACAAAATTGGAAAAGCTCAGAAACTTGCTAAGCAATTTGAGAGTTCCCATAATTTCAGTTTGGGTCTTACTAGTCCTATTGAGAATCAGGTTGCTCGGGATTATCTGAATATTTTCTCTCGGGAAAATATTTTTGATGATTCCTGGGGGACTGATTTGGACGAAGTAAGGTCTATAGCTAAAAAAATTCATTATATGAAAGCTCCAGGTGATGATGGAATTTTCTATATCCTCATCAAAAAACTCCCAGAGAGTACCTTGTCTTTCTTGGTAAAATTATTTAACCGATGTTTCCATTTGGCATATTTTCCTGATAAATGGAAAAATGCAAAAGTTGTTCCAATTTTGAAGCCGGATAAAAATCCAGCAGAAGCTTCTAGCTACCGTCCAATAAGTTTGCTTTCTTCAATAAGTAAACGTTTTGAAAAGATAATTTTAAATAGAATGATGCTTCACATCAATACAAACTCAATTTTTGCAGATGAGTAGCTTGAATTTCGCCATGGGCATTCAACTACTCATCAACTCTTAAGAGTTACCAGTTTAATTCGTTCAAACAAATCTGAAGGCTGCCCAACTGGAGTTGCTCTCCTAGACATAGAAAAAGCATTCGACAGTGTTTGGCATGAAGGTTTGATTGCTAAATTGAAAAAGTTTAACTTTCCACTTTATATTATGAAATTAGTTAAAAATTATTTTACTGACATAACTCTGCAGGTAAATTATCAAAATTCCAAATCTAATCGACTACCTGTTAGAGCAGGAGTTCCTCAGGGTAGCATTCTTGGGCCTATATTGTATAACATTTTCACTTCGGACCTCCCTGATTTGCCTCAGGGCTGCCACAAATCTTTATTCGCTGATGACACAGGCATTTCCGCTAGCGGAAGAAGTCTTCGTGTTATTTGCAGCAGACTGCAGAAAAGTTTAGATATGTTCTCTTCTTATTAACAAAAATGGAAGATTTCTCCCAACGCTTGCAAAACTCAACTTATAATATTTCCACATAAGCCTAGAGCTTTCTTTTTGAAACCTAGTAGTAGTCACATAGTTAGTATGAACGGAGTTCCAATTTCCTGGTCAAACCAAGTGAAATATCTTGGATTAGTACTTGGCCAAAAATTAACTTTTAAAGATCACTCTAGTGGATAAATTGAATCACGCCAAAAATTTAGAGGTGCACATTTAACTGAAATTTTTTGGTGGAAAGTTCGCATAACTGTGGTGAATGTAAAATCTAGGTTTATTCATTTTTCTGGTGCATAATTTGCATCGTTATGATGAATGCAAACTTCATTGACAATTTATGGTGGAAAATTCGCACCATTCTGGTGCATGAAGAGGCAAAGTCTGAAAATTGCACCACAAAGGTGCATGGTGAAACAAACTTCACTGACAATTTTTGGTGCACCGTTGTGGTGAATGGAGGAGCATGCTTTACTGAAAATTCATGATGCAAAATTTGAATCGCTCTGATAAATGAAATGAACAGGAAATTTCTGGTGGAAAACTTGCACTGGTCACGTAAATAAAGGCACAGGCTTTATTTAAAATTAAGCTATATTTAAAATTTCTGGTGGATAATCTGCACCGTTCTGGTGAACGGATGGGAAAGGTTTTCTGAAAATTTATGGTTATTAATTTCCATCCTTTTGTTGAATAGAGAAACAAATTTCAAAAATAATTTTGGTGGAAAATCTGCACCATTTTGATGATTGGAGGGCAGCTGCTTTACTGAAAATTTATGATGAAAAATCTGAAATAGGGGCAATCTTTATTTGGTGGCAAACCTGCAACATTCTGATGATAGGAGAAGCAATCTACCAGGCATGGAAAATGAAAAAAAAAATGTGCACCAATCAGAAGACTGGAGAAGCAATTTTTATTGAACATTAACGGTGGAAAATTTGCATCGTTCTGGTCAATTGAAATTTTCTTGTGTAGAATTACCTGGGGACAAGTTTGTATTGAAAATTCCTGATGTAAAAATTGTACAGTTCTGGTGAATGGAGGGGCTAGCTTTATTGAACATTTCTGGTAGAAAAACTACAACGTTTTGGTGAATGGACGGATAACTTAAACTTGACTTCCGAGAAGAACCTCAAGGGTATTTAATTCTGAGGACAGTTCCAAAAGAAAAAAAAAAAGTTCTGAGATTGATTTCATAAAAATTCTGCGAATAATTTCTAGTGAATCCTGCAGATAGGTCCAAGATAATTTCGAAAATAATACCGAGAGAAGCAAATTTTGGATGAAATTCCAAAGGGATGTTTAGGAAAATTTTGAAGGGAATTCCGAGGATAATTTCAAGCTCATTCTGGAAATAATTTCTGGAGAATACACAGGAAGCTCTTCTGAAACTTTAGGGGAACTTCAATTCCAAGGTGTTATGAGAAAAAAAAGTCCAGAAATATTCCGAGAAGAACCTCAAGGATATTGAAATTTTAGGACAGTTCCAAAATATTTCTGGGGAGAATTCAAAGAAAATTCTGCGGATGATCTCTAGTGCCTCCTGCAGATAGTTCCAAGATAATTTTGAAAAGAATACCGAGAAAATCAAATTTTGAGTGAAATACCAAAGGGGTTTTTAAGCAAAATTTCAAGCAAATTTCGCGGATAATTTCTAGCTCATTCCGGGAAAAATTTCTGAAACTCTAAAGGAATTTCAGCTCCAAGGTGTTCTGAGAAAAAATCATGAATAGTTCTACGTATAATTCCAGTGGATTTCTGAGAAAAAGTTCAAAAGAGCTGTTAAAAGAGTTCTAAACATATCCGAGAAGAACGTCAAGGATATTGAATTCTGTGGACAATTCCAAAGGATTTGTGGGGATTATTCCAAGAAAGTTCTGCGAATAATTTCTAGTGAATCTTGCAGATAGTTTCAAGATAATTCCGAAAAGAATACCGAGAAAATTAATTTCTGAGTGAAATTCCGAAGGGATTTTGAGGAAAATTTCTAGGGAGTACCGATAAGTTCTAGCTCATTCCGGGGATAATTTCTGGATAATACTGAGGTAATTCTTCTGAAACTCTAAGGGAATTTCAGTTTCAAGGTGTTCTGAGTAAAAGTCAAGAAGAGTTCTAAAAATAACTCCAGAGGATTTCTGAGAAGAATTTTAAAAGAGCTCATGGAGTTCTAAAAATTTCGAAAGGAACCTCAAAGAATTTTGAGGATAGACTTTTTCGCAATTGTGCAAAGTTTAAAGACAGCTTTTGGATTTCCCAATTGAAAAGTGAGTATTAGTTTGCCATTGAACCTTGGTCTATTGTTGTCTTACTAAGAATTCGTCTAAGTATCTTTCGGTTAAAGCCCTACTATTGCAACCATTTGACGAACCGATCATCATCGACATCGTCAATGAGATTAAATTGCCAATTCCATTGGCTGTCTGAAAACAGTTTGCATTGCAGAAGATGAACCACCACCGGAGCAAAAATTAAATTGAAAATTGAACACTAAGGAAACAGTGGTGGGTGGACAGCATCCACCACGCACTTTGTTGTACTCCCCATCCCTAGATTAAATGCACCATAGTAAAAAAAAAATGCCCCTCCTTAACAAGATTCCTGTGCACGCTAGTGATGTTTGTATCCTCTTATAAACAGGAAATCCAAATTCATGCAAACATAGAATTTCGAATGTTGAGACTTTATCACAAATGTCCAACAAAATAATTAATAATTTCAGGCAAAAATCGTTGCAATCCTCAATTGCAACGATTAATTCCCTTTATACTTAAATAAGATTTAGTTTTCGTTTTTAGTTTTAAGATTTCAATTGTTATACTGACATGCAGGTTTAAAAAACCTGTTTAAAATACTGAATTGCCAAGGCAGGAACAATGTTAAAACACTTAGATAAATATCATAACAATTAAGGCTGGTAATTTACTGTAGTAACTGGAGCACCTAGGTTAACATGAAAAGTAATTTATTTTGAATTTGGAACAAATAAAGAGTTTAAAAAAACGTAATGTCAGCACATGCACTGTATTAATGATAATTTTGCCCTTTTTGGCAAGTAATATTACACCATATTTTCGACCCGATTGAAGTGCATCCACTTTGATGTGATATTAAAATTATTTTTTTGATGTGTAGCGGCAGTAGTCCACTGATTTATCCATGGTCAAATCACTGAAAATTAATATTATTGTTGACATGTTATAGACCATGAACCATTTTCCATTTTCGTAAACATTTTCACGACATCAAGCACAACTCATGAACTTAAATCACGTTTACCAGAACTGAAAATCATGGTTTTCAGAACAGAGTTCACGTTTCTATGACTTTTATTGCCTTACCAGGTGCACCGTAATGCAGGCGTTGTGTTTATTTTGCGGAATAATGTTCACAATTCCATGATTTTTATTCATAGTGTACTTTCGTAAACGAGTATTTTACTTGTTTCGAAATTCGTAGCTTGAGGTTGACGGATTTCGAAACGAATTTTTCCCGTGTACTGAAAAATAACCCATGTCCCTATTTTGAAGTTATCAGTGGTAAATCTTACACCGTCACGCACCACGAAGAGGTGATCTGGGTAGCAATAGACACTGCTAACGTGTTAATTCAATAATGATTGAATAGTATTTCTACATTAATTTTGACTAATTAGCAAAAATCACACGCTTGTCTTCAAACCGTAAAAATATTTGCGACACATGTTGCCTTCTCATGCGTCGGTATCTCGTAAATTTATCACCCTCGTTTAATAAGGCCATAATGTCAAGCAACAATGGCTCCTCTACGGGTAGCTTATTCGTAGCGGCTGTGAGAACCCACCGAAAATGAAACTGTCCTCCGACATGCAACTTTGAGCCTGTTCCCGCATATTATTTACCATTTTTTCCCGCCAGCCACGCGACCTTCTGCAAAACTCTCGTGCATAAGGTCATACCGAATGCACTCTGGCTGAGACCACAGTGCACTGCATTTCTCACCGATACAGGTTGGATTAAAAATCGCAGGTACACATCCGCTACAATTGATAGCACCCTCTTTTTTATTGCTGAAAGTTCAAGGGTGTGCTGCATTTTCTTCTGTTGGATGCTGGAATCTGGAACCGGCTGCCCGTGAAATTAATCGGTTTCAGTAATGTCACGCAGTGCTGCAGAGGAATCGATGGTGAGTATTTAAAGTATGGTCCTTTTTTCGGGGTTAGCAAAATCACGTGATGCTTCTCCAGTTCGACTTACGAACAGAACCTTATTGACACACTTTCTTCAAACGAAGTCAATTTCCCCAGCTCCCCAGGACAAGTCGAGGAGAAAAGCCACAGCAAAACTAGGTCAATGTAATCTCAATCAACTTCTACGCTTGGGTTGAAGTTGGTCCACACGGATTTCAATACCGGTCGTCGTTGTCATCGGCGGTAATATCCATGGCAAGTTCCTCTCTGCGGTACCTTCAGGGCTGTCGATGTCTGTTCAAAAATCCTCTCAAAGCTTTTTTTTTGCTTTGCTTTGCAGTCGTTTTATTACATTTTTATCTCAATATGCAAGCTTCGGATGCGGATAGTATCGTGGATGTTTCAGAAGGCAGACACCGCCAGGTTGGATTATGATTCCTGCGAGTTTTATAGACCACACCGTAGCAGCAGCGTCACCGTCATTGGTGTCTGCACTATCGAGCATTCTGGACTGATTTGAGATTTGGGCGTAACCGTTTTTGTAAACGATGGCTGCAATCACCGATTTCTCGCGAATAAAAGCTTTGTTTCGCAAACAAACTATACTTAATGCTAGAAGAATCACTCCCTTGTGTTGATAGTTTGCGGCAGATTGAGTTTTTATTCGCGAGAAATCAAAAAGTTACGCCCAAATCTCAAATCTGTCCCGAATTGCCGCAGGGCTGAAGGAACAGGATAATTACGAAATAATGAGTGCGCTGCTGAACCTTTTTTTGCTTGCAACTAGGTTTGCAATCGCTTGTGAAATTTGCGATTCAACCGTAGTAACGTTGTGAAGTTATACAAATGAAACTAAAGCTGATATCCTACATTCATGAAACATATTGTACGAATGAAATTTTCATATGCTGTTCATGTTCAAGATCATGCGAGGCTGTGCGCTGCGGTTTGCATAACATTAAATCTAGATAGATCGTTGAGATAATTTATCTTTGACATTGTAGCTTGAAGTCTCTGAAGCTGAAACAGGCACTCGAAAGACAAGAAAGGTGGCACACGAGTAAAAGCAAACATCATAAACATCGCGTCGTTGAGAGACAAGATGCTGCTTCAGAAGCTTTTCCAGTGAAGTGGTATTCATGTCGAGCGTCTGATATTAAATGAAAAAAAAAAGTGCAACATGTGCATTTCATGGGTAAATGAGAATGAAAATGGTTGTGACAAATTTCTTCGAGATTGTCTTCTAACATCAATGAGAAATTTTTTATTTTCTTTATTTATTTAGCTTAAATTTGGCAAAAATATTTTCACTATTGCTTTCTTTCAAAATTTAATTTCCACGAGTCTTTTGAATCCTCCGATTTTAAACGTTTATCTCCAAATATTACTTTTCTCAAAATCCCTCCCATAAATTCACTTCTCAACACTCTCCTTTCGCTCAGGATGCGATCGCAGCACCACCGTCGTCGTCACCACCACCGATTCATAATCGGATTGTTCAACCTCCGCACTGAATTTGATTAAATCATACCCACACGCAGATGAATTACCTGCCGCCTCTGCTTCGGTTACAACGCAGCCCCTAACAGCTTATTGAGTGCCAGGGTAAGGTCCATCAGAGCGAGCGCAATGACAGAAGCTCAGCATATTCGGTATGCAATGTTGATGTAAGGTATTTTCTCTGTTTTCGAAAGAAATCGAAAGTGAATGAGTGAAACTCCTTAATAATGCAAACAAAAACAACACAAGGCAATACCATCAGCCGGCCACCGAAAAAGTGATCTGAAAGTTTCGTATTTTTGAATTGATGATGGCGTGGAAGCGTGGGCTTCTTATTCAAATTTTCCTTCGCCCGAACTGCTGGCCATACCTCAATGGTCGTATCCAAAGTAACATCTACATATATGTAGAGAGGTACACCTCCACCACCCGCTAATAACATTGATTTGGTCACACTGTCGTAGTCGTAGTCGTGCTTGGCGGTGCCGTTCGGCTCGACTGTCTAATTATATCATAATAAAATAATAATATAATCATCGTCTTCTTCCAGCGGCGCCGATGGTGTAGTGGTAAGCGTGATTACCTCTCACCCCAGCAGGCCTGGGTTCAATCCCAGTCGGCGCCGCCGGGATGTTCTGAGACAAAACATCTCTGATCACGCCTTCCTTCGGAAGGGAAGTAAAGCCGTTGGTCCCCGGTTCATGAGTTGATGAGTCGATAGGTAGGGTGCAGGTGTGGGAGCTGTCTCCCTGGCGTCGGTAGCATTGGTGCTCAGCACGGAAAACAAGATCGACGGAAAACAAATCAAAGAAAAAAAAAAAAAAAAAAAATCGTCTTCTTCATTTTGCTTCTACTATTTATTGGAGAATTGTTTGATCGGCTCTGTGCCTGTTGCATTCGACTGATGGTTTATTTGGTGTATTTTAGGTATGGGTTTTAAATTAATATACAGGAAAGTTCCATTAAGGTGAAAGGAGAGAGCCGATTGGGTCCAAGAAATTCCAAATTGGGGTTAGTGAGGTCAAAACGGTTAATTTGATTGCATTTTGTTTACGATGTCCAAAATCAACATCAAGTTTCAATAGTAGCGTAAATGTCATCAACATAATTTTATGATTTTTCAATGGATGCCAGAGGATCAATTCAAATAATCGTTTATTAAGCAAAGACATGTTTAAAACGGATGCCTATGTTGGTTTCAATCCTAAGATTTTTATTTATATGCTTTGTTGTTGTGTCGGAAAATTCACGTTTTTAGATTTAAGTCAGAAGGCACATAGGGTTAACTACCCCATTTCCGGCCTATTAAGCCCAACCCGCACTTAGTCTTTCTTGATCTAGCGCAGTTTAGCACCAAACGGAATGTTATTATTACCGATGGCTTCCAAATTTATTTACCTTTCCGTAAGATTTGATAAAGAGAAATCAATCGTTGAGATATTGTCAAAAGTCTAGCACTGCTTCTTGACGCCAAACTCGGCCTACGGATTCTATACTCGGCCTAACGCATTGAAACGCCAATGAATTCACTTCGGTCTATCGGATGAAGATAAAAATTGATTCGGTCGGAGCGCTTCTTTTGTTTTTGGGAAGAATGGGTGCAAACATTCATATCACGCATTCTCATTGACTTCGTTCGGTAGCTTATTAACTAAAGTATGGTACCAAACGCATAATTGACTTGTTAACTCTGAAATCATGGATTTTTTTTTAAGTTTTCTGCTCGATAGGCCCAAAATGGGCGATTAGGCCGAAGTAGTTCTCTACCCTACATCAGCGAGGGGGTTAGAACCGCTGCCAAACGAAACTGAAGGGAGGAAAATGGTAAGTCTTTTTTTTACGATTTAACTCCATTTGTGAAACTCTGTACGGATATTCAAACTTTTTGGACGCAAATTGAAAGTACTTTTCTTAACTTTTTTATGGTTATGGTACATAAATTTGGCACAACTAGCATTATTGTCGCTACAGTTGAACTTTTACTTTCTTTCTTAACATTATACATAGCGTCGAAGTGCGCTTGAATCGCACAATGATTCGCTATAATGCGCACTTCTTCCGATCAATTTATAACGTATAGATCGAGAGTAAAATCGATTTTCGCTGGTGTATTATTCCAGATTTCAACTGTAGCAACAATATTTTAAAATAGGATTTTTACCTAATTGTATGTTTCTGAGCATTCCAGATTTTTCCAGATTTTATTTTCTAACTTGAACAGATTTTATTGAAAATGGCCTGACAACACTGCTTGAGAGCAGCCTTGATAGCTAGTTGTTGTTTGGAACGAGGGTGACGCGCTTGGCATAGTATTATACTGGAGAACAATGTTCAAACGCCACGCGCCGAAAGCACTGCTGCTGCTGCTGCTGCTGCTGATGATGATGATGATGACGACCGACCGAACACCACCACACACGGTAATTCAATAAGCATCGTTTGACGAGACCGAATGGAATTCTATTTTGAAATCTCTGTTAGGGAAAGCGCTTTATGCAGTCAATTGGCGATAATTTTGAACACCATTGCAACAGTTGTATATTTGGGTAATTTTCAATAGTGAACTATTGCAACTTAATAAAGTCTTGATAGAGCGGGAATTAGGGCGTAACAGCTTTTGTAAACAATGACTTCTCTCGATGATTTCTCGAAACTCAAGGCACGCCCACGCAAACCAATTGAAACCAACGGGGAGGGGAAGATGTCCGCTACCCGATAGTGACATTGATTTGAGTGAGCGAGTCTAGGCTTTTTAAAAATCATCGAGAGAAGTCATTGTTTACAAAAGCTGTTACGCCCTAATTCCAGCTCTATCTAGAAGTGTTCATTTTAGAAGATTCTTAGAAAAATTCCAATCGATTGGCTTGTTAATAATTAAAATCCATCCGCTATTGACAGAATTATAAGTGGTCAAAAGCTAACCACTATTCGTAACGCGGTCAATTTTAGTTTTTTTTTTAATTTTCCCCTAATATGTTGCCGAAAAACGTAATCTTACGTAAAAAAATTGACGTTTTCAGTGGAACTTGCCATCTCGACTAGAAAAAAAAAAGTTATTCATTATGCACAAGGCCTGTAAAGCTTTTTAACGTTCGACCATCTTTTTTTCTAGCAGCGACGGTTTTATAGTGGTAAGCGTGATTACCTCACACCCCAAAAGGCCTGGGTTCAATCCTAGACCGTCGGGGTTTTCTAAGGCATACAATCTCTGATCACAACTTCCTTCGGAAGGGAAGTAAAGCCGTTGGTCCCCGGTTCATGAGTTGATGCGTCGATAGTAAGGATCCAGGTATGGGAGCTGCCTTCCTGACGTTGGGTAGCATTGATAATCTGTACGGAAAACAAGATCGACATAAAACAAATCAAGGAAAAAAAAAACATCTTTCATTATCTAGCACACGGAGATGAATGGATTGTATTGCCACTAATCGATTTCCCGCTTGCTCGCGCTTCTTCGATTAAGATGGTGTAGTAAGTTCCTATATTCAGTGAAGTTATTCGGATGGACATGACCTATCACATGACTGGCCTCTCACTTCAAAATGCAGCGCTTGGCCTCTCAGTTCACCATGCAACGCTACGTGTCATTTGATTCAAAAGGCTTTCGTAAGCAGTATAATTCACTGAAACCAATCTTATTCAGAGGGTGAGTCCCTTTTACTCATTCGTATGGAGAAATTGCGAAAAATGCGCCGAATGATGTATACACTTTAAGAAATGTCTCCATACGAATGAGTAAAAGTGTCTCACTTTCTGAGTTAGTTTCGTTTCCAGTGTTTTACTAGATAGGAGGTTGTTTTCTTTGGAAAAGTTATTCAGCTGAACCCAACAAATTCCTAATTTTATTTCTACGTTCCCATTCAATGACCCATATTCTTGTCTTCGTTCGAACCGTCGAGCCCAATTTCAAAAATTTTAATTATTAAATGTTTATTTTGGAGTTCAATTTCTAAACCATTTATTTTGTTATTAATATATTATTGAATAGAGCTGCAAAACTAATCTTGAAGTCCTACGGCTGCAGTGCGGTCGTATTTAGGACACAACCCTTATATATTTTTGTAAAAGGGAATACAAATGAATCCTTCAGGAAAAACGTCATTGACAGGTTGAAAACCGTGGCTAAGGGCGTCGCGAGAGTGTTTAAGCAACGATATGAATTCCAACAAAACAAAGAGTTTAGACTTTTTACCTACCTCTACTAATTTAACCCGTTCCAAAAAATCCCTATTATTGGGGTTTTTAGCAATATGTTGGTTTGAATTATAAGAATGTCACATGTACCACTTAAGTCGCTACCTTACGCCATCATGATGTATTCCGAAAATCCTACCGGTGCCCATATTTTTTTCCGCAAATTTGCTTACACACACTTCTCTTACCGATGCGCACTGGGCCAGGAATGCAATATAGCGAAGCAAAATTAATAACTCCGAAACGAAGCATTTCTGCAACTTAATGTCTTCGGCAAAGTTTCTCATAATAATAAGGACCATCTATTGACATAAACCAATAGTTCAAAACTCTTCCGCAAAGATGGCGCCACAATCTAACTTCTTTATCTGACGTTTTGGAGACTTGATGTCTTGGGTATAGTTGTTTATCTTGACAAAATAAGTTTACACAGCCTACTGGTTTCGAGTTATATAGATTTAAAGAAAAAAAAAATGTTGAAAATATGGTTTTTTCTTTCTGTTTAGGGTTGTTTGCTTAAAACCATATAATGTTATATTTTTCTCTTATGCAAATACATCATATAAAAAACTTTTGTGAAGAAACATACTGATTTAAGCTTCAAATTTTAAAGATATTGTTGGAAAAAAAAACGAAAAAACAGCAATTTTTTAACTTTATTATCTCCCAAAGCGCAAAAAATCGCAACCTAACATTTTCAGCAAAAATTAAGCAATACTCAATAAACAAAACATTAAAATTTGAGAGAGGTATATTTTGGTGTTTTTGAGATTTCTTTATTTTAGTGGAACATGTTTTTTTTTCTATTGCTTTTTTTTTAAGGCATTGAAATGGCGTTTTGAAGACTTGATGATCTGGGCAAATATGTTTATTTTGATAAAATAAACAACTCTTCTAAAAACGTCAAACTCCACAGCCTACTGTTTTCGATTTATATGTATTTAAACATTATAATTTAAATTACAGCACTTATTTTCACATATATTTTCTGTAATTCCAACGCCATTGGTTGTAAGCAAAAAAACCAAAACAGAAAGAAAAACCCAAATTTATCCACCTATGGTGTGATCAGACCCTTCTTACTTATTCAAGTTTATTTATTTTATATATCACCGGAACCGGTTCACCGATTCCAAAACCGTTAAAAAGCGTTCAATGGGACCCCAAGACCTATCATTTGGTGCCGAGTTTGTCCAAATCGGTTGAGCGGTTGCTGAGAAACGTGAGCGCATTCATTTCGTTACATACACACACATACACACATACACACATACACACGTACATACACACACATACAGACATGTTCCGATCTCGTCGAGCTGAGTCGAATATGATGGTTTTGATACGTTTTCCGTTAAATCCAGCGTGAAGGCCCATATTCACCGGATCTTATTCCGGCCATATCTCCGAAACCGGTTCACCGATTCCAAAACCGTTCAATAGCGTTCAATGGGCCCCAAGGCCTATCATTTGGCGCCGAGTTTGTCCAAATCGGTTGAGCGGTTGCTGAGAAACGTGAGCGCATTCATTTCGTTACATACACACACACATACACACATACACACATACACACACACACACACACACACACACACAGACATGTTCCGATCTCGTCGAGCTGAGTCGAATGGTATATGACACTCGGCCCTCCGGGCCTCGGATCGATAGTCGGTTTTTCAAGTGATATCTATAAGCTTCTCTGTAAGAAGGGTAGAAACATATGTTCAACATTATTTTTTCTTTAACTTTAACTTAATTTTTAACTCGGAACCAGTAGACTGTGAAAATTTCACGCGTTCAAAAGAGTTGTTTATTTTGTCAAGATAAACAACTTTGCCCAAGCCATCAAGTCTCCAAAACGTCCGAGAAGGAAGTTAGATTGTGGCGCCATCTTTGCGGAAGAGTTTTGAACTACCGTGCCGATTCAAATTTCGGACACTTAAACTCGAATTTCGGACACTTTTAAAAGTTGATTATCTCGGTCGAATATGATCCACATGTCTTGTAAATTTTAAATTTTTTTGACTAGTGCCCTCCACGATCATCTAACATTATTACTTTGTTTATAACTGGATGTAATATTTAATTAAAAATGAAAGTGTCCGAAATTTGAATCGTCCGAAATTTGAATCGGAACGGTATTTGTTAATGTCAATAGATGGTCCTTATTATGATGAGAAACTTTGCCCAAGACACCAAGTCGCGGAAATGCTTCGTTTCGGAGTTATTAATTTTGCTCCGCTAGATTGCATTCCTGGCCCAGTGTGCGATGGTATGTACTGCTTACATCACAGTATCTTCTTACATTAAAACAAATAAAAAAAAAAAAACAAAAATGACAAAAATGGCACCCTCAACGGTTCAATTCATCGACTAGCGCAACGCCACCCCTTCAAAATCCATGTGTTCAGTCATCGATCTTTATCTTCTCCCTTGTCGGAATGCTTTAGAAAATTACGACGATCACGTCGAATGTCGATGAAGCATAAAAGCACAGAGACCCCCAAAAGTATGCACCATACTTACATACCCATGATCGAGCTTTATGAAGTTTAAAACTTAATACATGGTACACGGACGATCAGACAGACTCAAAATTGAGTTGAGTCGACTGAATCGCGTCAAAGTTGGATTTCCTTTGTTGGGTACATTTTTCCACTGCGACCAGTTATTTGAGTTGAGTTGGATTTACTCAATAGTGAGTTGAATTTTCTGGTTTAATAAGGAAAACCTTCCTTATGGGAGAAATCGATAGAGGTTAACTCAGCCTATTAGCATACTCCTGAACTGAGTAAAATTTCCATGGATTCTCGTAATATTATCCCGGAAAAACACGGAAAATTGTACTCACTTTGTGAGTAAATCTACTTTTGCTGAAATGGAGTCCTTTTGGTTTGTTTTTTTCCGTCGATCTTGTTTTCCGTGCTGAGCACCAATGCTACCGACGTGCCAGGAAGGCAGCTCCCACCGGGGACCAACGGCTTTACTTCCCATCCGAAGGAAGGCGTGATCACAGATGTTATGCCTCAGAACATCCCGGCGGCGCCGAGTGGGATTGAACCCAGGCCTGCTGGGGCGAGAGAAATGGAGTCGACTCGACTTAATTTTGAGTTGGCCTGAACGACCGTGATAACGATGAATAATGGAACGGAATGTGTAAAGTGCAAACACAACTTGTTTTAGAAGATAAATTTCGTACATGCTACATTCTTAGATCTTAGAGACCTGGTTGACTTTAGTAAAATAAGATGATACATTGCAGAGTTATTAGGGAAAGTATGTAAGATATTTGTTCGAAATCATTAAAAAAAAATCATTTTTTTTTTTGTTTCAAGGTAAAGGACGAGTGGTAGAACAATAATACTGTGAAATATCCGAAGCTCGAATAAGTGATAAATCACATTATTCTCTTTGTAGCTTTGATAAAAATAAGATTCATTCAATAATGAACTCTCATCCGAAGAGCGAGCTTTCAAATGAGTAATACAAAAGCTTTCGTCCCCAAAACTCAGCAGTAGTGTACCTCTCTCTTGACTCTCGTATTCCCACAGTCAGTCGAGCAGTTTTTTGCGTTTTTATAGGCTCCAATCGAGAAACCGACCCGACTGCCGGTATGCAAGTGCAAAGAGAACATACCGGCATCAGGTCCGTCGTCATCATCGTCGTCGTCGTCGTCGTCGTCGAGTGAATGATGGGGTGGGTGGCGATGGTGCGGTCGGTTTGTTTTTCGAGTTTGTTTTGATTTCTCATATTCGCTACGGTATGTTTATTCCTGTCTTGCCACCGTCTCTCTATTTCGTGTTAATCAATGGGCTAAATCTGTGGGTCCCATTCAAGCGTATCAAAACTAACTGACGTCGGGTAAAAAGTCACTGCTGAAGCGATTTTTTTTAATCTGGCACTGTTTGCTATAGTTATAAGGTGTTGCTAACTGGTTGATCGATGATCGATTGTGGTGGGATCAATTGCGCGATATGTGAACCTCGCTGAGATTGCTTAGTTCCAGGGGAGTCTACACTAATGTGCAATGACATAACGAGACGGACGTTGCAGATTTCACGATCGTCGATGACGTGCGCATCCGATCGGATAATCAGTGTTTTTGTTTCGTTTTATGTTTTTATTCCTCTAACGCGATTGGTGGCAGGTTGGTGAATTTATTTATCATGCCGTATCGTGAGTCTCTTTCATTCACACACCTCACCGGAAAGGAATCTAAATGAGCAGCCAACGGAGGAATTAATCTCTGAATGACCCTTCCGCTGATGTCATCGAGGTATTAAAAGAGGATGAAGTGTGATAAACGCCTCTTGGTGCTTGGGTTGATTCCGCAAACGTCCGTTGAGTCAAATCGTGATCTCACTGAAACTTGTTTGGTTATGATTGTTCGCGAAATACCCATGAATAAGGCAGAAATGCAGCATTCCAATTTACATATTAACGCAAAAACCATGACCAATCTGCATCGGAAAAAGGTAGACATGTACCATCAAATCAAATCATACATTTGTTTAGTCTAATTAAATAATTTTTCTAACCGAACCGAGAAATTGAACCCCTTAGAAGAATCAAAATGTGTCCAATTAAAACACACTTAGGAAAAGTTCATTCAACGATAAATCTTTGACAGTAGTATTCCATGCGCCACCTTTTTGCTGTATAGGAACACGACCAACACCAGCAGAAGCAGCAGCAGCATCCGAGCTCAGTTTGTTTGAACGACACCTCCATTCCGGTGTGTACACAAAATCTGCCATTCATTCTACGGATAATTACACTAATTGGAAAAATCACGGCAGAATAAATTTGAATAAAACTTTGCTCCTGTTCGGGCGTGACTTTGAAATCGTCGGTGGTAAGTGTGAAGCGCTTTGTGCTGCTCGCCGGCTATGTGCGAAATGAAGAAACACAAAGTTGAGACCTACCGTGGAAGGTAAATGTACAGTGGTTAAAGTTAATATTGACGCAAGAAGTGGGGCTTAAATTTGATGACTTTCATAGTCTGCTAGATTGAAATGATTCGATTCATATGGCAGGTATAGAACATTTATTATTATTATTATTATTATTTTTTCGGTCTCTGTTCCGAAATCTAGTGCCAATCACCGACGGACATCGATTGCCATCCATTGACGGCAATCGAATGTGCAGCAAGGCAGCTTCCACACCTGCGTAGGATATCGCACCCATTCAACACACATGGGCCGGGACCAACGGCTTCATTTCCCTTCCGAAGGAAGACGTGATCAGAGATTTTTATGCCTCAGAAAAATCCCACCGACCTCGGCTGGGATTGAACCCAGACCCATTGGGGTGTTAGAAAGCAGTCACGATTACCACTACACCACCGGCGCCGACAACTTTTATTATTATTGCTAAAGTGTCAAATCGATCTTCTCGTGCACGAAAGTCTTTTTTTTTTAACTTAAATTACATTTCATTTTAACCTAGGTGCTCCAGTTACTACAGTAACTTACCAGCCTTAATTGTTATGATGTATAAAGTGTGTCCACGATGAAATTGCCACACACAAAATTGATTCGCAAAATTCGAGTTTTCATCCGATTGCCATCAAATTTTCAGGGATTGAGAAATAACTATTAAACTTCATTTTACCATTTTACTCGTATTTTATTTACAGTCCATACGCAAATGCCCGCACCTTGGCCTTAACCCCGGCCATAAGATTCTGCACAACCTGTGAATCAACCGTTTTTTGCATGTAAACCCATACTTTCTTCAGTTCCTCGACTGTCTTCACTAGCTTAGGTCGTTTAAGAAGGTGCTGCTTCATAATCGCCCAGTACTTCTCGATGGGGCGGAGCTCCGGAGTGTTGGGAGGGTTGAACATTTTCGGCACGAAATTGACCTTATTGTCCGCATACCACTTCAGCACGTCCTTGGAGTAGTGGCATGAGGCCAAATCCGGCCAGAAGATTGTTGGGACGTTGTGGGCCTTCAGGAGAGGAAGCAGCCGCTTCTGGAGGCACTCTTTTATGTACACCTATCCGTTCATCGTGTCCTGGGTCACGAAAGGTGCACTCCGCTTCCCGCACGTGCAGATGGCTTGCCAAACCAGGAATTTCTTCGCAAATTTGGACATCTTCTGAGTGCGGACATGCTCCGGAACGCTGAACTTATCCTTGGCCGTGAAAAACAGGTTGCCGGGGATCTGTTTGAAGTCGGCCTTCACATATGTTTCGTCGTCCATGATGCAGCATTCAACTTTCGTCAGCATGTTGAGGTACAACTTCCTGGCACGGGTTTCGGCGGACTTGTTCTGCTTCTCGTCGCGATTAGGGGCCTTTTGTACCTTGAACGTTCGAAACTCAGCCTTAGTTTTGGCCTTCTGGACAAAACTTCGGTTTAGGTGCAGCTTCTTAGTCACATCCCTAACGGAGGCGTTCGGATTTCGGTTGAAGGCCCCAACTACGCGGTTGTGATTTTTGGTGTTGTACGGAATACTTTTTCCTTCACTTCTGGGCTTCCGATCGGTGGTCAACCGTTCCTCGAACCGCTTAATCACTCGCGACACCGTGGAATTCGCGATTCCCAACGTTTTAGCGATGGAACGATGCGAGAGATCCTTGTTCTCGTGATGAATGCGCAAGATTTTATCACGCACGAGCTGTTCTTTCGACTCCATTTCCGCGAGTTTTGATCACAGGACTTTAAAACTTGCAGGATTTAAATAATGCACTATGAACTAAATCCACCCAAATTTTCATTAAATTCTACCCAACGGTTAAAAAGTTAGAGCAATTTCATAGTGTGGCAATTTCATCGTGGACACCCTTTATCTAAGTGTTTTTTTTACATTGAGAATTCACTATTTTAAACAGGTTTTTAAACCTGCATGTTAGTACATATAACAAAAAACTTGTTTAAATATTAGAAGTTTATTCGTCAGGCAAAGTTTGGATTTCCTGTTTATTAGAGGATACAAACATTTTATATATTTGTTGTGTGATCTTTAAAAGTTAATTTTTGGTCAAGTATTAATCCAAGATATTTCACTTGGTTTGACCAGGAAATTGGAACTCCGTTCATAGTGACTATGTGACTATTACTAGGTTTCAAAAAAAAAGCTCTAGGCTTATGTGGAAATATTATAAGTTGAGTTTTGGAAGCGTTGGGAGAAATCTTCCATTTTTTGTAAATAAGAAGAGAAAATATCTAATTTTTTCTGCAATCTGCTGCCAATAACACGAAGACTTCTTCCTTTAGCGGAAATGCCTGTGTCATCAGCGAACAAAGATTTGTGGCAACCCTGAGGCAAATCAGGGAGGTCCAAAGTGAAAATGTTATGCAATATAGGCCCAAGAATGCTACCCTGAGGAACTCCTGCTCTAACAGGTAGTCGATTAGATTTAGAATTTTGATAATTTACCTGCAGAGTTCTGTCAGTTAAATAATTTTGAACTAATTTCATAATATAAAGTGGAAAATTAAACTTCATGCCAAGCACTGTCGAATGCTTTTTCTATGTCTAGAAGAGCAACTCCAGTTGAGTGGCCTTCAGATTAGTTTGAACGAATTAAATTTGTAACTCTTAAGAGTTGATGAGTAGTTGAATGCCCATGGCGAAATCCAAACTGCTCATCTGCAAAAATTAAGTTCGTATCGCTACATGATACCATCATTCTATTTAAAATTATCTTTTCAAAAAGTTTACTTATTGAAGAAAGCAAACTTATTGGACGGTAGCTAGAAGCTTCAGCTGGATTTTTATCCGGCTTCAAAATTGGAGCAACTTTTGCATTTTTCCATTTATCAGGAAAGTATGCCAAATGGAAAAATCTGTTAAATAATTTTACCAAGAAAGACAAGGTACTCTCTGGGAGTTTTTTGATGAGGATATAGAAAATTTCATCATCACCTGGAGCGTTCATATAATGAAACTTTTAAGTTATAGACCTTACTTCGTCCAAATCAGTCCCCCAGGAATCATCAAAAATATTTTCCCGAGAGAAAATATTCAGCTAGCCCCGAGCAACCTGATTCTCAATAGGACTAGTAAGACCCAAACTGAAATTATGGGAACTCTCGAATTTCTTAGCAAGTTTCTGAGCTTTTTCCAAATTTGTGATCAAAATTTTACTACCTTCTTTAAGCGCTGGAAAAGGCTTTTGAGGTTTTTTCAAATTTTTTGTGAGTTTCCAAAAGGGTTTGGAACTCGGGTCTAATTTAGAAACATTATTTTCAAAAGTTTTGTTCCTCAGGGCAGAGAATCGCTTTTTAATTTGTTTTTGCAAATCCCGCCGGATAACTTTTATGGCAGGATCGCGTGTTCTTCGATATTGTCTCCTACGGACATTTTTAAGACGGATCAAGAGCTGAAGATCGTCGTCTACTATAATTCAATCGAATTTAACCTCGCATTTTGGTGCTGAGGCAGCTCTTGCTTCAACTATAGAAGTAGTCAGAGATTCAAGAGCATAAATAATTTCATCTTTGGTTTGCAAAGGAATGTTTGGATCGAAGTTATATTCCATAAATGTTCGATATTGCTCCCAATCAGCTCTATGGTAATTGAAAGTAGAGCTATTGGGAATACAAATTATTTCTTGGGATATTTCAAAAGTTACTGGAAGGTGATCAGAACCGAAGTCAGCATGGGTAACCAATTGGCTACAAAGTTGACATGAATCAGTTAAGACCTAATCAATAGTTGAGGGATTTCTTGCTGAAGAAAAGCATATTGGGCTGTTTGGATATTGAATAGTGTAATAACCTGCAGAAAAATAATCAAACAGAATATTACCATTGGAATTGCTTTGAGCATTATTCCATGAGCGGTGTTTTGCATTAAAATTACCAATAATGAAGAATTTAGACCTATGACGGGTAAGTTTCTAAAGGTCACCCTTGAGAAAATTCTTTTGCTGGCCTACGCATTGGAATGGTAAATAGGCAGCTATAAACGTAAGTTGTCCAAATTTTGTTTCAACAGAAACTCCAAAAAATTCAAAAAATTTGGTTTCAAATGAAGAAAGAATTTTATGTTTGATTCGTCTATGAACAATGATGGCAACGCCACTACAGGGTCCATCAAGACGATCATTTCTATAGATGATATTATTTGCGTCTCTTTTAACCTTGTGGTCAGGTTTAAAGAACGTTTCAGTGATAACGGCAATATGCACTATCAAAAAGTGAAATAGCTCGTCTTCATTATCTTTAAGAGATCGAGCATTCCAATTTAAAATATTCAATGCTTTAAAATCCATTGCTGAATTTTAATGTCATGACAATATTGTTTGTAAATTTTACTCCAGTTTGAATAGCATCAAACATGGAGTTAGATTTAAGCCTATCAGAAATCAGGCCAATTAATGATTTCTGTAAAAAATCAGTTTTAGGAGCAGTAATGCTTTATAAGTAAAAAATTTCAACATTTCCGTTAGAATTACGTTAGCTAGTATTTTGATTTGTACCCGATGCAATAGCTGCATAGGTAACTCCATTTACTCGCTGAACATTGTTAGCAGCGAGGGGAGCAGGTATAGATGAATAATTTGAAGTAGAGGTGACGTGGAGCATTTCCTACCTGCAGCCTAGAACGAGATTGTAGGATCGCTTTGCGAGTCTAACATTCCCAAAATTGGATTTGTGGTTTTCACCACAATTTGAACTTTTAAATTTATTAGAATCTTCCTTCACAGGGCAGTCGTCCTTTGCGTGAGAGGAATCAACACAACTCATGCATTTAGCTAGTATGTAGAAATTTTTAGTTCCGTGCCCCATCCCTGGCACTTACGGCACTGGGTGAGGTTTTGGTAATTTCCTCCTTAAGGTTGTTAAGTTCAGTAGACTTGAAGCGAACTAAAAAAAAAATCATTAGAAATTTCGTTGCGCGAATCGCCAGGACGGGATTTCATTTTCATTTTGATTACTTCGAGTGGGACAACTTCAATTAATTTTGCCAGTTCATCTTTGACCTGATCCAGCGATTCACCACTATGCAGTCCTGTCATTACAACCTTGAACACACGTTCAGTTTTGGTATGCTGCTTCTCAGTAAGATACTTGAGAAGACATTAGAATCCGTCCGGTTTCAGCCAATACACGGCATTCACAGCATAAAATTTCACGAAGTTCAAAAGTTCCATGCGAAGAGCATGGAAATCGGAAGTGGTTATCACAATAGGGGAATCTTTTTCTTCTTGGCATTAAGCCGGGAAAGTTTACTGGAAATTTTTCCTGAATGATGGATCATTCTCATCATCCGTGAGCAAATAAAATTGATTACTCAAATTACTTTCATCAGAAGATCAAGATATTGCCCTTTTCTTTTGCGCTTAGGCGCCATGTCGGCAGAATTTTTTTTATCCAAATCGACTTCCAAGCAGATTAAAATAAGAATCTGAAGGATCGAAAAGGAATTTTCCAAATCGATATCCGAGAAGGTATACCTCGGGTAGGGTCCGAACAAGGATCGAAGAGGAATAGTCAATCAAGGTAGAAAATTTACAGGTATATTGAGCACTGAAAAGTGCTGCTTAAATTTGTTGTAGCTTTAGGTAGTAGTAACACTTCCTTCAGAAAAAAGCAAATAAATCCGTACGGCAAGAGAGCACGGTGCGGACTGATGATCTATGATTTTATTACTCGATATTTCAAAGGTGGAGCTTTTGAATTATGTGATGTTCATGTTCAAAACAAAGGAACTTTAAAAACAAGATAACACACGAAGTTACTCACCAAATCGTGTTGCATCGTGATGGATCACGAAACTTACGTCAAGGCCGACTTCCGTCAACTTCCTGGGCAAGAATAGTTCATTACAAAGTGTAAGTTCGAAGCTAGAAGTTCCTGATCTAGCAGGCGATTTGAGGATGTGATGAAATAAGCGCTCCCTTCATCACTTCCGGAACAAACAACGGTGCGATTTACACGGGAGAGTGCTTTAAGAAGCGTCTTTTGCCATTCATAAAGAAGCACAAGGATCAACCATAGAGGTAACTCTAAGACAAGTAGGTCCCAAAGAAACGTGCTCAACTTTTTGGCTCACCTCTGGTACTATCTTCGGTCCCAAGCTTGTCGAATCACCCCTCGAAACATAGGAAAAACCAATAACCCCTCATTTTATCTGTCAAACTTTCATAGCGAATCAAAACAAACATTGCGTAGTAATAGAATTTCAACTAGAATAGGGTACGTTAATCGTTTGCTTGGGACCAATAGGCTACTAAAGTGGTGAGCCAATTTAAAATCGTTAGTTTCGTATTGATTGTTGGATCAACTCTGTTTTGGCCTGATCTAGCATCCTGCCACTACGCTCGAGTGTACGTGTTGGAATGATACCGAGTCAACGGAGTCAATTTTGTGCCAAAGGATGCGAACCCACCAAATTCACCGGAACATCGCACAAATGAAAAATTCTGGGCACATATGAAGACGGAACTTTGCAAACATCCCATAACTATTAAAGCAGAGCTGGAGTTGAAGAAAATTTAAGTAAAAACTTCAAAAACACTAGGAAAATCGGTTGTACACAATTTGAGGAAGGGAGATGGGAGACTAAATTGAATTAAACATTTTTTGTAAATCATAACTCATTAGTAGTTTTTCATTTCCTGAAAATTTCGAGAAAATCCGATCATCTGTTTAATTTTGGTGAGTAAATATGTGTGTGCCCTTTTTATCGAATACACCCTTTATTATCTAAAAACTATCATATGTCAATGTGTTAATTCGTTTTTATTCGTAAATCTTGTGTAAATTAAATTAACAATTAATCTGATACAAAATGTTGTTACTAGAACATCACAACATTAGCAGTTCTTATTATGAGAAAAACTAAAATACATAAATACGTGACTAGCTAACTCATTTTTCTTAGTTTCAAGATCAACCAAGGTGGACCAAACCGAGTCTTGTCACTATCAACAAGGCATAAAAAGTAACAAGGACTATGATGTGTTCCTTTGATTATTGAAAAATCCTGTTCCCTAGTTTGAAGTAGTCAGGACTAGGAATCGGTGGTAGATCTTACATCCCGTAACGTACCACGAAAAGGTGATCTACCCACGCTACGGGGCCTCCGTGGGCTTAGAGGTAAATTGGTACGCATAAAAAGACCTGTACTTCGTGATGCAATCAGTTTAAAAAGACCATTAATGGTTGCTTTACAGTACTTTTATTAAAACTTCAAAGTTTCAGGCATTATTCGATGTAAACTTGGGATGCCATCGTCAAGGATGTAACGAATGGTTCAAACCACAGCTGCAAATCGCTTGCGGAATCATGGCCTACTTCGCGAACTTGTCGGGAAACACGAACTTGAATCTTCCCGGCACATCCCCACGTCCAGTCGGGATGAAAAACTTTTGACCGGGAAGCTGCTTAAAATCGAGTTTGACGTATGTTTTGTCATCGATCAAAGTGCAGTCCTTGTGTTTCGTCAAAACACGGTCGTACAAGGGCCTTGCACGCTTTTTGGCCATGGAATTCTGCTTAAGATGTTTACTGGCTTTGTACGACTTGTATCCTTCCCTGTCAAGGATGTTCCGCACCGTTTGAAAGTTGGCGTTGTACCTTTTGGCTACATCTGGGATCGAAAGACCGGCGTTGGCTTTAACCAAAGAAAGGAACAGGAATTTCATGCAAACGCTGATCCAGAAAGTGTTTACTCTGACGATTGAAAAAACAACATCGACTTTTTCTTCTGCTAATCATTTTATATTTAGCGTGTTCGTTTATGCCAGTTAAATTTGGTATAAAATGGTATAATTTCTGACTACGTTTTGAAATGACCGTTAGCTTAACAGTTCGTCCTGATTAATATGACCTGTGGTTTCAAAGCGCACAAAAATGTGTGCAAACAAGCTTTTTTTCTGTTTATGCATATACTGGACATATCTAGATTAACAGATCTAGAGATACTGTCCGCCTTTATCGGCGGACGGGGTTCCCGGCGAAGGAGGTTTACCACTATTTCAGTGGGAATTAAGAAGCTGCCAACGGAATTTCCAGAGAGCTTCGACAGAGTTGGAAAATCAGACTAGCAAAAAACGATGATGCATAATTTAGCGCACTATACCTTAGGTTTAACGTATAAAACAAATCTTATTTTTTTATTCACTTCACGAGTCATATTTTCCAGCTTCCAAGTGGATCGACAATACCGGTTGCTTTGTCCGAAGTTATGTTTTACATACAGATCGAGAGTAAAATCAATTGGCCCGTGTCGTAGTTTTCGGTTTTTTTACGTATACGTTATTATACGAATGAATTGTTTAGTATAAAAATATTTCATTTTTTATAAAACCGCTTTAAAACAGCCAAGCTGTTCTTGTATCTGTCATTGAAACTGGTATAATGCTACCAATATTTTCCGTGTAAAAAGCGTACTTTCGACCGCTAGGTGGCACTATAAAGTGCATCGATTTTTTTCACTTTTCGAATCAGAGATGAGCTTCCTTTCTTAGCTTTAACGCACCTCAACACCTTGGCGAGCAGCTGGCGATCCCTGGTTCCAGTTTTTTCGTAGGTCCGTTGATTCCTTTCCACACTCAGGGTTTCCTTGTAGGTTTTGAGCACTCGACAAAATATTGTTTTCGGCATCTTCAGCACTTCACACAGCTAAAAACCGGACTAATCTCGACTTTCCAGGTGTTTGGGCACAATATTTTTTCTTCCTTCGGGTTTCATTTGACGTTATTTCTGGACCCGATCGACTACTTTGATCAAACTTGCACCAGTTGTTCTCTATAGAAGTGTAAACAAACCACTGTCAAAGATTTTAGATTCCCAACACTAGAGGCGTGCTAGCGGTGCGCCAGGGACATACCAATTTACTTTTAGTCAACCGTTACTTTTCAGGTTCTATACGTAGATGTACCTGGAGGATTTCTTTATTCATAAAGAATATTGCAAAAGTCTGAAATTCTGGCCAACTTGTTCTTTAGGTTCTTCGGACATAGCTTGCACTGTTTTTGATGTCCGCAAACTTTATTCAACACATTCGTTCATCTTCCAGCCTCAATACGTTGCGATAGAAACAAGGACCCATGCAATATGTCCCTTCCCCCCCTATCGTGATGTTTTTCCTATACCTAATGCATTGCTTGTCACAAAATCTTAGACCTCCCCTCCCCCTTAGAGCGTGGCATAATAGGCATAATATGCATCAACCCCAAGTGACAGCTTTGAGCAAATGTTTTTTTGATCACTACCGCAGTTGTCAGAGACTCTGAGCTTTCATTTAAACCAGAGCAGTGGAGCAAATTGTTCAACACCAAATAGCTTCATGAATTCAATTAATCTGAACCAGCTGCCTGAGCAAATTCACTCTGAGTGTGGTGAAAATTCAATCCACCTGCCGTCGTCATTGTCGAATTCGTTGTATTTGGTTTCAAGTCAAGAGTGAAGTACATCATCAAATTGATTTTTTTCAAGCTCAAACTTTTATGATTGTGCACAACCTTGCAACTGAAGTTGTAATATCACATTTCATATTCCGAGTTTGCATTCACACAGGTACGTATAGGGTAGGTGTACCAGCTATGGGAATCCCAAAGGGCATAATTGGAACACACCATAATAGGAACGTATAGCTAAAAAACGGAACACCTACCCGATATGTGATTCAGTTGCTGGAAGCTATTTGAAAATTTCGTTTCCTTGTTCCTCGAGAAAAACTTTTTGGTTTGTTCTTCTCGCGGTGGCACCATCCAGCACCATTTGGATGGGAATACTAAAGAACAAGACTGACTAAAATGGGAATAAGGCACCGGTGCCTTGGGCTGTTTTACGATGTCTTCGACTACGAGGATGGTGACAGTTTTAGCCCACCGACCGAGGGTAGGTGTTTATTGATTTCGTGGCACCTTTTATGATAGCGAAGCACCATTCCATGGTTTTAAGGCTGATGGAATTGCTTTCTGGTTTTGTGGGCCAACACAACTGGGTTATCGTCGAAGGATCTACAGTCCTGTGATGAAAAGGCACAATAGAGGCAGTTCCACGCCAAATGACAAATCGATCTGAAGCGAACCTTCTAAGATTTGCATGGGACTTTGCATAACGGTTTGTTGTGATTCAGATTTGAGTTAAAATTCGGTCATTTTGAATCTCCAACTTCCAATCGAAACCAATGGCGTGCACAGGGTGGGGCAATTGCCCACCCTTGTAAAAATAAGATTTTCATTTCCACATTTACATAACTATGATATAAAATAACATGATTTGAAGGTAAAATAACCTGAACTTGAACTTGTAAATGAAAACCCTTTATTGCGTCAATTCCTTTGAGATGGTGCCTGAAAATTGCGCCACAAAGGTGCATGAAGGGACAAACTTCAATGAAATTTTTTGGTCAAAAAATTGCACCGGGGCTTACAAAAAAAAATTTGGTTTAATTTTTTTTTTTCAATGTGGCTCATGGAGGGTTAAAACAAGAGGGCAAATTTAAGATTGAAAAAAATAATCTTCGTGGTGGTAAATCAAAGAAAAAACTTTTTATTGAATATTCCTGGCGTAAAAATATCATTAAGGTGGTACATGGAGGGACTAATCAAACTGAATAACATGGAGGGACTAATCAAAATGAATGACTAATCATAAGTAATTAACTGAATCACGCTAAAAATCTGGAGCTGCACATTTAACTGAAAATTTCTGGTGGAAAGTTCGCAACATGTGAATGTAGAAGCAAGGTTTATTCATTTTTCTGGTGCATAATTTGCATCGTTCTGAAGAATGTAAGCTTCATTGAAAATTTATGGTGGAAAATTTGCACCATTATGGTGCATGAAAAGGTAAAGCCTGAAAATTTACCCACAAAGGTGCATGGTGAAACAAACTTCTCTGACAATTTTTTGTGCACCGTTCTGATGAATGGAGGAGCATGAATTATTGAAAATTTCTGGTGGAAAACTTGCACTGGTCTGGTAAATGAAGGCACAAGCTTTATTTAAAATTAAGCTATATTCAAAATATCTGGTGGAAAATCTGCACCACAACAATGCATGGATGGGTAAGCTTTTCCGAAAATTTTTGGTCTTAAATTTGCATCCTTCTGCTGAATAGAGAAACATACTTTAATAATAATTTCTGGTGTAAAATTTGCACCATTCTGATGATTGATGGGAACTGCTTTACTGAAAATTTATGATGAAAAATCTGAAAATAGGGGCAAGCTTAATTTGGTGGAAAACCTGCAACATCCTGATGATAGGAGAAGCAAGCTATATTGAAAATTACTGGTGGAAAATGAAAAAAAAAAGGAAATCTGCACCAATAAGAAGATTTGAGAAGCAATTTTTATTAAACATTAACGGTGGAAAATTTGCATCGTTCTGGTCAAATGAAATTTTCTGGTGTAAAATTTTCTGGGGACAAGTTTGTATTGAAAATTCCTGATGTAAAAATGTCACAGTTCTGGTGAATGGAATGGACATTTCTGGTAGAAAAACTACAACGTTTTGGTGGATGGACGGACAACTTAAACTTGACTTCCGAGAAGAACCTCAAGGGTATTGAATTCTGAGGATTGTTCCAAAAGAAAAGATTTCTGGGGATGATTCCATGAAAATTCTGCGAATGATTTTTATTGAATCTTGCAGATAATTCCAAGATAATTTCGAAAAAAATACCAAGAGAATCAAATTTTGAATGAAATTACAAAGGTATGTTGGGGAAAATTTCAAGGAAATTCCGAGGATAATTTCAAGCTCATTTTGGGAAGAATTTCTGGGGAATACAGAGGAAATTCTTCTGAAACTTTAGGAGAATTTCTGTTCCAAGGTGTTCTGAGAAAAAAAAGGTCTAAAATATTCCAAGAAGAGCCTCAAGTATATTGAATTCTTAAGACAGTTCTAAAATATTTCTGGGTAGAGTTCAAAGAAAATTCTGCGAATAATTTGCAGTGCATCCTGCAGATAGTTCCAAGATAATTTTGACTGAAATTTCAAAGGGATTTTGAGGAAAGTTTCAAGGTTCAGGGTTCAAGCTCATTCTGGGAATAATTTCTGGACAATACTGAGGAAATTCTTCTGAAACTCTAAAGGAATTTCAGTTCCAAGGTGTTCTGAGTAAAAGTCAAGAAGAGTTCTAAAAATAATTCCAGAGGACTTCTGAGAAGAATTTCAAAAGAGCTCATTGAGTTCAAAAAAATTCGAAAAGAACCTCAAGGTATGGGCTTTTTCGTAACTGTACCAAGGTTGAAGATGCTTTTGGATACCCTAACTGAAAAGTGGGTATAGGTCTGCTATTTAATAATTTTATCTAGATGAATGCGTCATTGGAACGGTACTAATGGATATTTTTGGTCGCTATTGAAAATTTAGTCGATTGTTGAATTTATCTATGGGCCCAAATTAGGGGCATTTAGACCTACATTACATCCATTTCCCGTATATTGATAATGATCGGCCGACGGAAACATTCGTGGGTGTGAGACGGGTGTTGAAAACAGACGCGACGACCATCTTCGATAGCATTTCTGAGGTCCTGACAGCGAGGCAGATTTCTTGGGAGCAGTTGATGGCAGTATGTTTTGACAGTGCTAGCACAATGACTGGCAGCACTACTGGAGTACAAGCCAAGTGCAAGGACAAAAACAGCAATACACTTTTATGAAGAGCTTTGAGTGTGTTGGTTTATTTCCTTTTAATTCCGTTTTGACAGATACGCGTATTTCATCTACTTCTTGAAGACTTCATCAGTGCCAAGTACTCAACACCACCAATCAAGATTGGATGGATCAAGACCAATATACTGTTTGTTCACTGCTATGCGCACTGTTTGAACCTTGTACTTGTCGAAGCAGTGTGTATGCGAAAGGAGAATACGATTCTTATTGGGTATTCATGTCGGTTTGTCGGTGCTATCACCACCATCTGACGTGACTTCAGCTGAATCCAACCACCAAGGCAACAACATTGCAGCAAATGTATCATTTCGGTTAAAGCCCTAATATCGCAACCATTTGACGAACCGATCATCATCGACATCGTCGATAGGATTAAATTGCAAATTTACATAGGCTGTCTGAAAGCAGTTTGCGTTAAAGAGGATGAACCACCACCGGAGCAAAAAGTAAATAAAATTAGCTAAATTGAACAGTAAAGAAATAGTGGGAGGTGGACGTGCTGTCCATCCACCACATACTTTGGAGTATTCCCCATCCCCAGATTAAATGCACCATATAAAAAAATTGCCCCTCCTTAACAAGATTCCGGTGCACGCTAGTGATCGAAACGACATGTGAGACAGTTGTACACTGAAACAAATCGACATGTACCGTTTACTGGATCCATCTTATAACATAGCAATGTCAGCAGATTTATTCATTCTATGTGATGATTGATAGATTCCATTGTATTATCACTTTAAAACTATGACTGCGATATGGAATGATTTCTATCGTAATTTCACATACTATGTACTTGATAATACTTTGCTTCGAACGTGGTTAGCGATAGGTAAAAAGTATATGAATACTGTCTGATATATTTCATGGTGAAAAATTGTTGATATGTCATGTTGATATATGTGAGAACAGACATCTAGAAAGTAATGGAAAATCATATAAGTTTGCATTATTAGAAAATTCAGTACAATATACCTGTTTTCATGATGAATATTGCTCACTAAAAGATATATCTTATAAGATAATCATGTATATTTTATTGAAGTTGCTTTTAACGATTTTTGACGTTTGTTGATATGTCGCGTGTAAACAGACATGTAGAAACTATTGGACAGTCATTTAACTTTGCAGTATAGGAAAACATGTATATCTCATATCTCATTGGAATAGCTTCCTTTGATTTTTGAAGTTTAAAGATTGTAAACAGATTTATCCCAATCATTATATAGTCAGATAGATTTGCCTTTTAAGAAATCCAACAGCAAACATTTGTTTTGGCATGTTTTTCTGGGATGAATATCGCTCAAAATAAAATACATCTTACATGATTGCTCTTCATGAATTATTGAAACAATTTTCAACGATGTTATCGTACACTCATTAAAATGATTTTTTGATATTGTAAATATTGCTAACAACAATGATACCGTATTGAATAATCTTTGTTTGTTATTGTTTCATAAGATAAGGGGTTCCGGAAAAGAATGTATTGAGATTGAAAAAAAAAATGATTCTACTGCAATATTTACTTTGCTGTGATTCTAATTGTAAGCCTTCTACACAGCTAATTCAGATTCCAGCCCTAATACTCGAACTTCATGAACCAGTTCCATCAACTCATATAATTCAGTCGTTGTTTTATTGTACACAGGCGCATTAAGAAAGATTTGAACAAACGACACCACCGAAACAGAACATAAACTTGTCAGTGCTATTTGTCTTCACTCTAGCAAAACGAGCATAAAGTTGCACTACATTCCATGTCGGGAGAGCTGTTCTTACTTCATGCTAATTGAACGAGCTCAATCTTGAAGTCAGCCGTGGCCCAGTGGAATCGAGCGCAGAAACCGAAAGCATCACATCTCAACAGTTCTTGATCGAATCCCAAATCAGCTACAATAAAAAAAGACACAACTGTGAAAGCTCCCACTGCCTGATGTTTATTTTTCGATTTATTTTTAGAAATCGATTAAATATATGTGTCAAAAGAAGAAGTAAATTTCATGTGATTTTCACATAAACTTTACTTCGATTGATTTATGACACATATATTATATTGTGGTGAAACGTAAAGCTTATGCTTATGGGTTTCAAATCCATTTCAGTTAATTATTATAATTTGACTGATTTTCATTTAACATATGACGATCACATAAAAGTTACCAAATTATCAGCATTGTAAATGTATCAGATATTCATATAGAATTTACCTGACACATTTTCAATCATATTATTTTCAATGGATTATCTTATAGCGCAAATTTATTAGATTTCCACATAACAGGAATATGTCAAATTGGTTCAGTGTAGGACAAATAAGTACTTTTTAAGGAACAAAAACATATATTACAAAAAATGAAACTTTACCAAATTTTCTAAAAGTGATTTAATAAAAAGCTTGTATAAAATGTTACTTTCTTGTGAAAATTTAAAGTTGGACGCTTTAACATTAACTTAAATCTATGACAACAACTTTTAGACAAATTTTAAATCCAAAACGATTATGGAAGTTAAAAAAATGTTTGTTTTGCACAAGTGTTTCAAAAAAAAAATACTGCGAAAGCAAAAAGTTTAGAAATTTCTCCAAAATGTGTTGCTGAAGAATATTTTCTTTTTTTAAGAGACTTGAAATTTTCCCAGAAGGTAAGAAAAATATAATAAAGTAGTTTAAATATTTTGATATTTAAGTTTGTCTCAGACGCAGTTTCATGAAGTGAGGTTTTCAAGTTTTGATTTGTTGAAAAATCTCGAATACGCCTTTTTTTAAGTTTCTTGCGAGATTGAAAATGGGCAATTTTTAGCAAAAATGTGAATCGTTGACCAAAACAAGAGGTTTGCTATTTGGCCTGGAACTGCTCAATATAGTCTTCTCGAGTGAAAAGGATTATGTACCGGTACAATGATGACGGAGACGGGAAAATAGGTCGGTATAGTGTACATGGTGGAACAAAAGCGGTCCAATTTTTATGAAAGAAGGGTTCCATTGTCCAGATTGAAAATAAACCAATAAAGAAGCATTTCAGAATGCCTAACGTTTATTTGCCTATCGTCGTGAAGTGTGAAGGACAAATTGGAATGAGTACCTATGGATTTTTCAGCACAGGAAATTCAATTTGCCCGTCGCCAGAACTATGAAAATAGAGCTGACATGGATAACCAGCACCAGAAAGTTGCATCAGTTGGAGAACTAATGACAAACATCTACTTAGTGTCGCTCGGATATCCATCAAAGGAAAATCCAAACCTCGATTAGCGTGAAAAGTGCTCGCATTAGTCGACAACCGAAAATAGACGCCAGAGAGTCGGCGGCTAGGCCCTGGGCTTAAGACGCGAAATCGGATTACGGTGGGATTGTTGTCATTACAATTCACTTGGTGGACATAACTATCATGCTGTGGAGTGGACCTTTTAGCGGCAGGGTGTATCGCCATCTTCACACCTTCGCCCAAATATTGTCCGCATTGTTTTGACTCTCCATTTTTCACTCCCTCCCAACGATGGAAAAAAATAATCACCCCGCCAGCAATGGAAATGTACGTAATTAAGTTTGAGCACTGACAGTGCCGCGCGCTAGAGAGAAATGGGTCTGCAGAGCTCTTATACCGCGGAACAGCATTGAAAAACATAAACGCTACTGGTACTCTCTGAAGGGGCCACTTTTTCCTATCTGGGGCTACCTTTTTGTTCGATTGTCCTCCGTTGAACGTGGATAGAGTTCCTCACTTTTGATGTAATAATTCATTTCAATAACGCTTTGGCGGGGCGATGTGGTTCATAGCCAGACTTACGTCTGCTGGGCAGCTGCGGTGGATTGGAGCATGGGCGCAAGTTTTTCGAAGGCACTTTTCCATCTTTTATCGACCGCCCGTCTACGATGATGTATTCGTGCATTATCGGAAGCTAACCTGGCTGAATAAAACATAAGGAAAAATTGACTCACCAGCATGGAGAAAAGGGGGTCAGCAGATGGAACGTTAAAGGTCAGCTGAGAAACGTATGTTTTAAGTTAATTTGGGAAAGTGACGATCGTGGTGGCAGTGGGATCCACCCACACTGTCAAGTGGTAGGGTTTTATTTTCAGTACCTATCGTAATTGTTCGTAGTAAAACATAATCAAAGCAGGCTTTAATCTTGGGAAGAAGCAATGGACAATCTTAAAGCCCCACTTGGAGCCGAGTAAATGTTGTTGCCAATTACTTTCTAAATTTGACTTTATTGCAAATACCTTTGGTTGTTCGTGAATCAATTGTCCTGTGTGCATTACCAATTGCATACCTGAAAAAAGAAGAAAATAAAGATTTTTGTTGAATTGATATTCTTTAAGGAAACATTTGAATTTTTAATTATTTCGTTAAAAGCGATGGGTAGATTCAATTTTCGGGATTTATTCACTTAAAAATGTGAAATTTTAATGTGTTTTAAAAATTGGAAAAAAAAATATTAAAAAATAACCTTTATGCAACGTTTACTCAACCTCTATACAAGCAGATCTGGCGAACTTAGTCACCTACTTATGGCTGTTGGGGACGGTTGGGACAAGCTCTTATTGCATATTCATTTACGCTTCTATACAGCTTTTATTCTGCTGTTTAGTTGTAGTTACTGATTCCTAACCAAACGAACTGCTCATTATTCTTTTTTTTTTCTAACAGCACTGCCAGCTGCCGCCTGCTGCTGTCTGCGCGAGGCAGTCACGTTGTGTGGGAGTGAACCCCATGGAGGAAAGCCGATATCATTCGCAAAGACTCTTCGATTTTGATGAAGCTTTACACAGTTTTCCGGTAAAGTATAACAATTATGTTTCACGGGGGTCATTTGGAAACAAGCGTGATTTTTCACAAGGGTGTATTTTCTTTGGCGCACAATTTATTCAAACCTTATCAGTCGATGTGCTGCTGCTCAGACTTCAACTTCAATTTCAACGGCTTCATTTTGCGGTGGTACTCCACAACTTGCAGTAGGTATTCATATTGTTCGGGATTCTTGGCGCCAAGAGCTTGAACTCGCTGCTGTTCAGTTAAGTAGAAAAGAACCGCCGTCACTTTCAATAATTTTAAATCACTTTTTTTGTTCAAAATCGAAACAATGTTTATGAAAATATATCACTCTCTGATTGAAAATTTTCCAGCTGAAGCAAAGCTTTGATCCTGATGTACCTTTGGTAGTACACTGGGATGGAAAGATTCTGCCTGACATCAACGGAAAGCGCGTTGATCGGCTTCCCATTCTTGTTACTGGAGCAGGGGTGTCTAAACTTCTTTCGGTAGCTTCCCTATCAAGTGGAACGGCGGATGCTGAATCAGCTGTGATAATGGAGACAATCAACAAGCGGGGTCTGCAGGAAAGAATAGTTGGAATTAGTTTTGATACAACTAGTGTTAACTCTGGCGTAAAAAAATGGTATTATAACCCGTCTTCCTGTAATAAGAGCGTTCCGTTGGAAGGAGATTCTCTATCCCTACAGTGGATATCGTGTAAGTGCATCAGCTTACAGGTCCACACCTCCGTTTTTGGCCCTTCACACAAAGAAAAGATTGCAGGGTTGCATAGTCTGATCTTGCCATTAAGAGGAACCGTACGTTATGGCAAGTCCTGCACTGGTGGTGGCTTCTAATCACATCACATCATTACTCGAAAGATGTTCTGGAGCGGTACAAGGCTAAGAAGGTCAATTTCGTGCCGAAGCATCGCAAACCACCGAACGCTCCGGAACTGTGGCCAATTGAGAAGTACTGGGCCATCATGAAACAGGCACTTCAAAAACACCATAAGGAAGTGAAATCAGAGAAAGATACGAAGAAAAAATGGATTTCCATACAAAAAAAAAGTTGGTCCAACCGCTGAGCAAGATCTTATGAGTAGTGTTTAGAGAAAAGTACGTGCATTTGTATATGGCAATAAAATTGAATAAACGAACATGGTAAAAGTTAAATAATATAGTTGAAGATGCCTATTTCAAATAACAGACTAAAGTGGTAATTTTTATACGAATAAAAATGCATAAGAGATACGGATTTGACTTGTTAACAAAAGTTGTAGTTAATAACAAAATCTACAAAAGCTCTATAGATCATTTTGCGGCATGCTGTTGAAAAAAAAAGTTAGAGTCAAATGAATATAAATAAATGCACAAAATTAATGCAAATGATTTTCCATGCCTGATAGGGATGGTTATACCATCTACCAGAGTTGCGGCAATACACATGAGCTGGGTACAGCTTTCTTCGTGATGGGAGAAATGCATAAGCACGTGATTGGGTGGTGGCCAATCGATAGAAGAATGTGCAAGTTGAGGATTTAAGGCCGTTTCTTCAATGTCAGCATAATCAACGTGCACAGCCCTCACTTAGCAAGTGACGATGACGATAAAGACGCTTTTTACGCGCAGTGGGATCGGGAATACAACAGTTGCCCAAGCCATGACGTCAAAATCATTAGGGGCTGTTCATTAACTACGTAGACAGTCTTTTCTGGGATTCTTTACCCCGCTAATTGTCCATACATTTTTTTTTCAATTGGTATGGGTCGTGGATAGTTCTTGAACGTCTCCCTAATCATGTCTACGTAGTTTATGGATAGCCTCTTATCGGAGATCTTAACGCTCAGGTCGGCCAGAAGGAGAAATTCAGACCGGTTGTAGGAAAGTTCAGCGCTCACCAGCTAACGAACGCCAACGGCCTCAGACCCATCGATTTCGCCGCCTCTTAGAACATGGCCATACGTAGTACCTACTTCCAGCATAGGCTCCCATATCGGTACTCCTGGAGATTACCGCAGACAGAATCGCAAATCGACCACATTTTGATTGACGGAAGGCACTTCTCGGACATTTTTGACGTCAGTATCTATCGCGGCGCAAACATCGATTCGGATCACTACCTTCTAATGGTTAAGGTGCGCCAAAAACTGCCAACAACATTCGGTACCGACGCCCGCCACGGTATAATCTGGAGCAACTGAAGCTGCCCGAAGTAGCAACTGATTACGCGAAATGCCTCGATGCAGTGTTGCCGGATGTAGGAGAGCTCACCGAAGCCCCTCTTGAGGACTGCTGGAAAAACGTGAAAGCATCCATTAACGGCACTGCTGAAGATGACATTGGGTTTGTGGAGCGGAATCGACGGAACGGTTGGTTCGACGAGGAGTGTCAGACGGTTTTGGACTAGAAGAACGCAGCGCGGACAAGGATGCTGCACCAAGGAACCTGTCAAAATGTGGAGCGATACAAACAGAAGCGAAGACAGCAAAACCATCTTTTCCGGGATAAGAAGCGCCGCCTGGAAGAGCTGGAGTACGAAGAAATGCAGCAGCTGTATCGTTCTCACGAAACGCGCAAGTTCTACGAGAAATTCAACGCATCCTGTAAAGGCTTTGTGCCGCGAGCCGAAATGTGTCGGGATATCTTGACGGAAGAACGTGAGGTGATCGACAGGTGGAAGCAGCAGTACGATGAACATCTGAATGAGGCAGAGGTAGAGGATCAAGGCTGCAGGAGAAATGGCTTCGTCGGTATAGTGGATGAGGAGGACATGCCAGCTCACACGATAGGTGAAGTTAAGGATGCTATCCGCCAACAACAAAGCAGCTAGTAAAAAAGGCATCGGAGCGAAACTTATTAAAATGGGCCCGGATAAGTTGGCCACTTTTCTGCACCGACTGATAGTCAAGATCTGGGACACAGAACAGGTACCGGAGGAGTTTAAGGAGGGAGTAATATGCTAAAAAGGCGACAAGCTAGAATGTGAGAACTATCGAGGCGGGGTACGATCTTCTTGCTTCGCTGACGACGTGAACATTTTCGGAAGAACGTTTTGGGCCGTGGCGGAGCAAAACACCAGGCTGAACCGTGAAGCAGAGAAGGTTGGATTAAACGTGAATACGTCGAAGACAAAGTATCTGTTAGCTGGAGGAACTGAGCGGGATAGGGCTCTTATAGGCAGAAGCGTGACAATCGACGGAGATTAGTTCGAGGTGGTGGATGCATTTGTGTGATCATTGGTGACGTCGGATAACAACTGCAGCAGAGAAATTCGTAGATGCATAATTTCCGGAAGTCGTGCTTACTACGGGCTCCACAAGACCCTGAGGTCGGGTAAACTTCACCTGTACTAAATGAACTATGTACAAGACGCTGATAAGACCGGTAGTTCTCTACGGGCACGAGACGTGGACGACCTGCAAGCACTGGGTGTTTTCGAACGACGAGTGCTTAGGACCAGCTTTGGCGGGGTATGTGAGAACGTTGTATGGAGGAGAAGGATGAACCACGAGCTGGCGCAGCTCTATGGTGAACCCAGTATCCAGAAAGTCGCCAAAGTTGAACGGATACGGTGGGCGGGACAAGTTGTAAGAATGCCGGACAACAATCCCGCAAAAATGGTGTTTGCTTCGAATCCAGCCGGTACAATACGCAGAGGAGCACAGCAAGTAAGGTGGTTAGACCAAATGGAGCAAGATCTAGGAATTATGGAACGGTCGAGAAATTAGAGACAAGCATCCACGAACCGAATCAGTTGGCGTAACATTGCGACGCAAGTGCAATCCTGAACTATCAACTCTATAATTTCATCTCATAAACATGCAAACCATAAAAAAATACTATCAATGTTTTTCAATACAAAATCGCAAATGATATTTTGACCTTAGGAATCGGTTCAGTGGTTCAAAAGTTATAATTTTTTGAAAAAAAAAACTATTTTTGGGCCACCCTAACCTGGAAATGGTCACCCTAATGACAAGATAAATAAATACGGATCTAATATTTTGCGATAAGGAACAAAACAACTATTTTTTACGAAATTCTGAGAACCACTTTATCGTTTTGCTATGGAATGGATGTATTATTTTAAATTTGTCTTAAGTCTTAAGTGGCTGGGCTTACCCCTTTATCCCAATGCAATTTTTTTTCACTGCACAAAAGTTCAAATAGCCTTTTTCGGATGCCAATGAGATATTCTAAAATCTAGATTGCTGGTTGATCAAGTATTCGAAATATATCTGCATAATTTTGAGCGTAATTAGTTACACCTGTATGAAATTTGAGCATTTTTAGCAACATGCTTCTTTTTTTGTGTAGCCTATATATTAATAGGATTTCCTCGAATGCAATTAACCAAATACACTACAATTTTGCTCGTTGATAGTCAACATAGCAATAACACATGTTATCCCACCATGACCTAAAATAGCTTCTTTACATCTATTAAAAGAAAATTACACATCGAACTTAAAAAAAATCTGCATTAGGAAAGCATCAAAATTTGTATTTTCCTACGCTATTGAACATCATACAGTCACTGCAATATGTATTATATTTGTGTCAAAATATTATGCAGCCAGTCTAAAATTTTCAGTAATTCCTGTAAATCTATAAGCCACGTCTCCCCCGATTCAAAAGTGCTAATCCCGTCATAACACCGTACACTACTCGATTGTGCTATATGCAAGCACCTGAGCAGTCCAGCTACTCTATCCTACACGGAGATGAAAAACTACCAAAAATTAAGTACCCTTCCCTCAATTCCGGGGTTCAGCCCAATAACCCAAATTTTAATAAATCGCATATAGTAGTTTCGATTTAACACCAGTAAAAAATTTTACCTACTCTTAAGTATATTCTACCCAAAATTAAGTTTATTCACGTAAATTTGAGAATATGCATTTTACTCAAAAGTATCTTATTGGGTTGAACTTTATCGTGGGTCGAATCTCTTGTTCCTTTTTTGACAACAATAACGAGTGCAAGTGAGAGGCTGAAGTCAATATTAAGTGAAAAGAACTCAAATTTTGGGTAGTATTTGTTCTCCGTATAGGTATGAAATCTCTCTCTCCTTTGTCCTTTCCCCGGAATTGAGGGAAAAGTACGCTTCTTTTTGGAGTAGCCTATTTATAAATTGAATTTCATCAAATGTAATTAACCAAATACACTATCATTTTGCTTATTAATAGTTGACATAGCTCTTCCGTTTGTACAAAAAAGGTTTAAACAGATTAATTTTTTTCGCCGTCTGAAAAAAAAATGGCAAGATTATATACTTTTGTCTGACATAGGTTTTCACTCTGCACACACGACAGGAACGCAAGAAGAGGTTATATAGGGTAGAGAGCTTCTTCATCCTAATCGCTCATTTTGGGCCTATCGAGCAGAAAACATCCAATAATACCATGATTTCGGCGTTAACAAGTCGATTATGCATTTGGTACGATACTTCTGTTCAAAATTTTCCGAACGAAGTCAGTAAGAACGTGTGATATCAATCTTTGCACCCATTATTCTCAAAAACAAAAAAAGCGCTCTGACCGAATCAATTTTTATCTTCATCCGATAGGCCGAAGTGAAATCTATTGCGTTTCAATGGCGAGTTGGGAGTCAAAAAGCAGTGTTAGATTGTTAACAATATATCAACAATGTGTTGCTCTTTATCATATCTTACGATACGTACGGAACGTTAAAAACTGCAGTAAGAACATTCCATTCTGTGAAAAAAATCCGTTCGAAAAATAGAGGCAAAAGGCGAGTTCTGCTTAGATCAAAGCCCTAAGAGTCTATGAACTCAAAGCTCTAAAAGGAAGAGTGCCTGAAAAAACGCATTCTACCATTCATCAAAGCACACAAAGGCGCTGTAAAGTTTTGGCCAGATTTGGCAAGCTGCCACTACAGTCGAGAGACACTTCAGTGGTACCGTGATTTCATCCAAAAAGACTTCAACCCACCCAATTGCTTTCAATTTCGCCCAATGAGAAGTATTGGGCAATTGTCAATCGGAAGCTGAAAAGACTGGAAAAGTGACTTGGGATGCTGCAGAGAAGAAGAGATGGTGGAATAAAATAGCCTTTCAAGTTGACGAACAGATTGTCCAAAAGATGATGCAAGATATTTAAAAAAAAATGTTTGTCATTTAATCAAAACCAAATCTGAGCAAGGCTGTTGATATTTTTCCTGAATGTACAATAAAAATCCTTTATTTTGACTAGTAAACTGTTTTATATCATCTAAACAACCCCAAGATAGAGCCGATTTCTTACGTCCAGATATTAAGTGAATCGAGCTTTAGAAACATTAAAATTTGTATCGTTTCACAAAAGAACTGTTAAACAAAAAAAAATATAACAATCGTGAATATTTACATATTTACAATGCCTGAGTAGAAAAAAAGCTTCTCCTGATTAGTTTTGAAATTGATGTGAATTTAATTGAGATTGTGATCTGAATATATATTCTAGGAGTCACGAGACAGTGTTCCAAAAATTCTGAAACAACCTTAAGAGTTGCAAATTAATGAAATTGATTCTAGAAACAATCGATTTTTTTCACAAAGATAATCGTCCGGCAGATGTACTATTTATGGTTATACCTATTATGGTGTATTATAAGTATGGGCTATAACACCGTAATAGGAACGTACACCTGTCCTAGATGTGAAAAAAATTGATTTGGAGTGTTGGTTGGAAATGCTATCTAACATGAAGCTTTCGTGTGATAGTGCGGCAGTATGAAAATTGAATAGAAGTTGAAAATGAGCGAAAGATCATTAATGCGACAGTGATTACTAACATTAATGCTGGTAGTGATAACTCTTATGGAAGCTCATAAAAATATTGGAAAAACCTTAAAAGCCTATTCCATGGCATAAAGAAGGTGGTAAAAAATGGTTAAGTAAAAAATCTAAATTAACTTTTCTGAAATCCAAGAAATGTATTCGCCCCTCAGATTTTTTTTTCAGTAGCAAAACACTGAATCGAGACTGAAAAGTCACCCTAAACGAACATAATTTCCCGGTGGATCAACAGCAATTACCATTCTATTCAGCAGCACCTGTCAATTGCATTTGTAACTTTCAATCCGAATTTGTTATCACTCAATAGATATGCGTTTCCCACCGGTGTAATTCCCGCATTCAGTAGCTGATGAGACCAGGCCGAAACTTCACACGAAAGTTCACTCTTTCAATTGATATCGTTTCGCCACAGCTACAGAGACAGGCCCACCCGGTCTGCGGGTATTTAAACGTCTACTGCCGATTCCAATTGAAACGTTCCAAATGAGGCCGCCGCGATAGGCTGATTAGTCGGAAACGCCAGTTGTGGCGAATATCTACCTGTGTTGTGCTACAGTTTCTCACAGATGAGCACTGCACAAAGTAAAAACTATTTTTTCTCCAACAATTGCACACGCTAATGGATGTGTATGGACAAAATGGATCTGCAGGTGGGAAATAAATGGGTCGAAAGCGAGAGTGTGGCAAATCGAATGTGTGTTCGTTGGTTTCCTTTGGGCAAAAATGATGCCAAAGCGGGTGACAGAAAGTGTACTGTTGTAACCGTGAGTCAGTGAAACGTTTCAGGCGGAATACGAGCACGGAAAGTAGAACGACTTTTAGCCACTAAAACCACATTTTGCATTGCTAGATGACATTTTCTTGCGTTTTTGCAATTTGTTCCAGCATCAACCCTGAAGGTGAAGTTCTGCTTCACATCGTTGCCTCCCAAAGCGTTTTGCAGACTTTGCAAAGATCTATATTCAACGAACGCCTTTCAATCAAAACCAGCAACCTACATAATGAATAATTCATCCTGATGTCAAATGCAAACAATTCCATCAAGTTTAAAATTCCACCCAACAATCGGTTCGCATCATCTGAATCTAAAACTCCAAGCTTCCGAACAACTGCCAACTCTCTCAGCCAGCCATCAATCCATCCATCTGGTTACGTCTCGTTTCTCAAGGCCAGCTCAACATAATCAACGAAAATAAGTTTCTGCCAAAAAGTTTCCGACGAGCATCGATTCGAGCCATCCGATTCAATTGCTTTCGTCGAGCTCCAATTTACCTCTTAGTCATTTTATTTATATCACCATCGATGCCGCCGCCGCCGCCCGGTGAATTATTCGAGCCAGCTAGGGGCCGATCGACCGATCGACCGGAGGATGATTACTATCCCCATGTGTTCAACTACTTCCGACCCGACCCGACGGACGAGCCTCGGTTTAATCTCGGAATGATGGGGGCAGCAAAATTCACGAAAATGTAATGAAGATGGATCTAATTTAATTTTGGTTTTTTGTTACTCTTAGCTGCCGAATGACTAGGTAGGTTATGAAGCGGATGAAGGGGGGGAGGTAGGACGATTTCATAATAATGAGGAGATTATTTACATGAAGTGCATCGGAAAGGTAGCAAATCACCGAGCTACATTTGTTGTGGAGGAGGAGGAGAAGGTGGAGGAAGAGATGGTGAGGCAGATAGAGAAAGATGCGGAAGAATGTGACGACCTTGGGGCAGAGCTGCCGCATTGTGGGAGGCCAGTTTTGTGTGAAAAGTCGTATTCATTCGAACGTATTGTATGGTTAGAAGGTAAATTATGGAGGCAAATTAGTTGGCAGAAAAAGAGAATGGATGTGCTGTAGAATAATTTTACTTGGAACTGATGGAACTGTGCTACGCAAGAGAACATTTACAAATCGTAGTCATTAGGTATGCTGGATAACTGGCAAATTAGACTTTGAATTGTCGGAAGGAAAGTGGCTCAATAAGTGTGGGAATTACAGAAATGCTTTTTTGATGGATCTCAGTATTATTCTGCAGAATAAAAAAAAAATCAAATTGGTACTTAACCGCTCCCGCCAACTTTTGTAACACTAGTACTCGCACGTTGTACTTTGTACAACAGGGTGAGTTTTCCATTGCCATTTTGCTGCCGAGTTACTAATCGATCTGAAACCAACGTGTATTCCTCAAAACCTAAGCTTTGATTACAGTAAACCCCAAAAAAATGGTGATGGTAGGGAAAATGTAAATGAAAACCACGTAAACGGTGTCCATACTGTGTGGGATCTGACTCAATTTTTTTTTTTTTTTTTCTTTGGTTTGTTTTTTTCCGTCGATCTTGTTTTCCGTGCTGAGCACCAATGCTACCGACGTGCCAGGAAGGCAGCTCCCACACCTGGACCCTACCTATCGACCCATCAACTCATGAACCGGGGACCAACGGCTTTACTTCCCATCCGAAGGAAGGCGTGATCAGAGATGTTATGCCTCAGAACATCCCGGCGGCGCCGACTGGGATTGAACCCAGGCCTGCTGGGGTGAGAGGTAATCACGCTTACCACTACACCACCGGCGCCGTTAATGACTCAATTGGTAACAACATGGAATATCTCGTGATACTGACCAGATAGAAAGCTACTGTCTTCGAGATAAAAAATTGTTGTTCAGGAGATCATTAATTTTTCATTGGTAAACAGTAGTTCAGAATTTTCTCACTACATAGTGCTAGCATATATGTGAAATTACCGCATGTAATATATCTCGAGATCCTGACCAGATAGAAATTTACTGTCTTGGGCAAAATTGTTCAGGAAGGCAAGATGATCTTATCGTTGGAGGACAGTAGTTCAGAATTTTCTAGCAGCGTGGCACTAGTATACATGTGATTCAAGTATGTACACAACCTGTCGTCGATGTCACCGGTTTGAACCAAACTTTGTAAAACACCTATTTTGGCATTCTGAACAAACGATTTTTTTGAGTTGAATGGTTGGTTTCAGATCGCAATAAAATAGTATCGGAAAATTCAACTGTGTTGTAAACAGTACAACAGCGCGAGTAACGGAGAGTTAATCAGTGCTGCGGTGGTGGTGTTTAACCGCGGGTAGTCAACGACTACTCAGAACCAAATAAAAACAATTTTTAATATTTGAACCTGTGAAAGCGCAAACAAATAAGGGTTTCGTAATGTGGAGCGCAACGGTTAAGGATTTTGGAAATCAGAGTCATATTTTCATCTGAAAAGGCACAGCCATGGAGGATTACGAGAAGCGGAGTCATATTGTTACCTACCATAATATTTGACTTAGGGTTACTAAGCGCCTCCCGTAGCTCAGTCAGTAAATGCGCAACAGAGCAGGACCAAGTGCCTGAGATCAATTCCCGGTCCGGTCTAGGAATGTTTCGGGTTGAATAAATTTCTTGACTTCCCTGGGCATTAGACTGATGAAAAATTTGAAATTTTCGCTCCACAGTACTTAAACGGTTCTAAATCAGGTTCTAACTGACATGACACAAACCATTTAAAGTTTATTTGGAAACTACTATGGGAAACCAAACCTTTTGTACATAGTCTTCAAACAATTTTCCATATCGCACTGTTAAAAAGTTCTATAAGTATACTTATGGGAAATTTTCTCAGGTACAACTTTGCGGAATATTTTGATTCACCGATTTTTTTGCACTTCCCCTTCTGTTCTGTGATAGTACCCAAGCAGCCAAAAGTTCCACATTCAACGATAAATACCACTCTCATGTTCCATAAAGTTCTGACAGAATTTTCAAGTTACATAAAGTTCTAATGAAGTTCCGACAAAATTTTCAAATTCCATAAAGCTCAAATAAAGTTCCGACAGAACTTTCTTCCCAAGTAATCAAAAGCTTCGCCTTCCGCCATAAAACCCACTTTCAAGTTCCATTAAGTGCATATAAAATTCAAACAGAAATGTTTGGCTGCTTTAGAAGCTATAGAAAGCACACGAGGTACTTCAGGCTCCAAAAAGTTCCGATGCGCACTTATAGCAACTTGAAGTTCAAAAAAAGTTCCAAAAATCATCCCTAAGCACTTCTTCGGAACTTCAAGCGAGGCTGAAAACATGGCCGCAACAAAGTTCCAAAGAAGTTCCCAGTGGAACTTCTTAGCAACTTTAAAATTTCTTTAAAGTTCCATGTGGAGCTTCTTAGTAATTTTCTAAAAAGGTCGACCAAAGCCCACATGAAACAATCCGCACAAGTCTTTATTAGTAACAAAATTTTATGTGTACATAAATATGAAAGGATCAGTGCCTCAAATAAATCATAATTCTTATATTTAGGCAGTGCATCAAAATTCTATCCAAACATTAAACAAATAAAATTAAAGAGCAATTTCCTGGATTCGAACCCGTGTATTCGACATGCGATCTACGAACGCCACATGTGTGTTGCAATAACATACATAATAACATACCAAATTAAAATTCATCAAGGTGTAGAAGGACTGGGTCTTCAAACAGCTCGAATACTTCTACTAATGCTGATAAATCAATACACGTTCATACCTCACTTTAGAATTTACTTTCATAAAAGCGCGAACTAAATAATAAAATTTGTGTAGAGGGAAAAACTTTTCTTTACTTATTTTCTAAAAGTACCATTCAAGTTTTGCCAGAAGCTACTTAGAATGCTCTTCAATTTGGTACCGGAACTTTCTAGTTCTTATATTAACTTAAAAATGAGGTTGATTAGAATTCTATAGATCACCTTCAACCAAGATGCTTCAAATAGCCTTTTATCTGAACTTTTGGTTACTTGGGAAATCTCCCGCCGAAAATTTTCTTTAAATAAAGCTTAGAATTATTTTGCAGTTGTCCTCTAAATTCTACTGAAAATTGTATGAAATTCTCATTAGAGTTTTTTTTATAAATTCCATTCGAAATGCGCTTGGAATTATCCTCGCAATTCCCTTATAGATCTTCGCAGAATTATTTTGAAATTTCCCTTCCCTTGGTATTTTTAACAAATCTTGAAATTCTCTTCACTCTTAGGAGTTCTAGTAAAAACTATTTTAGAGATTTTTCTAAAATTCCCTAGAAAATATTCTCTGAAATACCTTGGTGTTATCTCCTCAAATTTGTTTTAGAAAAGAATTATAAAACTCTCTTAATAGTTCTTCAAAATGACTACATCCTGGAAGTCTAGTCTAATCCATAGGGTCTTGAAATCTTTTTATATTCGAAGAGAGGCCGAGGCATATTTTACCAGATTTGTCATCTTTCGGTTTTTTTTTTTTCTTGTGACTTCAAATTCCCAGATTTTTCCGGTTTTCCCAGTTTTCCCGGTACAGTGGTCACTATACTTGTTTTTAGTCCCATTATATTTGTTTTGCCTTGGGGACATTTCGAGACCCAGCTCCACAAGAAAATTATTCCAGATAATACACTTAACCAAAAGCTAATTCTCGGGTGGATTCATCCAGTAAGAAATCGTAAAAACGGCACTTTCAGCTTCAAAATTCTGAGAGTTAAATCCATCTAAATTGCACTAGCAGCAACATTACAGCCTACCTTATCTTAGTCAGTAAAGGCGTAGCTACACAGAAAGAGCATATGCTGGAGGTGGCTGGGTTCGATTCCCGGTCCGGTCTAGGAATTTTTCGGGTTGGAAAATGTCTCGACTTCCCTGGGCAATAGAGTATGATTGTACTTATCACGCAATTATACTAATGCAAAAATGGTACAGACATCGAAAGCTCTCAGTTATTAACTGTGGAAGTGCATCTAAAACACTAAGTTGAGAGCACGCAATAAGCTAATATTCAATTAAAAATATGCTTGAGATTCGAAGAAGAAGAAGAAAAAGAAGAAGAAGAAGAAAGTATTACGATTCCTAAACTTCACTGAGAAGATAATTTTACATGCTAACCAGGTTTACAATGAAGACCTAGAATACTCCATAAAGCCACTCTATGCTGTCATGGTAATGCTTGTCTACGTATATTTGAATCATTATTCAATCATAAAAATGATCCTACAAGCAATCGAAAAGAAAATCCTCCCAAGCAAGACTATTATCATCATCATTTAGTTAGTTCTCTGAGCTAATCAAGCTGTTAAGAACAATAACTGGAAGTATTCAGAAAAAAAATCATCTTCTTAAAGCTAGGTTTGGAAAAGGCAAGTCAATTGATCAACTCAGTTGAAACCAGTGCTGATAAAAAATCATTCCTCCTACACTCAACTTAACTGAGAATGAAAACAAACTTTAAAAGATAGACCAACTACCATAAATTTGAATTATGACATAAACACATTCTCTTGATCATAGCAACCTCTGAGTATCGAAGTCAACATTTGTTTTTGTTCATTCGTGGCTGAATGTTTATTATCGTCGTGTTGTTGTCAATATCAAAAATCATCTTTATCTGGGTGGGGATGATTTTGAGGATCAAATGCAAAATGATTATTTTCATATTACAGAAATATAGTGCTGTAGAACATGTTGTGTTGGTTCTTATTCATGGTTGGTGGAAAATTATTGGCTAGTGCTGAATTGATGATATTATCGAGCTTTTAGGCTCTGGAGTGGACAATATTCAAAATATTCATTTTGCCCAAAACGAATTTGATTATTTGGCTTTTGAAGATCGCTTCTGATTTTGACATTTTTGGGGTGGATAATCAAACACTGGTGAATATCAACAAATGCGTATTCGTTGATTTATAATGAACTCATTTGTTCATTTCGCTCGTACTTCGCAGCAAAGATATTCAAAACGAACGCAATTCATCTACACTGGGTTGAAGCGCTACGCAACAATGTGATGGTAAATGATAAAAACAGACACTGGTTGAAACCATGCCATTGAACTGACTTGATCAACTCACTCGAATTGAAAAAGTTGAAGTAGGCTCAATTATTCAAGCCAATTGAATTCAACTGAGTTGACCAATGACTTGCCTTGTCTAAGCCCAGCTTAACTCTTTACCATTCTTGCATTAACTTAAAGGCGCTCCAATGCGCTCAAGGGATTGTTTTTTGTTAAACACAGCTGGATCGAGCAGACGCACCAATCTACTCGCACATATTTGAAACAAAATTGATTTTTATCTCAGTTCAACTCAGGAATGTGACAACACCCAGTGGAAGGTGAATTTATAATAGGCTCAAAATCATCGAAATACCCTTTTACTTGAGTAGCTTTTGCTCAACTTGCAAAAATGCTTGATGATGCATTGAACCACTACAAGTTTGAAGCATTATTTGTCCTTTTAAATGAAAAAAAACTACCTCAAACTACACCGAGTAATTAAGATGTTTGAAGCGAGTAGAGCCATTCATATATATTAATAAGTTTCTGTTAAAAAAACATATTTTCCTAAATATGAATTAAATTACTTGAGATTACCTGATTTTACAGGTCATAAAACGAATTCCTTGATATTCCCAGATTTTCAAAAAAAAAGTCAGTGTTAGTAAAATATCAAAAGATCAAATATCACCAATGAGCATAATTTAATTTGATTATCGTACGAAAAATTAACAAGCAAACAACAGCAGATGATATAAAAAGCTGTGATACGGTAGCTCTGCCATCATGCTAACAAAACTCACCAGCTACAATTCTCACCAAAATGAGGTGAGCTTCAAGATTTATGTTGTACACCCGAACACGAACCGAAACTTCCATGAATGTTGGCAGCAGTAACTTCGTGTCCGCCATCTGTGAATAGTAAATAGATAGCAAACTATGCTTTCTCTTTCTCAGAAAACGATATGCAACGGAATCATTTTTGCGGTGAGTCAACTCGTAGCATGTTGTGACTAGTCTTGCAATATCAAAGGAGCTTGTAAAATCAATATAATGTTATATAGGGGAAATGACGGCTTCGGCATGACAGACTATTTTCGGCAACCCAAATTGAAGCACTATTTTCACTGGATTTTCTTACGAAAACACTTCGCTGAATGCATGCAAACGATTCTTTATACTTTCAGCTTCACTTTGACTATATTTTTACCACTGAGAAAAAGCAATCTAGCAAGGTTTTCTTGAAATGCAACACACGCACTACAAATTGTAGCTGATTTCGAGTTGCCGATAATAGAACAGCAGATTTACATGCAGTTCAAATGGAACGGTTGCCGAAGAAAAACTAGTTGCCGACAATACTCGCTCTCACTAGAGAAGATTGGAGCTTTGTAAAAGCGTTTCAAAACAGTTTTTGACAATTCTTTCGACTGAAATTGTTAGAGCAGCTGGCAGCAAAAGATTGTAAACAAACCAATACTGCATATGTGTGCGTTCCTTAAAGAAAAAGGCTATAGAAAGAAGGTCGCTGCTTAGGTTGCCGAGAATACGTAAATTCCCCTACCTCTAATCTTCTAGACTATGCATCTTTCATTCTAAACGCGATGGACAATGGCAATTTCGTTGATGCGCTGTACACAGACTTCAATAAAGCATTTGACGGCATCGACATACCATTATTAATCCTCAAACTGTAGAAAATAGGAATGGAGCCTGGACTTTTGAATTGGATTCAGTCATACCTAACACATCGTAAACAAATAGTCCACTTTCAAAATAAACTTTCAGAACCAATGTCAGTCTCCTCTGAGTAGGGTAAGGCTTATTTTTCAGAATCTTTCGGGGACACGTTTTCTCATGTGGAAAATGATTACTATGGCCAAACGAACAACATATCCAAAAATGAGCGTTTTCCGTTAAGATTTAGAGGTGGCGCCAGAGGCCTAAGTCCAATATATCGAACGAAGCTAATTTTCGAACAAGTCTAGTGCGTCTTTAAGTAAACACGTGATTTCGTTGGTCTTAAGGGCAAAATTTTTGTCCGTTTGGCGATATCTTCAACCATTTTTGAGATATACGGTATAGCAGGTTTGGACTTACACCCACGAATATGATCTAGCGCAAACAGTATTCTTGGCAGTGCTAGATACAGTGAGCGTATGAGTACGATACAGATAAAGCGAGAACGCGAGAGTGTGAGAGAAAGAGTGAAAAAAGAGAGAGAGAATGATTAAATCTCGATGAACATTTCAAATGGTCCTATCTGCTTTGATCGATTCTCTTCATCGACTATCTCTTTTGATAACCATTGCTATGCAAACAGATTTTGCGCTAATTTTACAAAATAATTTGATAAAGGAGATTCTTTTCTAGCAGCCAAAATGTCAAATACAATAGGGAAAGCTTTTACAGCTGAGTTATTAACGGAAGAGAATCGATCAATGCATATAGGACATTTTGAAATGTTTATCTAGAAATGTGTTAAATTTTATTAATCCATAAAATCCAATTCTCGAATAAAGGGTGTCCACGATGAAATTGCCAGACTATGAAATTGCTCTAACTTTTTAACCGTTGGGTAGAATTTAAAAAAAATTTGGGTGGATTTAGTTCATTGTGCATTATTTACATCCTGCAAGTTTTAAAGTCCTGTGATCAAAACTCGCGGAAATGGAGTCGAAAGAACAGCTCGTGAGTGATAAAATCTTGCGCATTCATCACGAGAACAAGGATCTCTCGCATCGTTCCATCGCTAAAACGTTGGGAATCGCGAATTCCACGGTGTCGCGAGTGATTAAGCGGTTCGAGGAACGGTTGACCACCGATCGGAAGCCCAGAAGTGAAGGAAAAAGTATTCCGTACAACACCAAAAATCACAACCGCGTAGTTGGGGCCTTCAACCGAAATCCGAACGCCTCCGTTAGGGATGTGGCTAAGAAGCTGCACCTAAGCCGAAGTTTTGTCCAGAAGGCCAAAACTAAGGCTGGGCTTCGAACGTTCAAGGTACAAGAGGCCCCTAATCGCGACGAGAAGCAGAACAAGTCCGCCAAAACCCGTGCCAGGAAGTTGTACCTCAACATGCTGACGAAAGTTGAATGCTGCATCATGGATGACGAAACATATGTGAAGGCCGACTTCAAACAGATCCCCGGCAACCTGTTTTTCACGGCCAAGGATAAGTTCAGAAGATGTCCAAATTTGCGAAGAAATTCCTGGTTTGGCAAGCCATCTGCACGTGCGGGAAGCGGAGTGCACCTTTCGTGACCCAGGACACGATGAACGGACAGGTGTACATAAAAGAGTGCCTCCAGAAGCGGCTGCTTCCTCTCCTGAAGGCCCACAACGTCCCAACAATCTTCTGGCCGGATTTGGCCTCATGCCACTACTCCAAGGACGTGCTGAAGTGGTATGCGGACAATAAGGTCAATTTCGTGCCGAAAATGTTCAACCCTCCCAACACTCCGGAGCTCCGCCCCATCGAGAAGTACTGGGCGATTATGAAGCAGCACCTTCTTAAACGACCTAAGGTAGTGAAGACAGTCGAGGAACTGAAGAAAGTATGGGTTTACATGCAAAAAACGGTTGATTCACAGGTTGTGCAGAATCTTATGGCCGGGGTTAAGGCCAAGGTGCGGGCATTTGCGTATGGACTGTAAATAAAATACGAGAAAAATGGTAAAATGAAGTTTAATAGTTAATTCTCAATCCCTGAAAATTTGATGGCAATCGGATGAAAACTCGAATTTTGCGAATCAATTTTGTGTGTGGCAATTTCATCGTGGACACCCTTTATGACCTCACTATGACAAATACTTATCAACAATAGTACTTTTCTTCAAGTCAGTTAGGTTTTTCTTGTGGAAGTTCACGTTTACAATAAAATTCTGGAAATTTTCGTTTTGAGTTACATTACGAATATAACCATGAATTTGACGGATAGCTCTTGTAGGGTGGGGTTTATTTTCAAAATCTTTCGGGGACACGTTTTCTCATGTGGAAAATGATTACTAGACCCGAACATATCGAAAAATGAGCGTTTTCGTTAAGATTTAGATATAATCTTCTTCGTTCTTTTTCATGACAAGCAGCCCGTGCGACACATCTCACTCGGGGCGGTAGAAGGAAACGAGCAAATTGTTGGTAAGCTGCTTCACGAAGTTAACCCGAAGATGATACACGTGTGTTAATGGGAATTTTTTTTTGTTATGTCTTTTCTCGATTCATATCAAGCTTTGTCCTCATCCGTGAATATTGCAACAAAGCAGGCAAGCAATATGCTTATCATTATCCTTCTACCACTCGGATCGAGCTATGTTACAGAAAGAGTTTGTCATGGCAGTCGTAGCAACCGTTTTGTCTGTATCGTTGGTTGCTTTAAATGATTGGATTCGCTGCTTAGGTTGATATCTAAGCGAGGAACTAGTTGAGCTTGCTGTATTCGATGAAAGTCTTCCCGACATGGAGCGACAGAATCTCGCACTGTCGATTCGATTGAAACCAGGAGGTAAGAAACCACAGAGAAAGTGGGATCTACCATCCACCTATCCTATCCGTCAAATTCATGATTATAATCGTAATGTAACTCAAAACGAAGAAAGTTTCCAGAATCTTATTGTAAACGTGAACTTCCACCTAACTGACTTGAAGAAAAGTACTATGGTTGATAAGTATTCGTCATAGTGAATTCATATTCGAGAATTGGATTTTATGGATTAATAAAACTTAACACGAATATAATGAACACATTTCTAGATAAATATTCCAAAATGTCCTATCTGCATTGATCGATTCTCTTCCGTTAATAACTCAGCTGTAAAAGCTTTCCCTATTGTATTTGACATTTTGGATGCTAGAAAAGAATCTCCTTTATCAAACTATTTTGTAAAATTAGCGTATAAAGGGTGATACGGTCAAAATTTGGTCAATATCAACTTGACGTATTTCTTTCAATTTTGCATTTAAAAAACCTGAACACCCCTCATTTTGAAGGTGTGTGTGTGTAGAATGTTGCTCCTATTTTGATTTTGGAATTCACTCTTCAGTTGTCAAAATGCCGTCCAAGTAAGGAGAGCAGCGTATCAAAATTTTGCTCGCGCATCGCGAAAATCCGAGCTACTCGCACGCAAAGTTGGCAAAATCGCTTAAAGTTGCCAAATCAACCGTTACAAATGTAATTAAAGTGTTTGGGGAACGTTTGTCGACAGCCAGGAAGTCTGGATCGGGGGGAAATCGAAAACCGGAAGCCGCTGAGACGACAAAGAGAGTTGCCGGTAGTTTCAAGCGAAACCCTAACCTCTCTCTCCGAGATGCCGCAAATAAGCTGGGTGTATCGTCTACAACCGTGCATCGAGCCAAAAAACGAGCCGGACTATCGACTTACAAGAAGGTAGTGACTCCAAATCGCGATGATAAACAAAATACGACGGCCAAAGCGCGATCCCGGAGGCTGTACACGACGATGCTGACGAAGTTTGACTGCGTGGTAATGGACGACGAAACCTACGTCAAAGCCGACTACAAGCAGCTTCCGGGACAGGAGTTTTATACGGCAAAAGGAAGGGGAAAGGTAGCAGATGTTTTCAAGCACATGAAACTGTCAAAGTTCGCAAAGAAATATCTGGTTTGGCAAGCCATCTGTACCTGTGGCTTGAAAAGCAGCATTTTCATAGCTTCCGGGACTGTCAACCAAGAAATTTACGTGAAAGAGTGTTTGAATAAACGTCTGCTGCCTTTCCTGAAGAAACACGGTTGTTCCGTACTGTTTTGGCCGGATTTGGCATCTTGCCATTACGGTAAAAAGGCCATGTAGTGGTACGCCGCCAACAACGTGCAGGTGGTTCCCAAGGACAAGAACCCTCCCAACACGCCAGAGCTCCGCCCAATTGAGAAATACTGGGCTATTGTCAAGCGGAACCTAAAGAAGACCAAAAAAACTGCTAAGGGCGAGCAGCAGTTCAAGACAAACTGGCTTTCTGCGGCGAAGAAGGTGGACAAGGTGGCTGTACAAAATCTGATGGCAGGGGTCAAGCGTAAGGCCCGGCAATTCGGATTTGGAAAAGCGGAAGCCTAACTGAATATTTTTCCTGAATTTTATACTAATTGAACTTGAAAAAGAAATTTAATTTGATTTTTTAAATAAACGATTTCACCGATTTACACGCGTTTTCCCTTGACCAAATTTTGACCGTATCACCCTTTAATCTGTTTGCATAGGACCATTTGAAATGTTCATCATTTTTATTCGTTTTATTTTGTACATAAACGACATTTCGTACATACTTAAAAAAAATAAAACTGCTTATACAAGCAGACGGCTCTCCGTGGAAATAAGTCATTCTAGTGATGCAGAAGCATTACAGAAAAATTGATACACCACATATTGAAATATCATTAGGCAACCAAAAAGTAGAAAAATGCAAAATTGAAAGAGACCTAGGTGTAATCCTAGACTCCAGACTAACTTTTGCAGAACATTATATTACTATCACAGATTTCTAGGCTTCATTAAAAGGTTCAGTCATAATTTCGAAGACCCAGAGAAGCTATTATGTACCACATATGTAAGACCAATTTTGGAATACTACCACCTAGTACGGAATCCATACATTTCCATACACGAAGAACACATAGAATCTGTCCAAAAACAATTCTCTTTATATGTTTACGTTAATTTAATTGAACTGCATTTCTATTACCATCTTATGAAGCGCGCTGCATCCTCATCAATATACAAACACTTAAGGAGCGCCGCCCATTTGCAATGCTTTTCTTCCTTCATCAACGACATTATTTCACTGAGCACAGATTCGGCAGAGATTTTCGCACAATTAAATTTTTACGCACCTTGTCGACATCTTAGAACACGGTACTTATTTTCTGAAAAATCTATGCAAAAAATAGCCACATTAATCGAATGATGCGCCTGTATAATTTGCATTGTGGAATTATTGACATCACTCTGTCAAAGAAGCAAATAAAACTTAAGCTAAACTAATGCATAGTATGTAAGTAAACATTGTAATAATCATTGTATGTAGTCTACATTGGCGTGACGAAATGAATGTATAAATGAATTAAATTCCCATAATTTTAAAGTTGGTATTGCTTTCCTTTGCCCTCTAAAATTTCACTTTAAACTCTTTGATAGGAACTTTCTCTCAACATTTAATGAACGTTTGGTAGAAACCGTCTAGAAAATAATATTTTAATTCTACTGAATTTCCTCGTTTTGAAATTATATGACGTTTAAAAATGATATTCTCCAGATTTAATTGAAATTACTCTTTATTTCTACTGAACTTATCCTTCATTGTATTTACACTCAAACTACAAGGGAATCAACTGAACTTATCCTTTTTTTAACTAGTTCATTTACTTACGGCTTACCCGAGGTCAGAGAGGTACATTGTCGAAGGATAGGATCAGGGAGGAGCTTGGGGGTAAGGTTTTCTTTGTCTCGTCAGAGCGTTGCCGCCAGTATGAACGGTAGTGCGGTTCTAGTTTCGTCTGGAGTTCAACCGGGTATGGTGACCAGTGAACGATCTTATCCTTAAAATCCGAAATCACCTCACAAACTCAAACCAGCGCATACATAGTAGATATATATATATTTTTTTTTTTGATGCTGAGTTATTTATTAACGAAAGAGAAAGTCGAAGAAGAGATTCGATCAATGTAGATAGGGCCTATTGAAAAATGATCCGATAATTATTCTTTTGAATTTCCTCACTACTTGTCAGCACATCCTTGAAGTTCTGTAATATTCCTTTCATGTACCATTGAATTCCTTTAATCTAAAGCTGACTCTTATTGGCATCCCCTGAAATTTATCTTCAAACGACTATCGATTTTTTCTCAAAGCACGCATCACGTCTTCCACCACGTCTATCGATTGAATTCCTCATGCTGTGTGCATTTAAATAATCTTAAATGCCCTTCCATATTATATCAGTCCAATTTCAAACGTTGCGAAATACCTCAGTGCTCTACAATGCAAAACTAGTTCATCGAAAATTCATAGCCAAGGAAGTGAACAGACCGACCACACCACCAAAACAAAGCCCCACATGTGCAATGCTTCACAAACAAAACGATTCAACCCATTTGTTGATACAGTAATTTCCCCATTTATGCGGTGAGTGGTACCGTCCACCCACCACTATTTCTCGGCTGTCCTTCAAGCAATTGAGCTGATTTTCTGTAGATAACTAGTTTATGATTGGCAGTACAAAAACAATAAAATCAACCTACTTGGATGAAGGACAGCCCAGAAACAGTGGTAGGTGGACGGTACCACCTTCCGCATAAATTGAGGGTGTACTGTATCTACCAATCGAACGAGAGGCGAGTCCAAGGAAAGTAAAAGCCGAAATCGAAGATTACGAACCCAAGCAAACAAGCTCATGTGTATGCACACAAGCACGCATCCAATGTACTCTGCCCCAGTCCCAGCCTCGCGTTGAGCTTTCAATAAACAAAAATTGCTCCAACCAATCGCACCAATGCTGCAGAGTACCACAGCTGATAGCCTCTCAATCAGAGAAGTATAACACCAAACCGTGAGCAAAAAGAAAAATGCAAGAAAAGCTGAACATATTTTCGCGCCACTTGCTACGCGCTGCATACCGGAGTAAATTTTCTTTTAGCCATAATTTGATTATGTAAACAATCTTTGCCACCATTTTCAGCATTGCCCCCCCGCGCGAGAGCAGCCAGCTAGAAGAGGTCGCATCGTTTTGTATTGCGCATTTCACACCAAAGTAGATTCCTGCGCTAAAAATAAGTCATCAGAAACTTTTTCGCGCAGGTCTGCCATAATAACAATTTTCCATTTTGAATGTATCGCTACATTTTACATTAGAATATCATATCGACTTAAGGGGAATGGCTCTAATGTTGGCCTATGGATCTTAAGTTTGGGCCCATCGATAAAAATTTCCTGTTTTTAATTTTTTTTTTTCTCAGAACGATGCGTCAACTGGACAACACAAATCAGTGCTAACCTTTCAAAGGGGCGTATTTGCTTTACCAGTGGATTTCTTGCAAATAAAAGCTTATCCCTTTAAATGAACAATGCTACACTGATAAATTTTCAAAGATTGTTCTTCTGTGTCCCACACATGATTTTTTTGTAATGTGATCAACAAATGTTATTATGTGTCGGACACATACCTAATATGTGTACACATACAAACCATGTTTAACCACACATACTATTCATTAGATTCATAAATTTCATGTGTGCTTCTGGGTGGATTCTGTTCATGTGTGGTCACATGAAAATCATGTGGACTTTCACATGGAAATTCTTCAATAAAAATGTGTGGAATTTTATTAGTGTAGCTTGTAGAGGAAACATTCCTCTACCTGTTGGTGTCAATAATTTTCGTTGTGGGCTTTTATTAAAGAGAAATCGATGGCTAAAGCCATTATTTACAAAACCAATTACGCCCTTTTGAAATGTTTGCAGTGAAATGGATATTTTGGGATGCAAATTTAACATTGTCAAAAAATGCTTTCCTTCGAAATGTAGGTATGGACCCAATATTAGGGACACTTAGGCCGACATTAGTGGCACCAACCCTATATACTGGCGGTGACAGAACTTCGAAAATATTTTTTTAGTTGCTTTGGCCTGAGTGAACAAAATTCTGAGGGATTATTTTCAAAGCAGGAGTCTACTTTGGTGCAAAATGTGCAATACTGTGTCATTTTGAATTTTCTTTACCCACCAAAAGCCATCGCAGTTTTGTGGATGGTAAGTGAAATCGGAATGTCCAAAACTTCAAGTGCCGTGTGCCAAAATTGGAAGGTACATTTTTTATCTGATCTGTGGAATGAGAGTTTTTACATAGGTTTTCCTCAGAAGCACTCATTCGATTATGCGGAATGAAGGAGCAAACTTTTGGATTGATGGCCCAGTTCAATTTCAAAGGAATTACAAGTTTCATGTAATTGATAAATTCTCTGTCATCGTTTGCAACTGTCGTAATAGTCTACCAATTATGGCAACAGTAGTCTTCTTTTTTATCAATGAAATCTAATTAGGATGTAACACCAATTTGGCATATTAACTTCGCTTCGGAATACCCCCATGAATTACGTTCTTCAGCCTTGTAGCATGTTTTATGTACAGTAGTCGTGGTTTAACTCGCAAGCAAAGAATTTGATGCACTAATGTTGATAGAGGATTAATTTAATTGTTTTCGACTAGTTTGACGGAAATCGCCCATGTACCGAAGTAGTGATTCACACTATTTTTAAAAGACTAATAGCTTATTTTTACTGGTTTTACTCCACAGATGTTTTGATATCTAAGGAAAAAAACTTATATTGATCATGATTTAGGCCGTATCGTAAAGCATCGTTATCCAGACGCTTAGTCAACAAATCCAAATACTTTTAAATGTTGATTATCAATGGCTACCATGCTCAAAATAGCACTTAAATATTTTCTTGCGTTCCTAGTATCGTATAGATTCATCACACATATTGATGATGTTGCTAATGCCCTCGATTAACCAACCATCTGGTTGGTCAATTCTGTTTTAACGCGATTTTTTACGCCTCTATTTTTGATCGTGTGATCTCAAATTGCAACCAAATGCAATGAAACTTGTTTTAAAAAAGCACATAAAAATCAATTAAAAATCAGGTGCAACTAAAAATGCAATACCCATTTGGTCTGGGTATTTGGTTTTATTTCGTCCCTACTGGGACATTACGGCAGTTCTCAACGTGTTACCAGTTGTTAATCAAGAGCTTTCAAAGCCAGCATCATTTTTGAATTAGTAGGGGAGGAACCATTTCGGCCTAGTCACCCATTTTGGGCCTGTCGAGTAGAAAACATTCTATTTATCTATGATTTCGGCGTAAACGAGTCAATTATACCAATTATACGTTTGGTACGATACTTTAGCTCAAAAGCTACCAAAAATAAATCTATGAGAACGCATGGTATAAATGATTACACACCATTTTTCTCAAAAACAAAAGAAGTGTTCGATCCGAATTTATTTTTCCATTCCATTTATATCTTCATCCGTAGGCCAAAGTGAATTCAATGGTGTTTCAATGTGTTCGTACAAATATGGAATCTGTAGGCCCAGTTTGGAGTTAAGAAATAGTGTTAGATTTTTTAACAATATCTCAACATTTTGTGACTCTTTATCAAATCTAACGGCATGCATGGAAAGGTAAATAAAATTAAAAGTTATCGGTAGCGGAACCATTAGTTTTTGACAGAAAAATCCACTTGAAATGAACAAACAAGATGTGGGTTATGCTTAGTAGGTCCAAAATCAGATTGAAGCCCTATGTGGCAAGTACAATCGTACTCTATGTCCAGGGAAGTCGAGAAATTTTTCAACTAAACACATTCCTAGACCGTACCGGGAATTGAACCCAGCCGGCAAACAGATTGCCGAACGAGTGTAAATTCTTCCAACCAAGTGACTCTGCAGGTCGACTCGGAACTGACAGCAGTAGAAGGAAAGAAGGATAAACTGGAAGGCAACCCAACAATTTTCTCTACCAGAACCAGATTGAATGCGTAAAATCCGAATGTTAACGATTAAAATAGCCGAGTTAGATAGAATTTGGCTCAGTTATTTAAATCAGTCGAATTGGTCGCAGCAGTTTTACAGTATTTGTATGCTACAGTGTGTTTATGTGTTGCAGTATAGCAGTTTTCTCCAATTTTAATGCGTTAATTTATGTTTAAAGCTAGAAAATAAAAAGTGAATCTTTCTGCAAAATTCTCATTTAACTCACTCAGTAGAATGCAATCGTAAAAGGCTCAGGAAGAATCATACACACAACTACACTCAAAATCATTCATAATACGCTCAGTTGTCTGTTTTGCTCAATTCTGCGTTCATCGAAGAAAATAAAAGCAATGCGAATACCAGGTGCCTGACTGGCAGCCATGTTTTTGATGCTATCATCTGCTCTTGTCTTTCTGCTTATAACACGATTTTCCGTTCCTTTCCACAATGTATACGTCAGGCGGGCCGTATTTAAATAAGGCCCGTAATGTTGCATACTGTCAAACGTATAGGCAGCGTTGTCAGGTCATTTTCAGAAAAATCTGGACCAGGTAAAGTATAAAATCTGGACAAATCTGGAATGCTCCAAAAAATCCTCTTTTTAACATAATGCTATTGAAATCAAAGTGATGTGGCAATCACCCGTAAAAATAGGTCAGTATGATCATCTGGAATTTATTTAAAGTACTAGAATGGTTATAAATTATATGTTTAAATTAATTATATAAAGCAGATAACTTATTAGCATTGCTAAAGTCATCCAAAAGATGAAAAGTATTGACACGGTGTGCCCAAAAAGTTCAAATATCCATTACGCAGCATTTCAAAAATGGAGTTAAATGTGGGTAAAAAACAGCAGAAATATGGTTAGAATTGCTTTTTTTAACTGTAACTTTTTTTTAACAAGAATGAGAAGCAAAGAATCAAGAAAATTTGATGGGATGGATCTTTTGAACTAAAAGTCGATGTAGTGTAATCTATTTGATGCAATACCAGAATTTAAAGATTTTATTACTTCTAATATTACTCTGAGGTTGATCAGATTTACAGTTTAATTCTTGACATCATACAACACACAACACCCAGCAGACCAGTAGGCAATCTTATTTTGAAGCAAAATTCACCGGACTGAAGTGGAAATCAAAGCCTAACATCGTGGAACTCACACACAGTTTTCCTAAACTACGGGTAACTCCACTATTCGCATGACAATTATGCCAAGTAATAATTTTATGATATTACTAAAATGAAAGTCTGATAGCTTCATTTTTGAAGTCTCAGGATCTTCCAATGATTCTAAATTCCAGAATTTATATTTTTCCTGCGTCCCAGATCATGAATTTTTTTGTTTGTCTGAATTTACTTGGAACTCTTCACATGATATCTTCGCCTTTTTTTAGTTCAATTTGAATCATCCTAGCATTCCATTATATTTCTTTTCTATATTCCCCTAAAATAATCTTGAAAATATCTTAACTTCCCCTGTAACATTCTAAGAGTTCTTAGCATTACCTCTTTTAATCTCTTATAAATCACTCTCCAATTCCACAACTCCTTCAAACTGGTAATAATTCCCGAGAATTGGATCAATTTTGTGTCCATTTTTCTCTATGAATTTCTTAAAATATTCTTAAAAATTTCATTGGTACACTCTTCAGAAAGACCGCCACACTCTTCTCAGACTTATCCAATAATTCCCTTTGAGCTGCTTTGTAGGAAAGGTCAGAATTGTTTTGAAATCCTTTTAAGTATTACGTAGGTACTCAAGTACTTTGCCAAAATGGTGTTGAAAGTCTCCCAGAAATTGCGCTTAAAATTTTATTAAAATTAGATCTCCATAGAAACAGAAATCCTTTGAAATTATTCTCACGTTTCGTATCAGCACAGACAAACAGACATCACACATTGTATACTTTTCAATATAAAACATCGTCGCTAAAACACTACCGCCATCTGTTGAGCCTAATGGGATGGGCAGTACGCTGAACAGGTGGCGGTAGTGTGTGACCGTTAAATGCGTGTTCGACGAACAACTTGCGAGTGTTATGTCTGTTTGTCTGTGGTATCAGCATACTCCTTATGTTTCATCATAAATTTTTTCTAAGATTTCTCTTCCGGATTGTATTTCCTTTATTGACAAAATCTCCATGTCAATGTCATCAGAGTTGACAAGACAATTGACACCGTCTTCAACCGGAGATTGCGCAGACTGAATATTTGACACTAGACAACGGACAACACACCACACCCATTAGACCAGTAGGGACATTTGCAGGTTACCAAAATTTTCACCGGCTGGAGCGGAAATCGAACTCTCACTTCGTGGCACTCGCAAAACGCCTAAATGATGGGTGACGCCGCATGACCCCGAAGCCCACAAAGAAAGATGTAATTCAACTCAGAAGTATCTTGAAATTCTCCTTTGATTTCACAAAGAATTCGCCTCACACTTAACTGTGAACTATTTTCAGAATTACCTTAAAATTGCAATAATGTCCAACGTTGATGGCCTTTAATTATTAAAGTTGCAAGTTTGACTTTTTTTTATAGAGGGTAAATCAAATGCGGTGATATTTTTAAAGCAACATGTTTAAAAAATCTGGGAAAATCTGTAACATATTTAAAAACTCTGGAAATATACGTGGTATGTCTGTGTATCTGGCAAGACGACTAAAAATCTGGAAAATCCAGATAAATCAGGGAATACTGGCAACGCTGCGTATAGGATTGATATAGGGTTGCCAGACCCCTGGCAAATACGAACGAAATCAGTGTGGTTCAATGAGCTACAGAGAGAGGTGAAGCAGATCGTAAAATGTGGCTGTATAAGTAAACAAAAACAAAAAACAACGTAATCGCAATTAGTTATGTCACTAATTGCATTTATCGTACAGTTATTTCACTCACACAACTCAACCGATTACTTCACCTCAATAATCCAGCTCATTGAGTGTGGCTCGCACAAGCTGCTGTTCGTTTTTGATGTTGTATGCGTGTGAGTGAGTAGTAAATGCAAAATGAAACGATTATTCCCATGCTTGGCCCCAAAAGCAAACATATAAAACTTTAAATTTGACCGGCTACAGCAGAGATTTACAAGCATTTTCACCTCCTAAACACTTCTAGATAATACAAAATCTTTGGTGAAGCTCTGTATTCGGAAGACTAAAGGTACCGTAATCTGACTGAAAAATACACAAATGTCCAACTGTTGCAATGGTGGTCAAAATTATCACCGATTGCCTGCAAACAGCACATTCCCTAACACAGATTTAAAAATCAAATTCGACCTGTCGCACTGAAAGCTGCGCATTCAATCACCATGTGTGGTGGTGTCAGCAGCAGCATAAGCAGCAGCAGCAGTGCTTTCAGCGTGTGGCGTTAACATTATTCTAACCCATTGGTCCTTTTCAGGACCACAAATGACTAATAAAAGTGTAAACTAAAGAGTAAGAGCTTGAATCCAAGACATATCGTCCAGGATTGGCTTGGATTTCACAAACAGAACCCTCAAACTGCTTCCGAGTTTCAACCTATCGAACTTTTTTTCACTGATAACGAGTTGAATCAATTTAATATTTACTTTACTTTTGCTATGCCATCATAACTACCTTTCGTAATCCTACGTCAAATCTACGGTCGTGTCTTGGATACAACCTCTTACTTTTTAGTTTGAACCCCGCTAAACTGCACGCCGTGCAAACTAAAAATTGCTCAGACGTCATTTAGCACATGGAATGGGAAAAAGCGAAATGGAGCAATGCGAAACGGAACGCCGAATAAAAACAAAACAGCAAATAAGGTTACCAGAAACTCACTTTTCTGATGGTCGTAGGGTTACTGGAGGTTCAAATTAAAAATGAACCCCGTTAAAATGCACGAAGTGTCGTTAAGATTAACGAGGGTCCACGGTATTAGAAACCGGGGCAAACTAAGGATTTTCAATTGGCTCAATACTTGACTACACACCAAAAAATTCTGAATTTTACTGACGATGTAAACATCCATGCATGCAAACATTCATGCATGTAAACTTCCTTTTCACGTAAACTAGCAACTTGCAAGAAATGTTGCAAACAAAAGTGGACAGTTGCATACAATATATGGGATATTACATGACATGTCTCATAAATTTACACGATCTATAATCTAAACTTGTATGATATATGACGCTCCATTTATGTGCATCATAGTAACGGAAATTTACACTACTTTTTTTTAGCTGTGTAGCTTATTGGTCCCAAGTACATCTATAAACGTACCCCATTCTAGTCGAAATTCTAGTACTACACTATGTTTGTTTTGATTCACTATAATAGTTTGACAGATAAAATGAGGGGTTCGTGGACCCAGACAACCAGAAATCGTATAACAATGCACAGACAGTATCGTAAATTGCTACAGTTTAAGTCAAAATCGCATATTAGAATGGCATACCTCGCATTATGTTTAAGTCAAATCGTATAGAATGCAAATTTCCGACTTATATGCGATGACTCATTTTTCCGTCGTACTGTATCACAAATTTAATCGGATTACATCGTAAGACTTTTCAAAATGGATTTGTTATTACAGATCAAATTGCATATGATGTTAAATCAACTCGTTTAAAATTAAACGAAAATATGCACGTATATGGCCTCCACTTTTGTACGTATAAGCCATTTCTTTGCATTCTATACGACTTGTTTGTTTGTATATAAGTTTGTATATCACGAAAACAACTTTGAATATACGTGCATTCTGGTTGTCTGGGGATTTTCGGACATCGATTAACTTGGGACCGAAGAGAGCACTGAGTTGAGCCAAAAAGTTTGAGCACGTTTCTTCTGGTCTTAGAGTTACCTCTATGGTATAATGTTGTTTTCTAAGTTTGATGTTCCGTAGGATGTTCGAAAGAAGAAATTATTGAAATTTGCAAAGAAGTTCTTAATCTGGCAGGCGATTTGCGGATGTGGTGAAATAAGCGCTCCCTTCATCACTTCCAGAACAATCAGCGGTGTGATTTACACGAAAGAGTGCCTTAAGAAGCGTCTCTTGCCATTCATAAGGAAGCACAAGGATCAACTCTGTTTTCGCCTGATGTACAAGGATCAACTCTGTTTTGGCCATCCTGCCACTACACCCGAAACGTATTGGAGTGTGTTAATGGCTAGCCAGATGGGCTAGTTTAAAGGGATTCCCCTAACCTCTGGTCTAGCCACGGAGATCGTCTGGGGTGGGCTACACTCGCCTCTTTTGTTGGCTAGCTCGAGCTTGAAACCCTAGAACTTCAAGGTCGGCTCCTGGCTTGTCGACACTGATCAGAAGAACAAAACACCTTTTTATCACTTTTACTCTTTATTCTCTCACTCACTTGTTATGTCTGTAGTGTGGGTGTGTTGCTGGCCAGCGATGACGGGATTCTGCAGCGGGTGGGTTTTTCGGCGGTGGATGAACGGACTATTCACAGTGGATGCCGGTGCTTGACGATTTTCACCGTGTGGCACGACAGATGTGACACTGGGGCTCGATCGGGTGATCGACGGTGGTCTCTCAGTGGTTGTCGGTGTCTTACCGATGGACGCTTGCTACACGGGTGTTGGCGTGTTAACGGACGCCCTCGTGGTTTTAGCCCGTAAATAATGGGTCCTGAGGGGAATATGAGAGGTGGTCTTAGTGCTGGGAATTCCGCTACCGGGTTATTGGTTGGGTCCTACCTGACTCCGTATTCGGTGGTATTAGCCGGTATTTGTTGGTAAATTTTCACTAATTTTTCCAAAACTTATAGCAAACTTGGCAGACTGAACTATCTCGCGCAATGGCTGAAGTGAAAGAGAACCTTCTCTTCAGTTTAACCTAGTAGCCCATTTCCACCTCCCTCCCACTTTTCCACCACCCCTTGTCCATATCCTTCTCCTGTTTCCAACGCCCACCTTCATCCTTACTCCTTCCCATTATGTGTTATGTGTTGTTGGTGTGACTGGGTTACAATTTTTAATTGGACCGTTGGTTTGGGAGTACATATTTACTTACATTCAAAACAAGACAATATTGCATACAAGAAACTGACATACAGATTGAATTCACAATGAATACACATATACCCTATTCCTCGCTCTCGCTATCTCCTGATTTGTCTCGCTCGAAGTGAACCAATAGGTTACAGGATCCAAAACGGTAACAAGTGGTACCGAGTCAATGGAGTTAATTTTGTGCCACAAGATATGAACCCATCAAATACACCGGAACATCGAACCAATTGAAAAAATATGGGCAATTATGATTACGGAACTTCGCAAACATCCCAAAACTACTAAAACAGAGCTGGAGTTGAAGAAAGTTTGGGTAAAAACTACAAAAACACTGGGAAAATCGGTAGTACAACATTTGATGGGTAGAATGAAAAGGAAGGTGCGGTCATTCCGATTCAAATTTTGTAAATCGTAACTCATTAGTAGTTTTTCATTCCCTGAAAATTTCACGAAAATCCGATAATCGGTTTAATTTTGGTGAGCAAATATGTGTGTGCCATTTTTATCGAATACACCCTTTCGAATCTTCTCTGAACAAGCTGTAACTCTAAATTCAGTTGTTTAGATGATATTCAAAAAGCGTACGAAAACGGCGAATGAAATTGAATAAGCTATCATCATCCATTATAGTAACTCCATTAAATCAAAAAAATATAATTTGAGCTTAATGAAAAAACTAATATTTCACTGATAAGTAGAGAAAGTGGAAAATTTAGGTTTCGCAGAAGCCACGAATTCCATAATTTGCAGAAAAGGCGGGAATTTTTGGAAGCTGTGGCAAATCAATCAAGAATTTTTTTATTTTGTAGAAATATGTAATAACACTATTTATGTAGTCTACGAAAATTTTGAACCACAATTCAATAACATTTTGAGATTTTTTTTTAATATAAAACAACTAGTCAAGTTTTGGTCATTAATGTAGTTATATTTTTATGTGATTGATATTAGGTCACATAAATAATACTTCGTATTGCCCATCACATCTTTCGAGTAGATTATAAATCAGTCAAACAAGACCTTTGAAATAAAATCTAAATATGTGATACATAAATGTAAAAATCATGTGATTCCGGTCCAGTTGTTGTCTTTCTTGGAAAATGGTTGTTTAACCTTTGCGTGCCTAACGTGTAAATTTGCATAGATTTCAAAATTTAATTAGCTCTAAAAACATAATTTCTCTAACTTTTTCTGCACAACAAGTTGCATTTTGTCTGAAATCTGTTCAAATTTTTTAATCCGTCAGGAAAAACTTGGATTAATACATGATTCCGGAGCTTTTCTGGTTTCTGTTGGGGTTGGTATTTTCACACTCAAACGATGTAATTGGACAAATGGTCCATTAACACATTGGCAAGCTGCCGGTAGTCAAATCCCACTAAACAGTGGTACAGCCAAAAAGTCGTCACAGCGGTTCCCAATTAGATTAATCCGGCCACTGAGGAATACTGGTCAATTGTGAAGCACATATTGAAGAAAATGGTAGAACTGCAATTGACCCGAAAGATTTCAAGCGGAAATGGAATTTAGCAGCCAAAAAAGTGGGAATAGGGCTCGTGAAAATACGATGGGCCTTGTATGAAGAAAAGTTCGAGAAGGAAGACTGAAACAATGGTCTTGAAAAAGCATAATACCCCGGGACGGGACTTGACCATCCAGCTTCTCACTCTTCTTAATGTTTTTGATGAATGCCTATCGAAAATGAGTGCATGGTGTTTGACGGAGTTGACCAATGATGCCAGGATTGCAAAATGATTTTTCTATTTTAATTTTAATTTGATTCGGAGTTTCTACCGCAGTTTAGCACCTCGTACATCATTTTTGCTTAACACAATAAAAACAACCATAAACAAACAAGAATATCCATCTCTTAAAGCACGCCGTGGCCCCGCTTTTCCAACTTTCCTTTCGCAAATATAAACAATTAACAACGCAATAGACGTCAACATTGATTCCGGCATCACTGCCAGTCAGATTGATGTGATCCCTCTGTCCTTTTTATTCCACGATTGCTACTGTCAAATCGACCTATCAGCAACTGGCTCGGATTTGACAGCAAATTGGCTTGAAATCGCTACCCGATTGTCAAGTCCCGTCCCAGATAATACCTACTAATGTATATCTGTTACATTGAACTATGAAAAATAAAACGCATTTTTAAACCCCAACAAGATTTTCATGCCCAGATTTTTTCGTGCTCAACCTTTAAATGCATGAAGCTGTGTTGCTTGAGCCAATCGAGGAATTCAAGTGGAAATTGAAGAAGACTTCAGGACAAATTGTGATGCAAATTGACGTCTGAAGCATGCTTAGGTTGACCAGTAGAGTGTGCAAAAAGTTAGGTTAGGTTATCTTTATCAATGAGACTTTTAGCCATAGGCTGGTTCATCACTAATGAAGTGTGCAAAAAACTATAATTTGATTTCAAGAATTTTTTTTTTTTTGAAGAATAATGTTTTGATGTTTGTTATGAAATTGCAATAAAAAAGCTTTATTTTGACAACTTAAAATTTTTCTTGCGTCAAACCATTCCCGAGATAGAGGTGATTTAGATTTTTGACAGCAAAATGGTAAATCATCACAATGGCATCGTTCGTCTAATACTAAGTAAACACAAAACTGAAAACACTAGAATTTCAAATGCATAACCACAATCATAGCTATCAGTTCTCCTCAGCCCGAACCGTTCCTGTCCTAACTGTGAATGAGTAATTCCAGAAACCCGTAGAAAAGCGTAACTTTCCAGACGAAAAACGTACGACGGCCAGCCTGCGTTCGGTTCAAAATATAAATAACAATCCCACTGCCACAAAACCATAATCCACAACCTACACTCCCACGAACTTCAATCGATGCATTTACTGTGCAAAAACAAACGGAAAAGGCACAACCACACCGGATTGTAACCGAAGATTCCCGTTGGCTGAGCTGCCGATACGGCCAACCAACACACAGTTTCGCACTTTTCACTTCTGACTAGATTTACAGATTCTACCGCTGCTTCTGGACTAACCGTACCGTGCATGCATAGTAGTGTCTGAGTCTCGTCCAAGTTGAGGTACAAGAATTTTCGCTTTCCTGAGCACACATCGCACGCCTCGGGTCGAATGTCCGTTGCTCTCCGGAGATTGGCACGTACTACTAGTTCCTTACAGAGCTGAACCAGACCATAATCAGCAATGTGGAGCTGGTGGGCGGAAGGGCAAAGCATTCTCCGGTGCACGTTACATAAATAATATCATTGTTCTGTCTTTCTTTCCTGCTGTGTGCCGCCACGAATCGTTAACCACAAATGGTATATCATTTTTATGAACTCTATCATAAACTGCTGCCGTCTTCGGAGCGATGCTGACGGATGACGGTACGACGAAGGCATTTCTAGCATCGGACATTCGTCAACTCAATTACGATTCCAGAAGCGAAGTGTCTCAAGCTTCATTCCGGATCGATCTTCACCAGCTCAGTAGAGCGGTAGGATGCATCTTAAACTTGTGGTTGAAGAGGTGATACTGAAAGGAGTGGTTGGTTGCAAATTTCTAACCAAAGTTTATTCGTGCTAAAATACAAGGGTAGGCTCTCGTATTGGGTAACGTCGCACACGAGAGCGCATATACGTGTAAGTGGATGCCACTTTTCTCAGTGCTCGGCTGCTCGATCATTTTCAAGTAGTTTTCTCAAGGAGCACATTGGTTGTTTATTTTTGATACGCGCTTCAGTTTGTTTCGATTGGCGTTGCGCAGTTGGTGGCGCATGTTTGTGTTTGTTTTTTGCTTTGAAAAAATGTTTGCATTCATTTTCCTTTTCTTAAAGTTGCAAAAAATGCGTCTCGGATCGAAATGTGATCGTTAGTTAAAACCGATGCTGTTTATTTTTTTTTTCTTCATTGCATCTGTGCTAATTGTTACGTGTGCCAAAGCAAAACATCAAGCAGATTACTGTTTAGGGGTTTTCTTTTGTTTCAACGATAGAGTAGGTGATGTACAAGTTCTTTTTAGGCAGTTAATATTTTTTTCAGATCCGGTAAACTTTTATTGTTCCACAAAAAAAAAAACTAAATCGTTACCTAAAATCCCACTTAAAGGGTGATACGGTCAAAATTTGGTCAAGGGAAAATGCGTGTAAATCGGTGAAATCGTTTATTTAAAAAATCAAATTAAATTTCTTTTTCAAGTTCAATTAGTATAAAATTCAGGAAAAATATTCAGTTAGGCTTCCGCTTTTCCAAATTCCGAATTGCCGGGCCTTACGCTTGACCCCTGCCATCAGATTTTGTACAGCCACCTTGTCCACCTTCTTCGCCGCAGAAAGCCAGTTTGCCTTGAACTGCTGCTCGCCCTTAGCAGTTTTTTTGGTCTTCTTTAGGTTCCGCTTGACAATAGCCCAGTATTTCTCAATTGGGCGGAGCTCTGGCGTGTTGGGAGGGTTCTTGTCCTTGGGAACCACCTGCACGTTGTTGGCGGCGTACCACTCCATGGCCTTTTTACCGTAATGGCAAGATGCCAAATCCGGCCAAAACAGTACGGAACAACCGTGTTTCTTCAGGAAAGGCAGCAGACGTTTATTCAAACACTCTTTCACGTAAATTTCTTGGTTGACAGTTCCGGATGCTATGAAAATGCTGCTTTTCAAGCCACAGGTACAGATGGCTTGCCAAACCAGATATTTCTTTGCGAACTGTGACAGTTTCATGTGCTTGAAAACATCTGCTACCTTTCCCCTTCCTTTTGCCGTATAAAACTCCTGTCCCGGAAGCTGCTTGTAGTCGGCTTTGACGTAGGTTTCGTCGTCCATTACCACGCAGTCAAACTTCGTCAGCATCGTCGTGTACAGGCTCCGGGATCGCGCTTTGGCCGTCGTATTTTGTTTATCATCGCGATTTGGAGTCACTACCTTCTTGTAAGTCGATAGTCCGGCTCGTTTTTTGGCTCGATGCACGGTTGTAGACGATACACCCAGCTTATTTGCGGCATCTCGGAGAGAGAGGTTAGGGTTTCGCTTGAAACTACCGGCAACTCTCTTTGTCGTCTCAGCGGCTTCCGGTTTTCGATTTCCCCCCGATCCAGACTTCCTGGCTGTCGACAAACGTTCCCCAAACACTTTAATTACATTTGTAACGGTTGATTTGGCAACTTTTAGCGATTTTGCCAACTTTGCGTGCGAGTAGCTCGGATTTTCGCGATGCGCGAGCAAAATTTTGATACGCTGCTCTTCTTGCTTGGACGGCATTTTGACAACTGAAGAGTGAATTCCAAAATCAAAATAGGAGCAACATTCTACACACACACACCTTCAAAATGAGGGGTGTTCAGGTTTTTTAAATGCAAAATTGAAAGAAATACGTCAAGTTGATATTGACCAAATTTTGACCGTATCACCCTTTACCTAATTTTGCGCAAAACATAACGTAAAAATCTCAATTTTCTACAATCTTGCATGCAATTTGTAAACGCACCCCAGTAGTATTGGTCAGCTAGTCATAATAATATGAGTCAGTCAGTTCTGTGTGTTAATCAAATGAAACTGGCCCATAATTGTGACTGCCCATATTACTGTATTGAATTTGTAAATTTACGCAAAGTATCACGTTAGAACCGATAACAAAAGGTCAAAAGACAAAACGCTGAATAACAAATGGTCGATTGGACAAATGATAGAAACTATGCAAATTCTAACTGGCAAAATAATGAATGTAACTTAATGGGACAAGAAGTCAAATGAAAACAGTTTTTTTTTTCTTTGATTTGTTTTCCGTCGATCCAGGGAAGCAGCTCCCACACCTGGACCCTACCTATCAACCCATCAACTCATGAACCGGGGACCAACGGCTTTACATCCCTTCCAAAAGAAGGCGTGATCAGAGATGTTATGCCTCAGAAGAGCCCGGTGTCACCGACTGGGATTGAACCCAGGCCTGCTGGGGTGAGAGGTAATCACGCTTACCACTACACCACTAAATGAAAAAAAAAGTTTAAAATGGACAAAAGTTCAAAAAGTCTTTGAAAATTTCGAAGGAACAAAAGGTCGAATAAAGTCTAGTCATACAAAAAAATGGCAGCCCTACTTTTGCTCAATAAAACAGATGAAATTATCCTTAATAAGTAAAAAAAATCTCCTTAAAATAGATCGGGTTGCTCCTTAAATGATTGATCAAAATACGTTAAAAATCTTAAAATGCTCAGTAAATATTTAAAGTACGCTCCCTAAAATAGAGAAAACTGTACATTAAGCATTTGAAAATGCTCCTTAGTATGCACCGCTTTGCACCATTTTGAAGTGTAATTGTACTATATATCATCGGAAAAGCTGCTGTAGAAAGGTTAATAAGTACCATGAAATCAGCTGAAATGTTCAGTAAATCATTGTGTGCATTTGTGCATTTTTACTGAACATTTCAGCTGATTTTATGGTACTTATTAACCTTTCTACAGCAGCTTTTCCGATGATATATGGTACAATTACACTTCAAAATGGTGCAAAGCGGTGCATACTACACAGCAAAAAAATAATTTTGATATCACATCAAAGTGGATGCACTACAATCATGTCGAAAATGTCATGTAATTTTTATGACCACATAAATAAACAAATGCAGTAAAAGCAGCGTAATGTCAGTTCATGCATTGTATTAATGATAATTTTGTCCTTTTTAGCAAGTAATATTACACCATATTTTCGACATGATTGTAGTGCATCCACTTTGATGTGATATCAAAATTATTTTTTTGCTGTGTAAGGAGCATTTTCAAATGCTTAATGTACAGTTTTCTCTATTTTATAGAGCGTACTTTAAATATTTACTGAGCATTTAAAAAATTTTAACGTATTTTGATCAATCATTTAAGGAGCAACCCGATCTATTTTAAGAAGATTTTTTTTACTTATTAAGGAACATCGTCATTGTTTTATGATTCATTTACCTTTTTACCCAAAAAAATAAGACAATTACCGAAGGAAAACAATCTCAAATTGATAAATGGCTGCATGAACAAAATGTCGAATCAATTCAATGTTTAAACAGTCAAGACAGGTTGAATGCGCAAATATTCAAACGAACCCAATATGGAATCAGAATGATTATTGAGAGACTAAGAGACAAATAAATATTCGGAGCAATTTATTTTTCACAATAGGATTAAGATCTAATTTCGGTCCTACTAAGCACAACCCGCGGTTTACCTATCTTCTTGGAACGGAATAGAACAAACAATTGCTCGATTCTACTAAAGATGACTTCTAAATAAATTTCCCTTTCCAAACGTACCGTTGGAATTTAAAAATTGTTTTAATTTTGTAAAAGAATATAGGGTAGAGCGTTACTTCGTCGTAATCGCCCATTTCCGTTATATCGATCAGAAAAGATCAATAATATCAATGATTTCACCGTGCACAAATCAATAATAGGTTTGTTCCTATGCGTTAGTTCATTAGCCACAACATAAATCCTGTTAGAGCGCATTGTATAAATATTTACGCTCATTGTTCTCAAAACAAAAGAAGCGCTCCTAGCGAATTCCCTTTTTCTACGTTTATCCGTAGGACGAAGAAAATCTAATGGCGTTTCAATGCGTTAGGACAGAATTGAAACTCGTAGAACGAATTTAGAATCAAGAAGCAGTGTTAGATTTTAGACAATATCTCAACAATTTGTAACTCTTTATCAAATCCGACGGTACGTATGGAAAGGTGAATAAATTTGCAAGTCATCTTTGACAGAAAGATTCCATTTTTTTTGTTTAAACTCGTTCAGAAAAGAGAGGTAAAGCGCGGGTTGTGCTTAGTAGGACGGAAATTAGATCAAAAACCCTAACACTGCCTCTTAATTTCAATTTCGTCCTAATGTCCTGAAGCGCCATTGTATTTTCATCCTCATACCGATGAAGGCAGAAAAATTAATTCGCTAAGAGTGCTTCTTTTGTCTTGACAACAATGGATGCAAATACTTTGTTCGGATGACTTTGTTTAGTTAACCCCATTTAATGATAAAAAATAAAATGACCGGGTTTTATTGAATTTTGACGTGTAACGGTCATTCGCAATTTTAAAATACTTTTTCAGAGTTAGCTATACTAATATCAACATTAAGCTTTAGTGTGATTATTTATTAGCTAGACAGTGTTCACTCGGCTGTCGACAAAAGCAGACCACTCTCGATGTGTGCTACGCGATCGGCTGTTTTCTCGGCAGCAACCATTGTGTGGTCCTCCTCATTGTTCTTCATCAGCAGTTCTTTCGGTCGATGCGTCGTCGACTTTGGAAAGCAACCGTTTCGTGATGAGTGTGTGAGTGCTGACCACGTTTTGCGTCCATTGCTGCAATGGACGCGCTCTGACCCTCGTTGGCGTACAACAATTTGCCATACAATGAAACTACTGGAAGCGGCTCCAGTTCTGATGGAGGAGGCTTTTTGGATAGCGGAAGATAAAGTGTTTATTGTGTTGTACCTTTTGACTATATTTTTAAGATGTATTGTATAGTGACCAAGAATCCTCGGCTCTGTAAAGTTAATTCGGTTGAGCCTTACCAAATAAATTAATAAACAAAAAAAAAAAAATATTAGCTAGATAATGTTCTGAAGAGGATATATTGATAGTTCTGGTAGAGTGTGGCAGCGTGAAAATTGAACAGAAGTTCTTGAAATTGAGCGAAGGACCATTGATGCGAAAATAAGGGCTCTACATTTTCGAAGCTCTAAAGTGAACTCTAGTTTTGTTTTTTCCATACAACGTCTTTAACGCACCATTTCTATAACGCCTAGCTAGACTATCAGCACGAAAGGAAAATGAAACGGAAGCACATTTAGAACGAAAGGCTGGCTACCCGAGCAAAGTCGGTTAAAAAAATGAAAGCAAATCGATATTAAAGTTTGCAGTTTCTATCATAATGAAAACTCATTATGATTTCAATTGTCGCGACAGAAGTCTGATATCATGTTGTGCTTTCATTATGCAGTTAAGACTTTTTAAATCAAAGCAACTTAACTTGAAGTTCTGCTGTTAATTTCTTGTTTAAAATTTGATTTATGTGCATCTGTCGTTGAACTAACAATTATTGTTTATTTGTTTTGTTTAACACATTTTAGGTCATTCGTGACTAGCCCGAGGTGACATTTGAGCTCAAATCTTTCAGCGTGATAAACATGGATGCTAACCATTTACGACAGGCCCGTATTCAGTCAAACATTATGAATGCAAAATCAGTAATCAAATTTATTTAATTGAAAGCAGAATTAGTTTTCCGTTTGATTCAACAGTGTAAAATTTTGCTCTCATTTTTGCTGTGTTAACCGTGAAGTCAACCAAAATGATATCAAATCGAGTATTCAAAATAAGTTACATCTGATTTCAATTTGATCTCTAACTTTGCTCGGGTATGGATCATCTCGTCCTTGCTTTGCTCATCGCTTTCTATGAAAGTATCATCGATTTCCGAGTGAAAAGAAACTTTGACTTTCAATTTCTTTCCCTAGACGCTTTTTCACACTTCCCAGTCATCTCCCGAGCAAAGCTGAAGATCAAATTGAAATCAAAATTTGCTGTTATGATGTAACTTATTTTGAATACTCCAGTTGATCTCATTTTGGTTGACTTAACGGTTAACACAGCAAAAATGAGAGCAAAATTTTACACTGTTGAAGCAAACGGAAAACTAACCCTGCTTTCAATGAAATCAATTTGTTTACTGATTTTGCATTCATAATGTTCAACTGAATACGGGCCTGGAGTAAATGGTTACCATTCATGTTTCTCAAGCTGAAAGACTTGGGCTCTAATCTTACCCGGGCAAGTCACGAATGACCTAAAATGTGTTAAACAAATCAAATAAACAAGAATTATTAGTTCAACGACAGATGAATTTCAATTAAATTTTAAACAAGACGTAAACAGCAGAATTTCAAGTTAAGTTGCTTTCATTTAAAAAGTTTTGACTGCATAATGAAAGCACAATATGATATCAGACTTATGTTGCAACATTTGAAATCAAAATGAGTTTTCATTATGATAGCAACTGCACACTTTAATATAGATTTGCTTTCATTTTGTTAACCGACTTTGCTCGGGCTCTGTTTCAATTTGTTTAACATGCGATAATGCGACATGGATGGTAGATAAATTGATCATATTACGTGTAATGATCAAGTGTTTTCATGTGGGAAATGCTTTAAATATATGTTTTCATTTTCCGTCATATACGTCATGAAACCTCTGTTGATGTGTTTCATGAAAGACGAACCTATCAAAGCCGAGCGTCCAGTAACGCCTGGTAGATTATCTTTTCGTGGTGCGTTACGGGCATTAAGATCTACCACCGATTCCTAGTTTTAACTACTTCAAACTATGGGAACAGGACTGTTTTTGTAATAAAAGGAACACATCTTAGTCCTTTTTACTTTTTATGCCTTGTTGATAGTGACAAGACTCGGCTTTGTCCACCGAGGATGATCTTGAAACAAGGAAAAAACGAATTAGTTAATTTTTCATCTAAGTGGTTAAGACTGACAAAGGGACTGACTCTGAAGAGTATAAAGAGCAGGACCTTACAATTAGTGTCGGATTATTGCGATAAAGGCAAGAATGGTAATTGAATTAAATCAGAATACAGTGCCTTCCCGTTTTTGGCAACAAGATTTCATCAACTAATTCTTGCTTCAAATTTGTGCTAGCGCTTGCTGGGGAATTTTTCATGAAATTCCAAGTAGATAGGAACCTTAAAGAGGGGTCTAGTGATATCAGAAATGGAATTAAGCGTTCGATGGATTTTCTAGAAAGTGTAGAAAACAAAAATCATATGTTGCCAAAAACGGTAAGGCACTGAACTTCATCAATTCTCAATAGTGATGGATTAATACAACAAGCACTAAACTAAGGACACGGGGTATACCACAATAGATCAAATTACTGGTCACTGTGGGTTTATGCGATTGACTGAGAAAAAGAAAGTAAGCAGCCTCTTCATTGTATCAATTTGTTTGTCGATTGAAGTTGATATACCCTGGCGAAAATACTAATCAAATGCGCACTCCTTTGCCTAGCTCACTTAATGGGTGAGGTGACTCGAGATATTTCGTCAAATCCGCAGGCGTTTGACTTGCTCATATACTGTCTGCGGTCGGGGACAGTTCTAGCGATGTTGATCATACCTAAAGTTTACCGCAACTCTTCTTTACCTAACTATTGTTTGATTCTCTCGTCATGACGAGGGTAATCTCAGAAAAAAAACAGTAGGGTGGTGTTGCGTGCTGCACCATCATCAGTATTTCAACGGTTACTTCTGCCCTGAGTTATTACATTCAATCTAAGTGTGTGTTACTTCATAGACTTTTTCAGCTGTTCTAAAATCCGAAAATTTTACCGTGATTCTGAATTCAGTGTGTACAATTGAATTGATATTATTGTTTTTTTTTTCTACTCGAAGAACATTGTACCAAAACATCATCCTCTGTTCGAATGAAACCTCAGACCATTCAAATGGAAACATCAAAATCACTTTTTCGAATGAGAGCTGCAACCGGATGACGGTTGTTTTGTATTCAGATGATGCTCCTCTCGAATACAGGATGAACATTGATACGAGAAGCGACCGGACCTCAGTTGAAATACGTAATGCTCTCTATGGAATGATTGTCATTCAAAATTGAAATACATATAGTATTGGTTCAGTCTTATATCGCAAATCATCCAAAACGATGATGCAAATAATTCTATCGACCGTCATTTGCTGTTCTAGTTGACAACGAGGTGGAAACATAGTCATCCCTATCAGAGGTGCTACGAACATTGGTAAAGGGTGGAAACCGAAAATTGTCCATTTCGGGGTGCAGGAAGTTTCCCCTACCAACAAATGAATTACAAATCTAAAGTATTGGCAAGTTTTTTTTTCTTGATTTGTTTTCCGTTGATCTTGTTTTCCGTGCTGAGCACCAATGCTTATCGACCCATAATTCATGAAGCAACGGGACCAACGGCTTTACTTCCCTTCCGAAGAAAGACGCGATCAGAGATGTTATGCCTCAGAACATCCCGGCGGCGCCAACTGGGATTGAACCCAGGCCTGCTAGGGTGAGAGGAAATCACGCTTACCACTACACCACCGTCGCCGCTGATGTGTTTGCAAATCATCCTGTCCGTTGTCCTCTGAGCGCTGTATTTTTTTAAAGCCAAAACGCTCGATTTTCAACTTTGCAAATGAGCAACATTTTAAAAAGCTTGGTTCATTGTACTTAACAAAATTGTTTTTTTTTTATAAGTTTTTTTTTAAATAATTGTTACCTATTACACACTCAACTAAATAACCCCAATTCTATTGCTAAAACCGATCAATTTTTGATGAGCCAGCAGCTATACAATCAGAAATCTAACTTTTCAAATTGTGTACGTGCAGCTGATTTTTTTTTTAATTTAGGGACTGCTGTACGCTCAATTTTTAGATAAGAAGTATCTTCACTAATTCAAAGATTTTCTTGCAAGTGATTCAAAGATAAATTGTCAAATAGCCATCTGCTTTTGTAAACATTGATTCAAATGTCAGTTTTTCAAAGCTTCTAGCTCGTCTACGCAAACTAACACCACCATCAAGTTGAGAAAACGTTACCCTACCTGTGCGACATGTGAATTGGTTGAGAAAGTTAGCATTTTCGACTGATCATCTTGGTTTGAATCATTGTTTGTATAAGCATTTATGGTTATTTATTCTTGAATCGCACATTATTTAATAACTATAAGAAGCTTCCATTGAGTATTAAATAGTTTAATTAATTCAATACTAATATGAATATTTTCGTATAAATTACTTCAAGACTTCCCTTGGAAAATTATTACGACTTTTTCCAGAAGTTTCCACCTACTTTGCTCGGATGTATCTTCTGATTTCCTCCATAATCTTGTCCTGACTTTTCCAGGTAAATTCTTCCGATTTCTCCTAGAAGTTTTAATCTACTTCCACCAGAAGCTTCTTGAAAATTCCACCAGTAACTGTCATTGAAAAATAGTATCAACTTCCTCCGCTTGTTTTGAGTAGTCATCCCTAGAAGATGTTTTTTTATTATGGTCACTTTAACACCCTTGGATCATTCGTGACTTGTCTGGAATCATTCGTGACTTGTGAGATTTGAACATGTGACTTTGACGTGACAGGGATGGATGATAGCCACTCCGCCAGGTCCATCCTCCTTTAGAAGGATTTTCCAACTTTCCCTAAAAGATTCTCCAATCATCTCATAAAAGTTGTTTTCCAACTTCCCTCAGACGTTGTTCTTACTTTCTCTGGAAGTTTTATTCTGACTTTTCCTGAGAGTTTTGTCTCCTCCCTGAAGCTTCCTTGCTAGGAAGTAGGGATGCCAGATTTGAAGATATGTCTTCGTTTCGAAGACATTTCATGTTTTGTGAAGATTTTTGAAGACAAGTAAAAATTGAGACATATAAAGAAGAATTTTTAGCAGAAAAGTGAAGATTTTTGCTATACAAGCTCTTTCTTGGAAATTTTGACTTTGCATTATGTTAAAAATCAAAATCTGTTTGTTGAACAATCATACTTGATAAATCTTGACAATGCAGTGTTTGACAATTGGAGTCTAGGAGGAAATGAACACTGTCATTTTCTTCACACTAAAAATGCTATTGTCCACTTTGCATCCTATTCCAACAGTTTCAGAGAGATCTACAGGTCAATATAATTTTCAAATCAGAATATTACATAATCTACCTGATTTCTTGAAAACTATCCAGAAAACTTCATGAAAATCTACGATCAGCTGGAAAATTTTAGAATAATTACATATCAATATCAGGGAGAGTATTTGAGCTATAATATTTGAATTTTTGGTCAGTTACAGATCATCAGAATAGTAATTGATCTACGTAAAGATCTAGAAAACTTTAAATATACTAATCTTATAAACAATTCCGTAAATATCAACGTTAATGTCTAAAATTCGACAAAGTTGCCTGAAAAGAAGTTTCCTATGCTTTCACAAGGATTCTTGAATTTATTTTCAGTTCCATGCCCAACAAACAATTTGAGCTGATTAAAAACTGAATAAGCTATTTTTTAGCTGAAGAAGCATATTTTGGCCTGAATAAGATTTTATTCAGCTTGCAATGTTTGTTGGGTGAACTTCTTTCCAATCTCTTTAGCTTAGATTGATTCAGAGATTGTATGCCCCAGAAAATTCCTGCGGCGCCAACTGGGATTAAACCCAGGCCTTTTGGGGTGAGAGGTTATCACGCTTATCACTACACAACCGGCGCCGCTTACTGTGAACTTCTTGCGGAAGGTCTATTATATCCTCCTATAAGTCATATGGACTTATTTAAGAATTCACTTTTATTAAGTTCTTCTATATGTTCTATGGACTTCATCCAAAGCCCAACGGACTTTCAATACCTGAAAGCTTCCTCAAAGCCCCGTGGACACCTACTGGAACCCGTGAACTTCTATCCGAAGTCATGTGGGCTTTCCCAAAGTATCGGAGATCTTCTGCGTGGCATCCTGTGGACATCTTTTCGAAATTCTGAAGACTTCTCCCCAAAACCCTGTCAACTTTCATCCGAAGTATTGCAGAAATAAGTTCTTTAAGATGCCTACAGCGCAACAGTGCAAGCTGGTAAAAGTTCGGCAATAGTTACCCTTAATTGTTTTTCTCGAAACGCAATCGGATTGAGTGGATGAAACACTTCTACTGCTATGTAAACATATCATGGAAATCGGTTGAGCTAGAGCACATGAACGGCAGACGATGGGAGATGTCCGTTTTGCCCAAATTTCCCTACAATTGTTGACGAAAACTAAACAATTTCGTATGATTTGCGAAAACATTAAAATGCTGAAATAATCTGCATTAAGTATCCATATGCGAAAATTGAGGCAAAACAATTTCGTATGATTTGCGAAAACATTAAAATGCTGAAATAATCTGCATTAAGTATCCATGTGCGAAAATTGAGGTCTTCAACAGCGTCAGAGATCAAAACTACTTAGGTCAATTGATTCTCCGACATTTTTACAGAAGATTAGTATAGTTTTACTGTTATGCAAAAAATACGAAATTTATTAGTTTGCATCTACACACTACACATGTAAATTTAGGTGCTCTGAGACTGACATATACGAGCGTCAGTTTTGACATAAAATTGAGTCATAATAGACGTGAAATTCAGCTCAATCAAACGTACGTTTCGTCGAGTACCGAACTTTTCAGTCTCCGAGCATTTAATTTTACATGACATGTTTGTTTACGTCTCATCCTTTATGTCAAAGATGGATTCCGTCACGTGTAAGATTAGGTACCGTACAACGGGGTATCTTTGATAATGCGGGTAAGTTTGATAGTAGAATATAATGATTACATTTACTTTCTGCGCTTTTTTCCAAATAAAAAACATTGGTTCCATATTGTAGCTTAGGTTGTTTCCATTGATATGGTTTATAGTTTTTGTATAGTATGTGCTACATATTTTACAAACATATTAAATCTTGTTTTTCATCTATTTGAAAAAGCATTCAAACCATCACTTATGAAATGTATTTCCTATATAGCCATCACACATGCAATGTTGTATTCTTATTGATTATGGTGTTTTCTGATTATCTAGTAATTCTAGGTTTCATATTTCAAGAACTAAATTACTTGAGTTTCACGCATTTTCTTCTACATTCATCGAGCATACATACATAAATACATGATACACATACCCCGTTCACATTACAGCCTATATCACGTAATATAGGCTGTCTTGCAATGAGCACTCATACATAGGATTTCCAGTGATATCAGTATCGCTGGTTCTCTCCTCGGTGTGAGTAAAGAGAAAAGTGTATCTGCTATGTGCACCGCATCCAACAAAATGGTGCGCGCACCGTAGGTCGCCTTACTCTACACCAGAGGTTCAAGCGCACCGATTGCACGTGAGTGCGAGAGTGCAATACATCGCATACACTTCGGCAAATGAGAAATCCCGAAGTTTTACACTTGGCTACACTCAGCTTTTTTACCAGAGCAAGAGCACGCTCGCTGAAGCGATTGTGTTGCGCATTTTCCTTACCTCATAACAGCTGGCGCATTCCCTGTGCTTTGTGCACTGTCCAGTTGCCTCATCTTTTGAGATTTAAATCTGTATTTTCATCGCAAAAAATCTTTTTAATCTCTATCTGACTAATCAAAAATCTGTATAATTTCTGTATTATGGTCTCAGTGCGGATTCACGTAAACCTCCATTGAGCAAATTCATAGTTTAGAAGGAGTTTGTTCAATGTTTAGAATCATGATAAATGACTAAAGTTTGCTTTCTAAAGAATTTGAGTATTTTAAAAATCTTGAAATCCTACAATCTTGATTTTTTAAAGTGTTTTGTATCGCTTCTACTGTCTGAAAATACAAAACATGAAGAACCAGTTGTAAGAGACAAATCTGTTTCCGACTGGAAATTTCGTTAATGAAGTAACATACCTTAACCTTATAGTTAAAGTAAATATTATCAATAATATTACCATTTGCTCTAACAAATAGTATCTTTTCAAACGTGGCCGATCCCAATTTAGTTCGATGTTTGGTCATTATTTGACCAAGGCTGTTAAAAGCGCGTTCGACAGACACTTGCGTGCGAGGCATCTGCAACACTGGCTCTGCAAGCATAGCCATTTCAGGATTGATTTTTCGGTTCTTGTTTCACCATGCAACCACATCTTCGTCCAGGGGCAATGATGGTTCTAACCACAGCATACGGATACGCTTTTCGATATGAACTGACTACGACAAATGATTTCGGAAATCTAAGACCCCGAAACGTACTGCCAGGATCGTACACTGTTCTCCTCCGTGTCTCTCTCTCTCTCTCTCTCTCTCTCTCTCTCTTCGTTTTACGTTCGTGCACGATAGGGAATGCTCCTGCTCTCCGTTAGAGCCAGTGATGCCACATTTTTTCGATTTTCAATCTGTATTTTTATCGCAAAAAACCTTTTAAATCTGTACCTTACTGACAAAAATCTGTAAACAAATCTGTAAAATGTCTTTATCATGGTCTTAGTGGAGCTTTACGGAAATCTCCATTGAGTTAATTCATAGTTCAGAAGGACTGTGTTCAAAGTTAAGAATCTCGAAAAATTACTAATATTTGCTTTCTAAAGAATTTGGTTTTTTAAAAAATCTCGAAATCCTACAATATTTTTTTATATTTTTGTATCTTTTCTACAGATTGAAAAAACAAAAGATTAAGTTCCAGTTGTGAGAGGCGAATCTGTTTTCGGCTGAAGATTTTCTTAATGAAGTAACTATCACAATTTTCTAGAATTTTATTTTTTGTATGTCTTTATTTACGAAAACCTTTATCTGGACATTTGTATTTTTTTTCAACTCCGTAAATTTTCAATAAGTTTTAACACAAAACTCTTACTGAAAGTTTAATCGAATTGTATGCAATATTCCAAGGGGTGTTCAACTCTGCAAACCATAATTCGTGACGAGTTATTAGTTGTGTCAAAAGCTGTGCCAAGCGCTCTGCCGAACGTACCTATCAAGAACAATTAAATTATGCTTATCAAGGTGTTTGACAACCCTGAAAGTTTTGATTTTTGTAATTTTTGTTTACTACTCAATTTCTCTGATGGATCATGTCACCTTCATTTTCATTGAAGCGTTATCGGATCGGGAGGTGGAAGAGGAACTGCAAACCATCAAACCTTTACGGTGTTGTAGCATAGTTCAATCCCACGCTAGGAGCAACATCTTCAAACCAGTTTTAAATCATCTGATCTACTCAGAAGTGCGTGTCCTCACAGATATAACCCAAGTCTATCGTATCGTTGATTATGATGCCGTCCCCTGAAGAACTGTCATGAAAATAGGATTCTCAGCCACCACAGACTTCAGCGGAAGCGCTTTATCAGGAACCTTAGATCTGTATAGAACTCGAGAATATTCCGCCCAATCCAGTCCACACCAATTAAGACTAATGACTGACAATAATATCCGAGAAAAAACGCAGGAGAAAATATGAAAATTTCCGTCCCGAAGATACTCGGCAAGACCGGGAGTCAAATCTGGCCGCCCCCTATGATAAGCTTGTTTTATTCTTTATTGTTCATTATGCATAACAAAATTGTTGATGTACCTCAACTCTCGCAGAAGATCCTGCTCTGATCCTTCGTTGTACGCTTCGAGATTGGATACACACGACAGTATCAAATGTTATGATCAAAAATAAGAAGCACCCTTTAAAGCCTCCAGTGGAACAGCATGTGAGCTAGAATGTGAGCAGCGTTGGAAAATTTTCACGATATTTCACGAAGTTTATCAAGGAAAAAGTTTGTGAGACCTAGTGAACTTTTCCAATAGTGAATATGAAGATTCATCAAACTATAGATGCTCGATGCTCATCGTTCCACAATTAAATCTGAACTACGCAGGATGCACGGATGTTACTCTTCTTTTCATACGAATAATAGCATAGTGTAGATGTTCTGCCATCCCCGTTGTATAGTTGGGATCCATTTACTTGATATTGATAAAATTGTTGGTGTGGCCATCGAGCATTTTTTACAATGATTTCATCCGTCTTGACTGCCGTATAGACAAGGCACTCTGGACCGGCCATGGTGTACATAGATAAACTCAACTGAAGTGAGGCCCTGATAGAAGCTATTCTAGATGAAAACACAATCCTTGTGGTTTTTTTTTTGCTGTGATTCGAAAGAGACGGACTTAGTTTTGCTAGGTTTGAAGAGATTCACGATTCAGACAATACTTACAGAATTGTTCGAATGATCCCCAACACCGGTGGGTATCTGTTTGTCGTTTACAACTTCTTAATTGAATCCATGTATCACCAGTCATACATAAACATTCTCTCACTAGTTTCGTTTGTGAGTAAACAAAGTATTGACCCGAGTAGTAAACCTTAGAAATGGTCGAAAAATGTCAACACTAAACAGTGATGCCGTTTTATATTATATTGTTTGTGTCCAACTTGTCAAAGCATGTCCTTATGTGCTGAACAATGTGCCATGCTGTGTTTCAGCACAGTGTACAGAGTTGATAGCCCTTCATTTTTGAAATTTTGTTAATCAAATATCAATATACCCAGTTGACTCTTCGACAAATAAAAAGGGAAACTACTATTTCTTCCAAAGAGAAATCAGAGCATCTGAACATCAGAAGTCCATTCAAAAGATTCCAAGTCCATTTGAAGCTAAAACAATAATAATTTATTTAGTGAAAAAGACGATTTGGGTTTGATGCTCAGATTAAATTCAAGCTGTTCAAAAGAAAGAAAAGATTATTATTCGGAATTAAAAAAATATAAAAAATAGCATAACATATTTTCCCCTTATTTGAAAAATCTGAAAAATCTGTATATTTTTCAAAAATCTGTAATCTGTATATACAGATATCTGTATCAAAATATTGACAAAAATCTGTATGATTACAGATAAATCTGTATATGTGGCATCACTGGTTAGAGCGTTCGTACACGGCGAGCAACGAAAGTTTTTTCCGCGTGCATCGTGTTTTCTTCTCGGCGTGTGGGTCAACACATACACTTCCTAGGAACACGTGCGAGTAAAAGCCAAGCCTGATTACAAGACAGCGTATATCACGTGATATACGCTGTAATGTGAACGGGGTATTATCAAAGTAACCCCAAATCAAAATACTGATGTTCGGACTCAAGACTAAAAAAAATAGTGCAAATGCTTTAATTTCCGTTAAACATATTTTTGACTTATTGACTCTAGGATCCTCAATTCTTGTTTACAAAAAAATTGAAAAATATTAATTGCTTTAAAACATATTTAGAATATACTTTGAAAAACTATCAATGCTACCCCGTTTTACGGTATTTCGAAGTGTGTACGATGGCAGGGAAATTGGGGTAAAACGGGTATTTTTCATCGTCTACCGTCTATGAGATCTAGCCCAAACGATTCCCTGGTTAGTTTTACATAGAAGTGAGCAGTGGTGTTTCATTATGACGTCTTCAGTATTGTTAATGGTAACGAAATTTTCGATCTCCACATTGAAGGTTTGAGGTTTGTGATTAAAGCCCAAGTGAGATGTAAAATATAACTTATCCGAATGTTGGGCAAATACGTAGCAAAAATTATTACAAACAACTTTGTATGATACATAAAAATTGGCTAGGTACAAATCGTGGTAGATATTTTGTTTTTATTTTGAGGATGAACTCATATGAACAGTTTTCAACAGCACCTTTTTCACAATTTACATACATCTACAATGTTTGTGTTTCAAATCACTGTGCGGAAGTGTGGCCTTATTACTAAATCCAATCAAATTTGTAAAATTCCATTGACATGTCATTCCTCTTACAATCAAGATACAGTTGTGCTACAAGTGTCATCCAACATGTTTCCACCAGTCACCATAGTATAGACTCTAGCATTCGAATCTTGATTCCAAGAATACAACAAAGGCGAAATGATACGAACGGCCAATTCAATCTTCTGTCAAAAAGTCAATCAATGAACGTAGACAAATCAAAGCCAAAACACATGCTACGTCCTGTTCCATTTTGATCACCATTTCTTCTTTCCACTTGTTTTCGCATTCGGCTATCATTCCGACAACGGTCATTCCAATAGGCATTTTGGCAAAGCACATCCACCCACTTATATCAGTTCCTTCTGTGTTGTTGGCAGGGTACGGTGGTGCAAAACGCACCGTTTATGAAAAATTGTGAATTGATAGTGTATGGAAGCATAAATTAAGGAAAAAGTAATTAAATATAGGGTAAATTATGGCTTCGGCACCCATTCACTGTTTTCGGCAACCGAAATTGAAACGTTTATTTCACTGTATTTTCCCATCAAAACTCTTCGCTGAATGTATTAAGCCGATTCCTTACCTTTTCAGTTTCAATCTGATTACATTTTTACGACTGTGAATTCCTGTTATACCATATTTTTCTTTAAATGAAATATACATACTACAAAATACGGCTGATTTCGAGTTGCCGATAATAGAACAGCTGGTTAACACGCATTTCAAATGGAAAGGGTGCCGAAGAAAAAGAGACTGCCGACAATAGTCACTCTCACTTGAGAAGTTTGGAGCGTTGTAAAAACATGTTCAACCCGTTTTGATCAATTCTGTCGATTGGAATTGGTAGAACAGCAAGCAGCAGATAAATGTCAACAAACAAACCTGTCATGTATGTGTGTGACGCTGAGAAATCGCTAATAGAAGTTCGGACGCTGCTTAGATTGACGAGAATACGTAAATTCCCCTAGTTCGCCATAATGTTTTCTACGAAGACCGAGTGATTTCGAACTCCAAACGATGATTTTTCATGATTGGGAACTATTTCTCGCTAATTGCAAATGCGAATTGCACGGAACAACTACCAAATAGCAGCGCCGGTGGTGTAGTGGTAAGCGTGATTACCTCTCACTCCAGCAGGCCTGGGTTCAATCCCAGTCGGCGCCGCCGGGATGTTCTGAGGCATAAAATCTCTGATCACGCCACGGAGTGCACAATTTTGCATCAATGTTATGAAACATTTCACAGTTGATCGAGATGATACCAATTAGCCAAGAATCCCTCCAATAAGTTCTCGGTACATCTTTTAGCTACCGTTTGAACAAATAAAAAAAAAATACTATGGAGGGATTTCAAGCTAAAATGTTCTGATCGCGAAATATTGATGATTAATACCAAAATTGTCCAACCCGTTTTGTGTGGTGTGCTGCTGATTTTCAGTGTTGCTCAGTGGGAACTTTCATAAATAACGTAGTAGTTGAGGGAGGAGAGGGGTTTCAGAAGTTGGGACAGGCCATGTATTAGGTGTATTGCAAAACACGCTCCGCGGGGGAAGGGGAGTTAATTGGTCATAAAAATATATACGTAATTTATAGATATCCCTAATTTTACTTCCAAGGCTGTGTCGCAATGGGCGAGTTAAATTTATCTCGTGGTTAAAAGTGACACATGAGTTAACGAATAACTCTGCTAACGAGCGTGGTTATTTCGGACCGACTAGAAGTAAAATTTTGGTAACCGTGGCTGAGCTCTGTTTGAAAACTGATCAATTCCCGGCATTTTCGAACATTGAAAATAACTTTCGAAATGTCACGATAAAAAAACTCGGCAATTGGCAACAGCCCACGAAGTATTTCTCGATTACTTTTTCGAACGTATCAGCTTTTGTAAACAACGCATTTGATCGTCGATTTGGCGTAACTGGTAGCTCAACCACTGCTGCTACCTGCTTACTCGCCGTCCGAAGCGAAAATGAGTTAAGGCACATTAGCAGCGCTGATTTATAGCTTTTCAGATTCAAGCAGCACGATGTGCAACCAAATTGTACTCGATTATGAGGACTGGTTTGGGGAGAACGTTTATTTCATGAAAACAGTGATAACATTATCACTTTTTATTTGTCCATTGTTAAAACAGTTTTTTTTTTAATTATTGAAAAAACGTTTATTGCAACAGCTACGAAAGGTATTTCCTATCGATTGGTGTATTTGGATTTCAATTTTATCTATAAATGACAAAGTTATAAGCGTTCAAAGTTTTACACCTTTTCGTGGCGGTCGCAATTTTAGATTTTCGATTTACCCCCCGTTACTTCTCTTAAAAATGTGCGTATAGTTTATGTGTTCATAGGATTTATGTGCTGCCACAAATACACAGCATTGATCAAATTGTTTAGCAAAAAATCCGTCATGCAACATACGATACATAAAATCACGTGTATTTCAAACTTTGCCTACAAATCCCTGGAGATGTACCAGTTCTGGCTAAAAATATTTTTAATAAAGATAGCTAATTATTCCTACAAATTTTAAAATGATCTTATATTTAACATTATACGTTAATAGAGTAATGTTTACTCATACTATGAACCCCCGTTAATTTGAATGATACTGCATGCGCATATCAAATGCCACTTCGCATTTTCTGGATGATGATTATCAGCATATAATATATCGATTAAATTTAAGATATAAGGACAACAATGCAACATCAGTAATTCGTCTCACTAAAAATTGCAGGTACCCTTAAAACTTTAGAAAATGAGCACCCATCATTCCAAACTGTACATTGGACTGTTTTTGACCTATGATTATCTTAAATAAATAAAAGTAAGTTTAGAGGGTGTTTTTTGTAACACATACAATGATAGAACAGCAATAGTTTGTATCGATTAACTTGATTTGATAACGTTTGTTACTTAGGACATTTAAAAAAGTTAAGCGAGAACTTTTGTGTTCATATGCAGTGATGCCGAATTTTTAGAATGAATTTGAATAAAATAATTGCAATAATTGAACAAAAGGTTTTCTAAATGGCATTTGTTGAGTTTTCCCGTATTTATCTTTGTTAGATCACTAAACTACAAGCTGGTAAAATTTTTTGGATTTCACCAAAGTTAAAGTCAATAAAACACAACTTATGAAAAATATTCCAAAATGTCGTGATCACTGCAGATCGCAAAACTGGTTGCAAGATCTTGAGGCGTTCTCCAAGAGTTGCTTTCTCAGTTCATACATTATGACCTTCCACTGCAATCGGCTCCCGTTACTCGAGAAAAGCATCTGAGGAAATGTTTTCGTTGTTTTTCTGCAAGTGGGCATTTTATCCCATGGGTGCATTTTGGCCTGTTCTCCCCAACGTTGTACACACCGATTATTCCCGTTGCTTATTTTTGGAAGTGCATACCATTCGACGAACATGGCAACCATGACGATTGACTTTCGTAGTGGAAGCTGGTCGTGTGCTTCCGGGAAATACTAATCAAATCAAAAGCTCGACCCTGTGTTTGTGTGGATGCGTGTGCTGTATGGAGGTTGTTGCTCTTGGAGAGTGATTAGTCGGAAGTTGCTTGTTGGATTCTGATGCTATGAGTTAGTTGTGACGTGGGAGTAATTTGCAACCTGTTGCGAGCGGGCATAATTTGAAATCGGTATAATATTTATATGAGAAGGATGAACTCAATCATCAATCAAAACAAACAACCGCAAATATCAGTAGGTGAAAAGTAATAAAATCCATAAAACTTAAATCTCTTTTCATTATGAAACATCCATGTACTATTAACCATCGTATGAAGCAATGATGTGACCAATTTAATCATCATAAGTGGAGAAAAAACTTGAGCAAGGAAGCGCCAAAAGTAGGGCTCCCGCTTTATACCACGGGAAAACAATTACAATTATTGTCGTTTCATCTCGTTTTCTTGCATCTTCATCATCATACACATTATCATAATCACTATCCAGGTCATATTTGACGTAATAGCTCGCAGAAAGAGACACAAACAAACCCGTACCTGGCTGCAAAAGCAGCGAAAGAAAGTGTTGAACGGTGGCTTTTGTGCAAATTAAATTCACATTATCACGTCGATTGCGGAAAACGACATCGACGGCGACGGCGTCGACGATAATAAAAGTAACGTTTATGACTCACCTGTTTGTTTGACTGATCATCGCTCTCAGCGGCTACGTTGGTCTGGGAGGTGACTTTGGTCGACAGGAGCTTCACGGTGGACCCATTGTGCATTACACTGACGTTGTTGGCATTGGTCGGTGAGGACAGATACCGCAGATCACTGGCCGTGGGAATTCCAGCCGTGGTCGTAGTGGCGTTGTTATCGGTAATACTGCTACCGCTGTGATTGCTGTTGGAAATGGTGTTACTGGTATAGTTGTTGAATGCCGTATGGGTGGTCCAGATCGGAGTCGACGATGTGGGATTATAGGGTTGCTTCCGGTGGGTCGCTCGGTCGATGGTTAGAGTTTGGCCCGGTTTGCCGAGCCCATTGCCAAGGACACCCTCTGCGGACTTTTTCCGTTCCGTCGTGAACGAAATTGTGCCATCGGAAAAGCGGTGGAATGTCAGGTTTTCATCCGACAGGAAGGACATGGATGTGACGCTCGATATCTGTGGGTAGGGGAGTGAAGGAGATGAAACAAAGATTAATTATTCAATTAAATTGGTTTTAGGACAGAGATTACTGGGAAGCAGAGCAGTTCCACACTAACGGACGAATTGATTTGTTTTTTCACTCTCCGAATTTCATGACACTTCTGTTCACCAAGAAACCAAGTTTGTACTGAAATTCGGCCATTGTGGCTCACGCCGGGTTTTTTTTTGCAAATGCCATCCAGTTTCCTACAACTTTGCCTCTAACGTCATTTCAGTAAGATGAGTCGTTTTCGTGCCATGATTTATTGGCAAATATAAAATACGCCATTGAACTATTGGCATGAGTCGAAATGGCCGATTTTCAGTGCAAACTTGGTACATTGCCCTTAGCGAACAATTATGCAAAGTTTCATGGATTTCAGAGAGGTAAAATTTAAAATAAGATCATTTTTTTCGCTATTTAGCCTGGGACTGCTGAACTTGAAGTTATGCTTATTCGAATGCTACTATGGATTTGAAGAAGATTTTGTCCACATTTAAATGCGTGTATATATGGTCTTCAACTTTACGTGAACACGGATAAGCTTTCTTTGTAGCAACGAAGCCAAAAGCATAGGTTAAAATTTGTTTCAAACACTGCACTATGGGCCAGAAGTGCAATCCAGCGGGATAAAATTAATAACTCCGAAACTAAGCTTTTCCGTGTCTTCTGTAAAGTCTGTGGCGTCGCATAACCTCACTTTTTGCCTATGCACATACTTTCAAAACCAGATTTAATGTCATATTCATATTCGAATCGGTTTAAAATACACTTAATCTTCTAGTTTATTTATTTATTTATTTAATAATTTATTTATTTATCTTTTTATTTATTTATTTGCTTATTTTTTTTTTTTATTTTTTTATTTATTTATTTATTTATTTGTTTATTTATTTATTTATTTATTTATTTATTTATTTATTTATTTATTTATTTATTTATTTATTTATTTATTTATTTATTTATTTATTTATTTATTTATTTATTTCTTTATTTATTTATTTTTTTATTTATTTATTTATTTATTTATTTATTTATTTATTTATTTATTTATTTATTTATTTATTTATTTATTTATTTATTAATATATTTATTTATTTATTTATTTATTTATTTATTTATTTATTTATTTATTTAGTTATTTATTTATTTATTTATTTATTTATTTATTTATTTATTTAGTTATTTATTTATTTATTTATTTCGTCATGCAACGTAGACTAGAACATATTCGACTAATGTTTTGTATTCTTAAATTTATTTATTTATTTATTTCGTCAACTTTGGAAAAGAGGTTAATAGTATAATTTTGTCTTTAATAAAAATTAAGCAGTATCAGCTTTCCTTTTTTTTATGAGTTATAATGCCTTATAAAGTAAAAATATTGTTTTAGTTAATGCCGAGACATTGTTAAGTCAAAAGTTTCGCAGTATTGATTGTAAGAGGTCCTCATGCGGTTTAATGGCCCATATTTTGTATAATTTGTGCGATGACGTTTTATGGCAAATAAATTTGGATTTCGGAGTTGCCGAGTAGGTGCATGGAAATTTAATTTTGATAAAAGTTCTGTGGAGTCACTGCGCTGCGAAACGATATCGTTTACAAATGAAAACATTGCATATTCACGACGCTCTTTTAGTGTTTGTATGTTTATAAGCATGCAGCGTGCTTCATATGATGGAAGAGGAAATGATGTCCAACTTAATTTACGAAGAGCGTATAATAGAAATTGTTTTTGTACGGATTCTAATCTTTCTTCGTGTGTGATTGAAAAAGGAGACCATACAATGCTGTAATATTCTAGTATTGACCTCACATAGGCAATATATAGTGTTTTAATCGTGTATGGGTCCTGAAAGTTATAGCAAAAGCGCTTGATAAAGCCTAGCATGTCATTTGCCCTGTGAATAATTGTGTTGTAATGGTCTATGAAAGTTAGTTAAGAGTCTAAGATAATTCCTAAATCCCTAACTCTTTCACATTTTTCTACATTCTGATTTCCTAGTGCAATTGAAATATTTGAAGTTGTTCTTTTCCTGCTAGATGATATCAAGTTGCATTTATTAAATTCAATTCTAGTAGACTTTTTTTGCACCATATGTAGAATACGTGTATTTCATTCCGGAATAACTATATTGATGTCTTCTTCATTTCTTATTTCTTTAAATTCAAGTAAATTTGTCGAGGTCGAGCGACCCTTGAAAAAGCCGTGTTGCATGTCAGTCATTCTATTTTTGATTTGGAGCGATTATTTTTCGTTGACAATTGCCTCGAAAAATTTAGGAATGCATGAGATAATGGCTATACCACGATAATTACGAACGTCCGATTTTCGGCCAGATTTAAAGGTAGGCACTAGGAATGAACTTTTCCAAATTTTTGGGAAGGTTCCAGATTCCAGAGACATATTAAAAAGCCAAAACAATGGAGCAGTGAGTTCGATTGCTAGACATTTAATAAATACTGGAGGTATTCCGTCACGTCCAGGACCTTTTGAGGCATCTAATTTAATCTGCAAAATATCCTGCACTTGAAGTTGATTGAGGCCAATGTCCTTTGAAAATTCTGGAAAAAATGCCAAATAATCGCGAAGATACATTCATTTTCAGAGTCCAGAATGAAGTGATTCAGAATTTTGCAAAGTGATTCACTACTTTCCGAAGTGAATCCAAACCTTTCTGAAGTGATTCATTACTTTCAGAAGTTATTGTTATTTGTTTATTTGGAGTGATTCTAAAATGTTATTTTGAACATATCTAAACGGATTCACCTGCAGAACAATCATCAAATAATATATTGCCATTGGAATTGCTTTGAGTATTATTCCATGAGCGTTGTTTTGCATTAAAATCACCAATAATGAAGAATTCAGACCTATGACGGGTAAGTTTCTGCAGGTCACCATTGAGAAAATCTCTTTTGCTGCGCTACGCATGGCAAATAGGCAGCTATAAACGAAAGTTGTCCAAATTTTGATTTGACAGTTTTAAAAACTTTGGTTTCAAACGATGATACGTCTATGAACAATGATGGCAATTCCTAGAACCGCACTACCGTTAATACTGGTGACAACGCTCTGATGAGACAACGAAACCTTACCCCCAAGCTCCTCCCCTGATCCTATCCTTCGACAATGTACCTCTCTAACCTCGAGTAAGCCGCGAGTATTCGGCCCAACTCCTACTAGACATAGAATTAAGTGAATTTTGTTACAAACAAAAAACAATTAACTATCGGCTCCGTAAAGCTAACGCGATTGATCCTTCCAAATAAACGAACTAGTATAAAAAAAATGATGGCAATCCCACCACCGGCTCCATCAAGACGATCATTTCAATAAATGAAATAATGTGCATTATAGAACGTTATAATTTTATCGGCGATATGCACGTTATGAACTCTCATAAAGTTAAATAACTCGTCTTCATTACCTTTAAGAGGCCGAGCTTCCAATTCAAAATATTTAATAATTTAAAATCCAGTACTGCATTTCAAAGTCATGACGATATTGTTCGTAAATTTTACTCCAGTTTGAATAGCATCAAACATGGGGATTTATTGTTCTTCATCAGCAGTTCTTTCGGTCGATGCTTCGTCGACTTTGGAAATCAACCGTTTCGTGATGAGTGTGTGAGTGCTGACCACGTTTTGCGTCCATTGCTGCAATGGACGCGCTCTGACCCTCGTTGGCGTACAACAATTTGCCATACAATGAAACTACTAGAAGCGGCTCCAGTTCTGATCGAGGAGGCTTTTTGGATAGCGGACTATAAAGTGTTTATTGTGTTGTACCTTTTGACTATAGTTTTAAGATGTATTGTATAGTGACCAAGAATCCTCGGCTCTGTAAAGTTAATTCGGTTGAGCCTTATCAAATAAATTAATAATAAACATGGGGATTTTTTCTCATGTCCCAAAAAAACTGGACCATTTTCCGGCCATATTTTCGGAACCAGTAAACCTATTCCAGAAATATTTAATAGAGTTCTACGAAACCTTTAATTTGGCGGTTGTTGCATCCAATTCGGTTCAGTGGTTGCCGACATTTGAAATTTATCTCGACATGAAAAAATTCTGTAATGTAATTTTTGTAATTTTTATGTAAGCTTATTTATCGAACACAGTTTGTTTCCCCAAATGCATTACGTCTAGAAAATCATCTGGAGAAACTTGCTTGTACGCTGTTGCAGTCTATTGCAAGAACTGCCATTACTTTTGTTGTATGAAATATATGTGTTGTAAATGGCTTTTCAGTGTCGACAAAATCAAAATACTGCCATTTTATTTTTTGTCCAATGTTTCGGTTCGTTTGGGACCTTCTTTAGGGACTCAACAATTACAGTAGTCAAAAATGTTTGTTACAGTTATAAATGGTTTAAGCTTTAAGTTCAACAATCCAATTTTCAGTAATCCAAGGACCACATCTTAGTCCTTGTTACTTTTTATGCCTTGTTGATAGTGACAAGACTCGACTTTGTCTACCAAGGATGATCTTGAAACAAGGAAAAAAATGACTTAGTTTGTCTTCATCTATGTGATTCCTAATCTTCTATTTGTTGTTCCCTAGATTGAAGTGGTTAAGACTAGGGTTCTGATGCATGGTCATTATCGGTGTCATGCCTTAATTTTGTTGCTAATGAATCCAATTTTGACTGACAAAGGGGCGCGCCTTTGGAGGGTGTTTCAACACTCCGAAGGGTATAAATAGCGGGACTTTTCAATTAGTGTCGGATCCTTGCGATAAATGCATGAGTGGCAACTGTAACAAAATCGAATACTTCATGATTTCTCAATAGTGATGGAGTAATACCATAGAGGTAACTCTAAGACTAGTAGGTCCAGAAAAAACGTGCTCAACTTTTTGGCTCAGCTCTGGTACTATCTTCGGTCCCAAGCTAATCGATTCACCCCTCGAAACATAGGAAAATCAAATCACCCCTCATTTTATCTGTCAAACTATCATAGCGAATCAAAACAAACATAGTGTAGTACTGGAATTTATACTAGAATGGGATACGTTAATCGATTTGCTTGGGACCAATAGGCTAGTCAAGTAGTGAGCCAATTTAAAATCGTTAGTTTCGTATTGATTGTTGGTAATACGACATGCACTAAACTAAGGACACGGGATATACTACAATAGATCAATTTACTGGTCGCAGTAGTGTTAGGTCCCGAACAGAGGAAAAAAATGGTTCAATAAATTATTAGTTTGAGATTCCATTGTACAGTTAAACAAGTTGCCTATTGAATAACTCTTGAAATCTTATCACCAACCAACTACTTCGTACCATTCCACCATAGCATCAAATTTCACATACCAACAAGAGATGACATGCTTCGAATACACTATACAAGATCGTTAATAAACTCTGAGCACCATAACGTGCCATAGTTTCCTTGACTGCCAACAGCATACTTCCATCGCGGAAATGAAGTGAGACACGAGAGGGAAGCACTTGAATCAACATGTGTCGTCGGTATAACTCGTTATTACTATGTCGTATGTATAGATGTATATCCGATAGAAAAGCACAGAGCAAATGGAGACTCGGAAGGCAGCATGGAATTGCAATTTAATTGAAGTCACTCAAACAGAAAAAAAGGTACGTAACAAGAGTGAAATGTAAGGAAATTGCAAACGGAGTGATTTAATTACTGTTTTATAGAACTTTGCTTTGGAATTGTTTTCCAACGTCAAACATGTTACTGACAACCTGCAAAACTTTAGAAATGAAACCTCACAAGAACAAAGCCGTGACTTTCAAAAGCTACAAATCTGGGTCATACCTGTCGAGCAGTTTCAACGTTCCGACTGACTAAAGCCGTGCGACAATTGCTCATTATCTCGGCAGGTCGCAGCGCCCGTTAAAGTACCAAGTTGCATAACAGTCTTCTCTCACACACAATCATCTCACAACCAACTCTTAAAACCTCGACCGCTGACTGTGGGTCACGACGCCCAGGCGATTTAGACTGAGTCTAATTTTCAAATCATCATATTCATCACCTTAGGACTACTGACAGACAGCTACTATACAAGGTAGGCAGGCAGCCAAGCCGTTGCGGTTGCAGTAAAATTAGCACCTTTCAAGCGTTCCATCGATCGCCCCATGCATCAGAGCATAGCATGTTGACACCAGTACTTCCATCTCTCAGCTCTCATCTCTCATCTTTCATCAATCTTGCCCGAATCAATCGAACGATTGGGCGGTGAGACAACGACGTGACGATCAAAGAGGCAAAGAGGGTTTATTTTTGTTCGGTCCATTGCTGCGTTAATGATGCCGGAGATAAAAACTGACTTTCAATCATACCGCACCGGCCACCGACCCACCGGCCGTTCGTTGTCGTGCTGCAGACTGTTGGCAATGGAGGCGGGATGAAAAACCCTGGCTCTCAACAAAAATGTGGCTTAGCTTTTTTTTTTGACTTGGGAATGTTTACCTTGTGCGTATCGCGGACCTACCTACAGGGACTGGGCGATCATCACTGATCATGTAACGCAAAAAAAAATACAATCTAATCTATTATTACATCTTGGCCAGTAGGCTAACATCATGTACTTACGAGAAATTATAAGAGATGCATCTCGTCGTAAACGTGACGGAGATTAGTCATTTGGAAAATTGAAGGCTGGAAACATTAAATGATTTGGGAACGACTGCTCAAATGTTATGAATTACGAAATAGTGGTCGTGTTAAATATTGTGGAAGGCTGTTATTCAAATCAGCAAACAAGCAAAAACAGCAACGCTATGAACTCGTTCAGAGTTCTGCTTCGGTCGATGTGAAACTGCAGAATGCGAGACCAGTTTTTGACCATTTGAATGGGAAAAAAATGTCTATTAAAAAATGGAATAATCGATTAGGAATTCGAAATTTAAGTAGGTACGTTCCTAGAAAGAAATATTCATTGTATTGACCTTCGAGAAAAATTGAAGCTTCCAGATTTAAATAATAAAATCACAGACGTAGTCCTACGTCAACAATAAGATACTTGGGACATTGGAAAAATTTTCAAGCTTCTTGTACTTGAAAAAATATCCAGGCTTCTGGCAGTCTGAAGATTGTTCACCGAAAATAAAATTAAATATGTAAAGTGATGATACTTCTGAGTTGGGAAGAAATGTTATATTTATGGCAACATGAAGCTTTTGGTGCGATAATTTATCAGCTTGAGAAAGTTCTGAATATGATAGATTGATAGTTCCGCTAGAGTACGGCAGTATGAAAATTGAACAGAAGTTGAAATTGACCGAAGGGCCATTAATGCGATAATACTAATCAAACGCACACTCCTTTACCTAGCTCATACATGAGGAGATTTAAGTTATTTCCTCAAATTCACAGGCAAAAAAGTAGGCATTCGACATGCTCATATACTGTTCTGAATATTTCTAGCGAAGGTTATCACTACCTAAAGTCCCACGTTGCCTAAAGCATTTCCAGGCGATGGTGTGTTATAATGCAATTCTTCTTTACTCAACTATTGTTTTGCTTCTCTCGTCATGACCCAAAAAGCAATCGTTCTACCACGTCGCTAGAGCTATATAAAGTAACCAAAAGTTTCGCATTCAACGATAAAACTCACTTTCAAGTTCAAATAAAGTTTCGACAGAACTTTCAAGTTCCATAAAGTTCTAACAGAACTTTCAAGTTCCATAAAGCTCAATTAAAGTTCCGACAGAACTTTCAAGTTTCATAAAGTTTAAATAAAGTTCCGACGAAACTTTCAAGTTGTGTAAAGTTCAAATTAAGTTCCGACAGTACTTTCTTCGCAAGCAACAAAAAATTCCGCATTCAACGATAAAACCCACTTTCAAGTTCCATAATATTGCGTTCCAACACAACTTTCTGGCTGCTTCCCATGTAACCAACAAGCCCGCTAATTCGCCTTTTTGCAATATAAGGCTAATATGCGGCTAATATAAAGCTTAGTATGCCCTATGTTAGCCGTGTATCAGCCTTATATTGCAAAAAGGCGAATTAGCGGGCTTGTTGGTTACTTGGGTTTAGAAGCTATAGAAAGCACACGAGAAACTTCAGGCTCCAAAAAGTTCCAAGGCGTAGCATCCCTATGCACTTATTAGGAACTTTAGGCAAGGCCGAAAACACGGCCACAACAAAGCTCCGGACAAGTTCCCAGCGGAACATCTTGGCCACTTGAAAGTATTTTAAAAGCTCCCTGTGGAACTTCTTAGCAACTTGAAAGTTTCTAAAAAGGTCCGTCATAGCCCAAATGAAGCAAGCCGCACGAGTCTTTTTTAGGAACAAAAATTAATGTACGTATATATGAAATGATTAGTTGCTGAAATGAACCATAATTCTTATATTTATGCAGTGCATTAATATTTCAACCAAACATTAAAAAATAAAATTAAAGAGCAATTTCCTGGATTAGAACCCGTGTATTCGACATATGATCTACAAGCGCTAACCACTGCGCCACAAGTGTGTTGGAATATCATGTGGGCAAACACCAATTTAAAATTCATCAAAGTGTTGTGTTTCGTATTCAAGTCAGTCAGCTGGCACTGAAAACTCCAACTGTAGGCGGGACAATAGCTCACTTTAATATATCTCAGATGACATAGCGGTTTGTGCTGGTCTCTCAGGCAGAAGAATTGGGTTTAATTCTCCAAACAGCTGCAATACTACTACTAATGCTGATAAATCAATACACGTTCATACCTGGCTTAAGAAATAACATTCATAAAGACATGACTTTAGAATTAACTTTCATAAAAGTGCGAACTAAATATTAAATTGGTGTAGAGGACAAAACCTTTTTTACAACTTATTTTCAAAAAGTTCCGTTAAAGTTCCGCCAAAAGCTGCTTAGAATGCTCTTCAATTATGGTACCGGAACTTTCAAGTTCTTATAAAGACTTTAAATTTAGGCTGCTTAAAATTCTATAGACCACCTTCAACCAAGGTGCTTAAGCCACAAATAGCCTTTTATCAGAACTTTTGCACTGCCTGTGGATTTGAGGAAATACCTCAAATCCCCTTATCCATCAATGTATGAGCTAGGTTAAGGAGTATGTGTTTGATTAGTATTGTCGCATTAATGGCTCTTCGCTCAATTTCAGCTTCTGTTCAATTTTCACACTGCCGTACTCTAGCGGAACTCGAGGCGGAACTATCAATCAATCCTCTACAGAACTTTCCCTAACTAATAAACTATCGCGCTAAATGCTTCATGTTGATATAAGAATAGCTTTTACTCCCAACTCTGAAAATCGTAAACTTTACGTACGAAGTAACAAGACACTGAATGAATGTGATGATACTTGACAGTCGATTCCCATTATCAAATGTTGACAGCCAAAAGGGCGCGCGCCTTTGGAAGATACTCTAACTCTTCGAATGTTATAAATAGCGGGACCTTTCAATCAGAATCGGATGATGCCAAGATTGATGACGGTATCAAAACCGAATGCTTCATCATTTATTAATAGCGATGGAGCTATACGACATGCACTAAACTAAGGACACGACATATTCTACAATTGATCAAATTTCTGGTCACAGTGAATTTATGTCCCGAACAGAGGAAAAAATAATTCCAGATTTCTCATGCTCAGTTCTTTTGCAATGATATATGCTTTGTTCAACATATAATGACAAAATTTAGGCTCGTCATTTGAAGAAAACTTTTTGTTCGTATGCGAATTCATGATTCTATGGTGGGCGTTGACCAGATTTGAATTTTCAGATATAATCCTAAATACGACCTAGACTATTTAATACTCTATTTAGTAACCTCAAGTCAGTGTTCTGTCACAATGTTTCATTGTGATTAATCAACACTCAAATGGGTAAAATATCAAATTTGGGGCGAATTTGAAAGAAAGAGAACTTGGAGTGTAGAGCGCACTGCCCACTGGACGATTCTGAAGCCTAGCCAAGTGAGTGGGGTATGGCTTTATTAGATTGAACGTCATTTTTAAATATTTATATATTGATTCATTCAAACCATTGGCATTTGGTATTTCAGATAAGACAGAGATAGGATGCGGAGGACCCGCTTAGGGGGAGCGTAACCCATGTTATGGTTTCCATTTATTAAATAGTTCAGGTAGGCTAGAAATTACAGGTTAATAGTGAGAGAATGTACCATATTGGGAAAGCATAATGATCATACTTGAAGGGTTCAGAGCGGCTGACCTGTTCGGTTGCAGTTTGACCTTCCTTCAAAACCAATTTGGCTCAAGAACAATTTTAAACTTGTCTGCATTATTCACATGTCGCAATTATTGAAAAAAAAAACTCGACATAAAGTAGCTTTATACAATTAAATAGAAATGCCATATCTTACCGAGTAGTTGCGGTTTTGATTTCGGTACAGTTTGTTGAGATCGGGTATGTTATGAACGGTATCGTACCACCACTACTATGTGTTTTGTTTAGTTTGTAAGGATTTACTAGTTAATCAAACTTTCTGTTTTAATTTAAATTATAACTGCTGTAAGAACTCAGCACTCACCAACTACCTACTCGGAGATCAAACATACAGCACCCGGTCGACTCAGGCGACAAGAGCAAGCTCCGGAACACCCAGGGTCGGCTAGCTACCGGATAATCAGAGGGTTTCGCGATACAAAAACGAAGAATTTTCACTTTTCTTTAATTGCATTTATTGGCTACTTTCTGTATTATGTGCGTGTTGTTCTGCGTTCATAGTTCCGTGTAATATGTGTCGTGTAGCCTAATCGCGTTGTTCACTGTACCGGTACATACCGCTGCTGCCGTTGATGGTGAATCGGGATGACCGACACAGTGACTCCTGTCCTACTGTGCGGTCGGAACTCTCGCCAGATTGGCAAAGCGAGCGGATGACGAGCCAGCGGGCGTTGCTGGACGATGGGATGGCAGGCGTCGTCCTTCGTTGGCACGATCGGCCGACCGTGGCAAGGCCACCTTGGTCAAGCCGAGAAGGGAAAACTCCTTTACGATTATGGCCTACGTTTGGCCAGATAATATTGCTTGGTCCTTGACAATTAGGCTCGGAAACTGTTTCCAATTTCACGAGCCAGCCGTGTGCTGACGGATGACCTTTTTAAGGTCCAATATAAAAAGAGGTCCTATCGGACGAATACGTAATTACTTTACGGTTTTTGGTGCAGGGTATTTAGTTACCTGAACGTTAGCTTGCCCTAGGGGGGGGGGGGGGGAGAGGTCCTGATTCACGTTCTAAAACACCAACCACTGCACTTAGCTAATAAAATTGCTCACACGGACACCTGATATTAAAAGAGGCCGATTTTGGGCAATGGCCGTTCTTCTCCCCAATTTTCTATCATCCCGTCATCCTAGTTTTCTATGGTTGTTTGTAGTTCTATTGTGGACATAACGTAACGGCACAACATTTTCACAGTGGTACAGAACCCTATCACTTCTGTGGTATACTGCTGTTCTTTCACAAGAAACGTGAAGGTTCTGAATATATAACATAAATGACAAAAACCTATGAATTTGTGACCAAACGGTTACAAAACAAAAGTATAACGATGCTGATTGGATTCGACTCCGTCTCTTCCAACGGCTCATGCTAGACTACCCTAGTTTTTTATTCTGCACACTCATCTCGAGTCTCTTTTCGTATATTGATCGATTACACTCTTAACATCAATTACTCTGAATAGGGTAGATACTACAGTTCTCCCTTCTTAAGAAAAAAAAACAAACAGTCTAAATTCCAAATAACGTAAATAAACACGAAGGATTCAATAATTCAAAACACTTCGAATTCAATCCCGTTGATGATACAGCTCCAGCATGTTCTTGCTTAGCTGTGTTGTGAGTAAACACATACAATTCAATAATTCAATTCATTTTAATACATTGAATTCAACTCGTTGAAGATGCAGCCTCAACCTGGTTTTGCCTAGCTGAGTTGCGTAGTTCTCGACCGCGTGCAGATGGGACTTCTAGCTCGTCTGCGCTTCTTGCTCTCGTGGATGTCTTCTGGTCTCGGGAGGTCCGAAAATTCGTGGAAATCTTTTTCATCTTCGATCGAATCTCTTTTACGCTTGTTCGTTGTGCTGGCTGGAAGGCGTACCACAGCTCTGTTAGGCCTAGATTCGTAAGCAGCCTTCAACTGTTGTCTGTGCGCGTTCGTCTTGTGCTTACCGATCAGAATCTTCAAAACAGTAACATATATTCGTTTTACAAATACAGCCTCCAGTCATCTCGGAAATTTATCAACATTTTCATAAAATAGCTTATCCCTTGCCACAAGCTTATCCAAATCATTCCGAGGTACATTTGAGGGTGCTTCTTGTTTCTCTTCTTCTAGCACAGGATTTTTAGAATTTTGCTCGGCATTTCTCATATAATGTTTGTACGTTTTGTTTGGATTAAACAAATCCAGCAACATTTCAGGCTTATATGAGAGCATTTTCTTGGAAGGAAATGTGCCTTCTTTTCCAGAACAACTATTCCTATAGTTTATTAATCAACTTCTAAAGACTTGGTTTTATTGTCAAGTAAAAACTGTTTAAGAACCTTCTTCGTAACCCTCACCATCGTTTCAGCTTGAACATTACTGGCGGGATGGTAAGGAGGACTTTTAAATACTTTAATGCCATGGTTCTCCAGAAATCCAACAAATTCATGTGATTTAAATGGGGCTCCACCATCGGTGACTATCACATCAGGTAGACCAAACCTTGGAAATATTGAAGCGAATTTCTTGTTTACAATCCTTGCAGTCGTACCTGTACGCATCCATTCGACCTCAAGCCATTTAGTGTGACTATCAGCAACTAAAAGAAAGTTGTTTACTTTTAGGTAAAAGAAATCTGCATGCAGACGACTAAAAGGGCGAGTAGTTGCTATTCAAGACTCAGCTGCCTCTGGTTGCTTAACCACTTCCATTTTAGCACACGAATCACAGGATTTAACGAAATCTTCTATGTCAGAGGTTAATCCTGTCGAATAGACTGTCATCCGGGCTAAAGTTTTAATTTTCACCATTCTCTGATGGTTTGTGGCTCCTGTCACGATTTTTACTAGCTTGTTTGTGTGTTTTCCGTCTAAAAACTCTTTTTCGGTTGTGTAATACTTGAAAAATGAAGATTTTTAGCGGTGGTGGATAAATAGTTCTGGTGTCGTGTTTCCCCTCCGGTGTTTTAGACAACATCGATCACTGGTAGAAGTTCGAGAGAATCTGGCAGACCAGAAATGTGGAGGATCTGAATCTGATTATTGTCGTTTTGACAGCGTGAAAACGAGCAAAAAGTGCTATAATCAGGACATACTAAAGAAAAGTTCAAAACCGACCAAGGACGATCTACGGAAGGAAATTGCCGCGTGAAGCACGGAATCACAGAACAGAAGTGAAAGTGCAAACAAACCGGTGAATCAAAAAGTGGTTCGTTTTTCTGCTCAACAAGCAATATGTTGTGGTACATAGGAGAAAATTCGGTAAGATCCTTCCATTGCATTATTTTATGATTCTTCAATATTGAACAAATATTTACACATTACACACAACTACACATAGTAACTCGGAGCGTTTGGTACGGTATGTCCACGCATCCTTCCACCCCTGTAGATTCAAGAAATGTTCCCATTCATTTCCAAGAATCATCTTTGCGGCAAATACAACGCAGTAGGCCTGGCCGTATTGATGTTTATATCATATCTCAGATATGCTGTAAACATCAATTAGACAAGAAACATAATTAGACCTCATCTAACCTAATCATTTTCCAGGATGCTTTCTCGTACTGGCTGCGTTTGTATTAGATTAGATTACATTAGATTAGATAAGTATGCAAATTCATGATTCTATGATGTTATGAAGATCTACATCATCAACGATCCATGCGATGGATTAAAATCCCATTTAATGAATTTTCTGCACAGTACACGAATTGTGGAGAAATTTTACTGAAGAAGTCACATAAAGCGTGTCTCACATCAAATTGCATCACGGAAAAAAACACTGTAGAAAATTACCCATTGGGTAATTTTCTCTTGAAAATTCGGGTAGAAGTAGTTTAGCGTGTATTGTTTATACTGTATTTTTATCGCTGTTAGTATTTCGAAAATTGAAAAATGGCATCACCCGAAAAGCAACGTCGCGAATTGATTTTGCTCAAGCACCAGGAAAATCCTCAACCCTCTCATCGGGACATCGGAAAACAACGCGGAATCGTACAGTCAACGGTGAGTCGTGTAATTAAACTACGAAACTCTGAGCATCGAACGGAAGGAGAAATGTGGTAAGAATGGATGTTCTATTAGTGATCCGGATCACAAGCGTGTCGTGAAAGGGTTTAAGCGGAATCCCAATGCTTCGGTCAGGGATGTGGCCAAAAAGTTGAAACTGTCCAAGTCTTTCGTTCAGAGAGCTAAGGACCGGGAGGGCCTGCATAAATACGTACAAAGTGCAAAAGGCTCCAAATCGTGACAAACGGCAAAATACGGTGGGAAAGTCACGGGCCCGGAAACTGTACACCTAGATGCTGACGAAGCCTCATTGTCTCATCATGGATGATGAGACTTACATCAAGGCGGACTTCTGGCAGCTTCCGGGGCTACTGTTCTTTACCGCCCAGCACACGGTTGATGTTCCGGAGGAAGTAAGGAAGCAGAAACTTTCAAAGTTTGCCAAGAAATACATGATTTTTCAAGCGATGTGCGCCAAATGTGGCAAACGGAGTGCGCCGTTCGTGACTACCGGGACTGTAAACGGGGAGATCTACCTCAAAGAGTGTCTACAAAAGCGTCTGCTTCCTCTGTTGAAGCAACACGACGGCCCTACGATCTTCTGGCCAGATCTAGCTTCGTGCCACTATTCAAATGTTGTCCTGGAGTGGCACGAAGCCAACGGGGTCACTTTCGTACCCAAATACTGGGCTACGGAAGCATCCTAAGGAGGTCAAATCTGAGGAAGACATGAAGAAAAAGTGGGCTTCCGTACAGAGGAAGCCCACTTTTGTACAGAACCTAATGAGTGGAGTTAAGCGTAAGGTGTGAGCGAATGGTGGTGGTATTGAAGTTGAATGAAATAAATATGCCAAAAGCTTAATAATGGGTTATATTTTATTGTCTGAAAGATTGAAGAGGATCGGCGTTTTTCCCATGATGCAATTTGATGTGGAACGCCCTTTAATTATCTCTGAACGCTGATTTTTGACAGCTGATTTATATAACCTGTGTAGGTAAATGCAATTGCACATCAGATTATTATTTTTTTAATCGCTGTTAGGTTTTTTAAACTTCTCAATCTATATTTTCCAAAACATTCTATTTGACCTCCATCGCTACCTCTACAAAGCAGGTTCAAGGCTGTGAATGTCGCTCAAATCACCTCCTGGTCCAATTACTGATTGTTTTTACGTGACCCACGATTGCTCCATCTTTATTACACTGCACGAGTTGGCAAGCAAACAATCGTGCAAATCGTTCGTAAAGGGTGTCCACGATGAAATTGCCACACTATGAAATTGCTCTAACTTTTTAACCGTTGGGTAGAATTTAATGAAAATTTGGGTGGATTTAGTTCATAGTGCATTATTTAGTTTTAAAGTCCTGTGATCAAAACTCGTGGAAATGGAGTCGAAAGAACAGCTCGTGCGTGATAAAATCTTGCGCATTCATCACGAGAACAAGGATCTCTCGCATCGTTCCATCGCTAAAACGTTTGGAATCGCGAATTCCACGGTGTCGCGAGTGATTAAGCGGTTCGAGGAACGGTTGACCACCGATCGGAAGCCCAGAAGTGAAGGAAAAAGTATTCCGTACAACACCAAAAATCACAACCGCGTAGTTGGGGCCTTCAACCGAAATCCGAACGCCTCCGTTAGGGATGTGGCTAAGAAGCTGCACCTAAGCCGAAGTTTTGTCCAGAAGGCCAAAACTAAGGCTGGGCTTCGAACGTTCAAGGTACAAGAGGCCCCTAATCGCGACGAGAAGCAGAACAAGTCCGCCAAAACCCGTGCCAGGAAGTTGTACCTCAACATGCTGACGAAAGTTGAATGCTGCATCATGGATGACGAAACATATGTGAAGGCCGACTTCAAACGGATCCCCGGCAACCTGTTTTTCACGGCCAAGGATAAGTTCAGCGTTCCGGAGCATGTCCGCACTCAGAAGATGTCCAAATTTGCGAAGAAATTCCTGGTTTGGCAAGCCATCTGCACGTGCGGGAAGCGGAGTGCACCTTTCGTGACCCAGGACACGATGAACGGACAGGTGTACATAAAAGAGTGCCTCCAGAAGCGGCTGCTTCCTCTCCTGAAGGCCCACAATGTCCCAACAATCTTCTGGCCGGATTTGGCCTCATGCCACTACTCCAAGGACGTGCTGAAGTGGTATGCGGACAATAAGGTCAATTTCGTGCCGAAAATGTTCAACCCTCCCAACACTCCGGAGCTCCGCCCCATCGAGAAGTACTGGGCGATTATGAAGCAGCACCTTCTTAAACGACCTAAGGTAGTGAAAACAGTCGAGGAACTGAAGAAAGTATGGGTTTACATGCAAAAAACGGTTGATTCACAGGTTGTGCAGAATCTTATGGCCGGGGTTAAGGCCAAGGTGCGGGAATTTGCGTATGGACTGTAAATAAAATACGAGTAAAATGGTAAAATGAAGTTGAATAGTTATTTCTCAATCCCTGAAAATTTGATGGAAATCGGATGAAAACTCGAATTTTGCGAATCAATTTTGTGTGTGGCAATTTCATCGTGGACACCCTTTAAAAAGCAGGTGCGAAATTTATTAAGGCAGGCGTGAGGTAATAAAATAATCGAACACCGAAAATTAAAGGCCTGGCTTTACGAGTCCGGGATCATGGAAATTTGTTAGCATGAAAATGAAGTAAAAGGTAGAAAGAGACGAAATATGCCGAAAAGAGAGAGGTGATAATCGTGGGGCCTCTTTTGTTTTCGACGTTTGCAATACATGGCGTACTCCCGTGGGGAGAATTGAAGAAAAAGAAAAAACAGTTCGCTTTTAGCATGTTGGCAGAGTTTTCCACCATCACAGGGAGAAAATCAATCGAAATATCTACATGCGATCCAACCAACTCGTTTTTTACGGAGGAAGGAACATATTGAAAAGCAAACCCATAAATCGATATCGGAAGCTTGGAAATATGGAAAACATTTGTAGACAAATATGGAAAATGCCCGGCTTCCGTTTGTAGTTCGACTGTTTGTTGTCGTGGTTTGATTCTGCAAATTGATTTTATTTTTAACATCAAATTAAAAAAAAATGCGCTGCGGATGATTATTGGCTCTTATCAACACTCCCAAGCAGCGATTGAACATATTTAACTGTGTGCACTTGTAGGCACAAATGTCTAATTAGGTATTCACCATGAAAGTGAATCAGCCATGCGATGACACCGCCCACCGCAGGCGTGGGCAGCCAAACGAAAGCAAAGTCGATTGCGGCAAACAAGACTGCTCAGAAGTATGTAGTACAAAGTTTACCATCAGCGGCAAATATCGCTAAAAGTTAAGCGTAGTTGTGTGCTTTGGCAACACGTGTTACCCCCTGCCGCTGATACCCTCCACAGGTAGCAGACCACCGAAGAAGCATACTCACATACTACGCTGCACTGCATGCTGTAGGTACAAACGTGTAATAGAAACCGGTTTCGAAATAACATCTTTAAAATGTACATTTTTGCGTGTGAATGACTTTGGTGCAGCCGTATTTATGGACATGTACGACGCTGCAGCTTTACAATACTTTATGGGGAGGAGGGTAGCTATAAATCTAAAAAATGACCATCATCGAACTGAATGGTTTTATGGCAAGCTGATGGCTGATTGTTCGTAGTTGCTCTAGTTGTAATAAACCATCTCAATGATACGGCCCAAGCTAGCAGAATAAGATTAATTTAGATGCATGTTTACATCGCTTCAAAAATGTGCATCATCAATTTTGTGTTAATTGCCTTTGTTTATTGAAATCTATCCGTGAGCAAATCAATAAATTAAAACTAAATCAATTTTAAAAGTACATAAATCAAATCACAGTGGGAGGTTTTCAATTTATTTTTTTTTTCGCTAATTTCTTTCCAATCTCAACAGTCTACGTAAGATTATGATTTACTTCACAGTTCAGTTCTGCCAATCTTCAAAGTATTCAACGTTTTATGGGTCAATTATTTGAATAGTAAACAGGTGTTTTTAGCTTGAAATTATTAAGAAAATATTATGAAATGAGAAATTTGTCGAATTTTGCATTAAATTTCATGAGCATATTAAAGAGTTTTTTCAACAAGAAAGATTACATGTCATTTGCGAAAATTTAACGTGTGGTTCAGTTGCGTTGCGTTTGAAACGGAGTAATTCGTACGTTGCATTATGGCAACTGTCATGTATCTACTTTAACAGTTCTCCAATCAAAGTTCAGAACAGAAAGAGCATTACAATTACTATTGCCAGTCACGCCCATCTTCTCCGTTACGGAGGTAGGAAGGATATTATTGTTGTATCATCTATTCAACGGGAGGTCAGCGACTCATCGAAGTCCTCATAGATGCTACGTAGTTGGATAGTTGGGTAGGAGATGGGTAGAATGTGGCGATGCGACCATGGTATTTGTTTTCCCTAATAAAAAAATACCATAAACGAACGATAACCCAACTAATAGAACTATTCCACAAATGGTTTGGATGATACCTCAAACACGTCGTTAGGCAAAATAATAAAAACAATTTGATCAGGGTTGTTTTGCAGGAGCTTGGGAATTATCCCACAATATTCTACTCAGTAAGCAAAATCATAGCTGCTCAATTTAACTCCAAACCTGTTTAAAATAAAAGGAAAACAAACAAAAAGGAAGGAGGGTGATCGAATTTACTCCAGCCATGTGTAATAAAAACACTTGAAAGGATATGCACTTTGGGTTGCCACTTGGGTAGTTCTGAAGACTTCTCCAACGACACAAAATTTAAAGTGTGGTCCAGTAAGAAGCGCGAACTAAGAAATGACATTTATTAAGCTTTTTTATGGGGTTTTTGATAATATTGCGACTTTCTATGATATTTCAGCCATCATCTAAGCGACCAGTTTAATCCAACATCTGCATTATCCCAAGTCACCTTCCCAGTTTTCTTAACTTTCGTTTACAATATTTCTCCATTGGTTGGAATTGGGGGCAATTGGGGGGAATAATGTCCTTTTCGATGAAACCCACTCCGTCACGGTACCGCTAAAGTACCTCCTGCATGTAGTGGCAGGCTGGCTGGTCACTGGCAGTTCGAGTTCAACATCTTGGTGGTGGTAAACTTGATTCTTGAACTCCATAAAAAAAAAACAATAAATTCATCCTTGATTTCAGGTTTGGAAATGCCAACATAAGAAAAAAGTTCCAAAAGAGAAATCTACATGATGTGTTACAACCAGACTTCGTCAGAAGGAACTACACGCTCCTCTTGGAATCGAACTGCGTACACCACTGGTAACACGGGGTAGGCATTGTTATCCGGGAAGGAATACCTTGCATATCGATCCACTGAAACCTCCATTTACGAACCAAAGCGGGGGTTCGTAAATCGAATTAGTGCGTAAAAACCTCGTTATTTGGGATTTACTTCGTAAAAAGAGGTTTTTGAAAATATTGCCAAATTCCCCACAATATTGATATTTTTGGAATTGAAGTGACATATAGGAGCTGGAAATCCATATCTGAAAAAAAAACTTGGAAATTCTGTCAAATACCCCACAATATGGGTGTATTTTCAGAGTGACGTGTAGGAACCGAAAATCCAAGTCTGACGCCATTTTAAAATCAAAGATGGTTACATACCCTACAATTAGGGTATTTTCGGAATCGGGGTGACGTGTGAGAACCGAAAATCCATGTATGTCCCCATTTTGAAATTCAAGATGGTGGCAGCCGGCTACAGAAACACTGGAAAATACTGTTAAATACCCCACAATAAGGATATTTTTTTTAAATCTGAGTGACATCCATCCACCATCTTGGATCAAAATGGCGTCAGACATTGATTTCCGGTCCCTAAAAGTCACTTCGATTCCAAAGTACCCATATTGTGGGGAACTTGACGGAATTTCCACCATCAACCGGAAGCCACCATCTTGCATTTCAAAATAGCGTCAAACATCGATTTCTGTAGTTGAAGATGCTAATTTCAAATAACAGACTGTAGTGGAAATTTTTATACGATAGATGGAGTAGATGAAAGGATAGAGTTGATAGTTCCGTTAGAGTACGGTAGTGTGAAGATTGCAAATAGATATTAGAATAGCGAGCTAGGACAACTTTTAAGGAAGGTACAAATCGGTTTTTTCATCTCTCTTTACCAAACTCCCCCTTTGGAGAGGGATGGTGAGGGGTGTGCCCCCCCCCCCCCGCCACCCCTATATAGATATGCAATCTTCACACTCTAACGGAACTATCAACTCTATGCTTTCATCTACTTCATCTATCGTATAAAAATTACAACTACAGTCTGTTATTTGAAATTAGCATCTTCAACTATGTAAATCGTTGACTTCACGTAGAAGTAATACTAAAACATATAGTCAAAGTATCGATTTCTGGTCCCTACACGCCATTCCGCTTCCAAAATTACCCATTTTTTCGGGTAGTTGACAGAATTTTCAAGTTTTTTCTGTAACCGGAAGCCGTCCTCTTGGATATTAAAATGGTGACAGACATGAATTTCCGGTCCCTTCACGTCAGTCCGATTTCAAAGATACCCATATTGGGGGGTATTTGACAGTATTTTCCAATATTTATGTAACCGGAAGCCGCCATCTTGGATTTTGGAATGGAGTCAGACATCAATTTACGGTTCCTAAACGTCACTCCAATTCCAAAAATACCCACATTGTAAGGTATTTGTGTTTATGTAACCGGAAGTCGCCATCTTCGATTTCAAAATTGCGTCAGACATGGATTTCTGGTTCCCACACGTCACTCTGATTAAAAAATACCCATATTGGGGGGTATTTGACAGAATTTGCAAGTTTTCTGTAACCGGAAGCCACCATCTTAGATTTAAAAATGGCATCAAACATCGATTTCGACTTCGTCGCTTCGTCGTCACTCCGATTCCAAAAATACTATGTAGTGGAGTATTTGGAAGAATTTCAAAATTTTTCTGTGACTAGAAGTACCCAACAAACAATTCAAAGTCACAAATAAGCATACACATTGAATAAATGCTGTATAACAGTGTACAATGCTAAATAAAACAGGATGTCGAATTATGTGCTGAAAAAAGCTTATCGAGATCGATAGATGCGCCTTTATTCCACCGTTTGCTCTGCTCTGATATGATTAATTTCCTTATTAAAAGCTTTATAAACGTTGACTGTCTTCCTTATTCAGAACCAGAAGTTTGATCTTATAACAAACTGAATAAGTGCAATTTGCACATACATTGTCGCTTTAATTCGACTGTTTTCAATTTATTGAATAAAATGCTTTATTAAACGTCTTATAAATGTTTTCTAGCTCCATTATTAGATTTCATTGCATTACTTTACAATATTGCTGTATGAAGGTGAATACACTCAGCAAAATAGCTCTTATACCACCCAACAAACAATTCAGAGTCGCAAATAAGCATATATATTGAATAAATGCTGTATAACAGTGTACAATGCTGAATAAAAAGAGTTGTCGAATTATGTGCTGAAAAAGCTCATTGATCGATAGATGCACATTTATTCCACTGTTTGCTCTGATCTGATAAATTATTGAAAGCTGTAAAAGTGTAAAATGTCTTCCCAATTCAACGCCTGAAGTTTGATCTAATAACGAACTGAAAAAGTGTAATTTGTACATACATTGACACATTTTATTCGAATGTTTTCAATTGATTTAATAACATGCTTTATTAAACGTCTAATAAATGTTCTCCAGCTTCTTTATTAGATTTCATTGCATTACTTTACAATATTGCTGAACAAAGGTGAATACAGTCAGCATAATAGCTATTATACCACTATGCAACCATGTTGTTATCACATGATTTGTAAATGCTCTATAAACGACGTATTAGATTCATTATTCGACAACACTGATTCAGTCTAACAACAAGGCGAAATCAGTAGAGTAGTGGTTACCGTTTTCGCTTTCCAATTAGAAGGTCGTGAGTTCAATCCTAAGCTCAACCCTTATTTTTATTTGTGTAGAACATTAATTTAAAAAGTAATCATCGATCACAACCGAGCATCCTTTCTTTCGACTTGGAGATGTGAAGAGGTAGCATTGGCCTCATGTTAAACAACGATTAATGAATTAAGGGCCTTGAAGGAGCTAGAGTTGCGATCGGGAGTGCTGATAGGTATTTACTTTCAAGCGAGCTTTTATTGATTATTGAGTTGCCCATATGATGCATTCTAGGATAGCTCAGATGACAAGGCAAGCGGCTGGTGATCGGAGGAAGGTACATGGTTCGAATCCCATACAACGACATGTATAAGTATTTAATAAATTTTCTAATATCGTGTGGTGCAAGCCACGTCAGAAATAATGAATACAATTACACTTAAGAAACACACCCTTCGCTGCCCCCGTCTCTCTTATATTTGGGTTAATTTTCCCACAGTTGAATAATCGTTTAATAAATGTATAATAATGTCTAATTAAACGTTACTTCACTTGAGAATCAAGCGTATACAGATCATCACTGTTTTAAGGAAGCAGTGATGTTTAATATACGCTGAATAATCAAAAATTTTATCGTATAAACTCTGTTACAACTCGTATAAGTCGAATAAAAGCTTCTCGACATACCTTATAAAACACCAGTTGTTCAATGTTGTGGTTGAATAAATTCTCCAGATTTGTGTGAACAAAGCCTGAACAGAAGTTATTATTAAAAATAGTACAAGTACTATTAAGCATGCAGTTGAATAAAATGGCCAAGAAGTCGTTTCTTCAATAGACGATTGTTTGTTGGAGTCATCTTGGATATCAAAATGGTGACAGACATAAATTTCCGGTACCTACACGTCAATCCAATTTCAAAGATACCCATATTTTGGGATATTTGACAGTATTTCCAATTTTCTGTTACCGAAAGCCACCATCTTGGTCAGACATCAATTTCCGGTTCCTACACGTCACTTCGATTCCAAAAATACCCATACTGTGGGGTATTTAACAGAATTTCCAAGTTTTTCTGTGACCGTAAGCCGCCATATTGGATTTCAAAATGGCGTCAGACATGGATTTCTAGTTCATGCACGTTACTCTGATTTAAACAATACCCATATTGTGGAGTATTTGACAGAATTTGCAAGTTTTTCTGTAACCGGAAGCCGCCATCTGAGATTTCAAAATGGCGACAGACAGAGATTTCCGGTTCCTTCACGTCACTCCGATTCCAACAATACTTATATTGTGGGTATTTCACAGTATATCACAGTTTCCCAAAATCACAAAAAAAAACTAGTTAGGGCCCACGCATTAATTATGTCACGCCAAATTGAGGAAAAATTTATCCCCCTTCCTCCCCCCTATCGTTACGTTTTTCCTATACCTAATGCATTGCTTGTCACAAAATCTTAGAATCCTCCTCGCCCTTAGAGTGTGACCCTGAATTGGAATTTACTTCGTACTCGTTAAATAATGTTCCCTATCTGATTGTAGTGTTAGTATGCGTGGACGAGCTACCAGTTTTGCCAAATAGACGATCAAATGCGTTGTTTACAAAAGCTGTCGCTTCAAAACGTAGATGACATTCATGGCCGCTTACGCTTGGCGTGTTCAGTGTAGGTGACAGCATCTCATTTTTCAGGCACACCTCGTAGATCATACCGGAGATACGTTTGACACCGCCACGGCGAACCAGACGACGGATGGCAGTTATCACGAAGAACCTTGCGATGACGCTTGGCGCCTTCTTTACTAAGACCTTTTCCTCCTTTGCCACGACCAGACATTTTTGCCTGATGGGTAGAATAATATAACAACCTAACCTGCCACCACCTTCGTACTGCTGCTATTGGTGCTTCATCTGCTGCCTGCTCACCACGCCGCACAGTGGGGCAGCAAAGCCATTCGCGTGGCCAAAACCTCTAGCGCCGTTGGTTTGCTTTCTACAGCAGTACAATGTTCTACAAAGTTACTCAATATTAAAAGCGCCATCTTTTGAAAGCTTCATATTAGTTCATTTGTACGCCACATAGGTGGTGCTGGAGTCTATCTTTTGAACGAAGCATCTAAGCCGAATGGTTTTCACAACAAATGAGAAATGTTGTCGAAGACATTGAAACTCTATGACTCACATGAAGCGAGATATCGGGAAAATAGGAAAACTAACCTCTAAAATTGTGTTTTTTCCTATTTTTCACCTATATACGTCCAATGTATAAGTTTTATACTCTGATAATTATCAAAATGGTTTGACTCATCCAATAAATACCCATTACTTTATATATCATGCTTTATTATAAAGTTATTAACATAAATGTCTCAAAACAGTGATGCATTAAAATGTCAATTACTCAAAATATAGCAAAAAGTAACAGACAATTTTTTTACAGTGATTAGTGTAGATCTTGCTCGGTAACATAACGACCACAGGTCAACAGGCAACTGCAGGCATTTTCATATAACATTATGTGAATATTGCATACACACTTAGAAAAATTGATGTAAATTTAGATGCTCTGAGACATATACGAGCGTCAAATTTGACATAAAATTGAGTCATAACAGACACGAAATTCAATTCAATCAAACGTAGTTTTCGTCGAGTATTGAACTTTTCAGTCTCGGAGCCCTTAATTTTACATGACATTTGTGTTTACTTCTCATACATTATGTCAAAGATTGATTCCGTCACGTGTAAAATTGGTTATTTCTAAGTGTGTATGGTAAATTCTTTCAAATTTGTTGAAATTTTGCTTTGTGTGTAAAACATGATAAGATGTTATTGATCTGAATAGATTACAAACAATCAGAAACACAAGCACATAAGCACGCAGATTCTTCACTAACGCAACCCAAACAAGTGCAATAACTGGTATAGAGGAATTAATTGACCGATGCGATACAATTCTTCGTACGTTGTCTTCCGGATTTTCAATCACCATAACAGCATTTCGAAATGTTGCTGAAGAAACTGCTCGTTTTTATGTTAGACTTTATAAATGGTATACAATGCCAGCCTCTATGCATAAGGATTTAATCCACGGATCGCAAGCAATCCAAATTGCATTGCTTCCAATTGGTATGTTAAGCGAGGAGGCTCAGGAAGCCAGAAATAAAAACTTCAGAAAATTTCGGGAACGAACAGTCGCAAAACAAGTCGAAAGGACACTATGGAGGACGTTGAAGGATGGAAATTTTAAACCAGCAGTTTTAAGTCTCCTAGTAATCTATTCAGATCAATAACATCTTATCACGTTTTACACACAAAGCAAAATTTCAACAAATTTGAAAGAATTTACGATAGGCAATATTCAAATGATGTTATATGAAAATGCCTGCAGTTGCCTATTGAACTGTGTTCGTTATTTTACCCAGCAAAGTCTAGACTAATTACTGCAAAAAAATTGGCTGCTACTTTTTGCTATATTTTGAGTAATTGACATTTTTATGCATCACTTTTTTGAGACATTTATGCTAATAACTTTATAATTAAGCATGAAATATAAACTAATGGGTATTTATTGGATGAGTCAAACCATTTCGATAATTATCAGAGTATAAAATTTATACATTTGACGTTTATAGGTGAAAAAAAGAAAAAAAAAGCAATTTTAGAGGTTAGTTTTTCTAATTGCCCGATACCTCGCTTAATGTGAGTCATAGAGTTTCAATGTCTTGGACAATATTTCTCAACACTTCAAATTACACAACTTTGCCATAAAAACCATTCGGCTAGGATGCTCCGTTCAAAAGATAGACTCGAGTGCCACCTATGTGGCGTTAAAATGAACTAATATGAGACTTTTAAAAGATGGCGCTTTTAATATTGAGCTGTAGAAAGCAAACCAACGGCGCTAGAGGTTTTGACCACGCGAATGGCTTCGCTGCCCCACTGTGCACCGTCCAAAGCGAAAATGAGTTGAGGCTTTTTTTTACTTGAAATGATCTATGTTTCTTGAATTAGTGTGGTTTATATGTATAACTTATCAAGTGACACAACTTTAGTTATTTAAAAATTTCAATAATTATTAAATACAGTTCCTAGTCCTATCAGGCCTGTTTAGAGAATGACCATCTTGGTGGGATTAGATGAGTTGAGGCTAGACAGCAGCGCTCTTTTATAACTTTCACGTTAGAGCAGAATGATGTGCTACCAAGTGGTACTCGATTATGACGTCTGGGTTTGGGAAGAACGTTTATTTCATGAAAACAGTGTTAAAATTATCACTTTTTATTTGTGCATTGGAAAATGCTGGATAGTACTACTTTTTCAATAGTTTTTTTTTGTTGAAAATCATCAGTCGGAAGCATTGTTATTGATGCGTAGAAATATTTCTGATCGATTGGTAATAAAGTTATTGAAATTGGTCCAGGGGCAGCTGAGTTATTAATATTTAAAATCTTTCATAACTCTGTTACATGTTCCATTTTCAGTTTTCACAAAGTGTACCCCCATATAGAAGTCACAGATGTAGTCCTACGTAAAAATTACAAGGGATGGGGTTTTACGCAATGGTGACGTAGGACTACGTGGTCTTATATAATAAATGTAATTTGTTAACTACAAGAGAAGCTTGTGTTTTGCGTAGGAATAAGAATTTGAGCGGGGTTCTCTCTGTTTATACTCTTTAGTATGACTATGATAGCCCTGAAAAGAACCTTTGGATATGAGTTTTAGTTGGGAAATGTTCAGAAATTTAACACTTTTGGAAAATCCTGGTGGCCCTGAAAAGGGCCGATGATAGTACAGGCTTGAAGCCTTTGGAAGATGATGGTGACGTGTAGACAGCTGGATCAGCAAATCGGACCGGACAATTCCATATGCTTCGGTTCAATGATTGGGCATTCGCAAGAGTCTCGGACCGTCTGCTGCTGAATAGGGGTTGAACTGGTGTCTGCGACATGTCGAAAGGCCGCAGAATATCAGTATCCATCGAGCTAAAGCTCCTCCTAGTTTTTCTCGTTAAACTCCTGCTCTCAACAAGTTGGTAAATCCAAGCCTTTAGCAGAAAAACGCTTAACACTTTTTTCGGCAAATTTATGATCCTGTTTCATGTGATGGTTCTTCTCTATGCCTGTTCAGATAAATTATTACGATTACGATTAATCGTTAATCGAATAATTGGACTTTTAGGCATCGCTAGAAAAAAGTGTAATTTCATGTTTTTTGGTGGTCCTTCGAAAATGTCGAACGGCAGAATATAAATCTCCTCCAAATGGGGTTCAAATCGAAAGAGGTCAATTACACCTTTGTTATTTTTTCTCGATCAATTGGTCGAATGAGGAAACCTTACCGGCATTCTATGACTCAAATTGAAAGGAAATTCTTTAAACTTTAATCGCTCTTCCGTTCACTGTCAACCATCATGCTGTCAAATTCGCAGATTGTCTTCCAATGTGATTACGGCCTACAGAGTTTTCTCTGTCCTTACTGTGTAATTAATCACCACATAGAAAGGCTTAAAAAGTCTGTCACAGTCCAAGAAAAAAACTGAAAAAATATTGACTGTCGACAGTCAAATTTGACTGTGACAGTCACTTATAAGCTGTAGGTGTGTGAACACGTTGTCAGACAAATGTTCAACAATCAAATATTGACAAGTCCTGCGACAGAGAAACTGTCTAGTCTGATCTTAGCTTTATAAATATTTAGTCTGTTTATCCTCTGGTTGAAGACGGTGTCAATTGTCTTTTATATTTCTCATAACAGAACAGCTAAAGCCAGAGGCATAACGATTTTTTCCTTTCTACACTGGAACGAATAGTATTCCACAAACCACGCATTCCACATGTAGACAATAAGCTCTCATAATGCCACTTACATCAATCCTTGACCTGTGAATGTTCTACCTCCAACTCGTACAATGACACAATGACACATTCCGGTACCCCATATTTGTGATGCCCCATCGAACCTCGATATGAAAAACAAACGCCGCAATAAATATGACACTTCCTTTCGCCTAACTCCAAATTCTGCATCCTGTACAGCCATCAAAAACAACAACCACAAAGCATGACTAAATGTCTGATAGCTACGAACAACTGCCATACCATCATGTACCCTACTCAACGACTCGATTGCGATGGCGGTGAACGGCGACGAAGACGATCGATTCGATCCTATCAGCAGGCGCGATAACCCAAAAACATCGCCTCGATTCCAGCAATGCAGAAAGGCGATAATTGCAAAAACGTGCTGCTCGAATTGCTCTGAGCTAGTCTGAGCTAGCATATCTGAATATCTGAAGCATTGAACTTGAAAACAACCCACCAACGAACGATGCATAGCGTATCCCTACAAATACCACCCTCACGGAAGCATGTTAAAAATGGCTGTGTTTTGCTTGCATGAAGGCATGTTTAAGTGTTCTGTCGTTGTTCCAGTTTCGATCAAACTAAATGCTATCACGGAAATGATGCATTGGAAATACCTCTCCCATAGATAGGTGCATCGAAAATTGTTTGAGGTCGATGAAAGCCCGCAGATAACAGGTAAACATTTGTTGTCCACTACGGGTGCTTTTGCGCACTTACCGATTGTTTTGGCTTCTTGTTCCACTTCATCGTGGTGGATATTTTGTGTTCAGGGCACTCCTGATGGAGGCTCAGAATTTTGTATTGACAGCTTTATCGCCCTGTACCAGCAGCAGCAGCAGCTATTTTAAGTATTGCACTTTGTTTTCACTTTTTCTTCGTTTGCTTCTTGGGTTCACTTAAAATTATCACTTTGGTACCACTTCGACTTTGAAACTGGTGGCCACTGGGAACCGGCGATGGTTGGACGAGAAACCTCATTTGACTTTTCTTTTCCTCATGCTGACAAACAGTAATGGTGGACTACACTAACGCCCTCGGTTATGACCTGTTTGGAAGAAAAAGAAAGAAAAAATAATGGTAGAGATTTATGAGTGTGACTTATTTGAAAGGGCAACGTTGCCACGTTAAAGGGTATGAATGGAATAGGAAAATTATCTCATTCGCTCGATGAAATCACTCATTGCGATTGTCTCAATTTTTCTGTCATTCGTTTCGCTTTCGGTCGTAAACCGTTCGCTGACTTATGTTATTTATATGCTTTAGCTGGAAAACCATTTAGAAATGAATAAGTTTTACATGATTTCTGTTCATTTGGTTTATATTATGTTAAATAAACATGCGAACAAGCAGTTTATGGTGTGTTTTTAAGAAGATAATAGCAGTTCCTTAAATATTCCCTAAAAGCTTTGCTAACAGAATCTGTACATCGAATGCTGAGGTCCATCGTTCATATCATCAGAAGCTGATATATACAGAAATTCTAGAACCAATAATGTTCTGGTTTGGAATCCGACAGAACTTCGGAGCAGAGGCCGACTCAGGAGCTCATCGACAGCAAATAAATAAAAAAGGTGACAGAAGGAGATTATTATTTTTTTTATCATCTGAAAGTTTTGGGCTGAAGAGTCTCAGAATTTTATGAAATTTTGCCTACAGGTGTTTATGATTATATCACAGACACACACACATCACACATTTTGTTGGTCGAACACGCATTTAACGGTCGAACACGCATTTAATAGTCAATTCCCTTGCGTTTGCCGTTTACATACTATCACCATCTGTTGAGTGTACTACCCATGACAGTTTACTCGACAGATGGCGGTAGTGTTTTAGCGACGATGTTTTACAGTGAAAAATATTAAATGTGTTATGTCTGTTTGTCTGTGATTATATCACCGAAAACAACATTTTAAAAAGATCGAGGCGTTAAATTTTCCGGCAAATTTTAGTTAAAGTTTTCGAGTTTTCCCGGACATCACGTACTTTGAAAATTAATAACTCATGAACCAAGCATCGTAGAACGAACTTTGTGTAGTAAAACGATGAGTAAATTATGTCAGCAATCAATGAAAAATAAAGGGTAGGTGAATCAATTTTGCAACTAGCTAGTAAGCATATTTTATAAATCAGAAACTGCCATGTTTAGTAGCAACTGAATTGAATTTAAATGCAACATAATAATTCTATAATTCGATTGTAAACTTCTATCTCCAGCAACAGTTTTGACATCAGTTGCCCTTTTATTGGCAGTAGGGGTGTACCAGTTTTTGGTCGTAGTGGTTATTTCAACAGAGCATTCTTTCATTGAATTCACGCGGATTTTTAAACAAATCCAACATTTTAGTCATAAATTTATAGAATAGCAAAAAGTGTGAAGGGTGATCGTTAGTGGTCGTGATCCATATAAATAAAAAAATCGTTTGAATGGTTATTATACTGATGCAAAATTGGAAATTTTCACTCCACAATGCTCAATCGGTTCCAAATCGGGTTCTGATTAGCCTCCCAAAATTTTAGCTCATTTGGTATGAAACTGACTTGGCACAAACCATTTGAAGTTTATATGGAAATTACCATGGGAAAACCAAACTTTTTGTTCATAGACTTCTAGCCTTTTTCCATATTATTCTGTTAAAAAGTTCTATAACTATTTTTATAGGGAATTTTCTCAGGTACAACGCGAAGTTTGCGATTTTCAGAGTTGGTTGGAAATGCTTTCTAACATGAAGCTTTAGTGCGATAATTTATTAGCTAGATAATGGTCTTAGAACTGGATAGGTAGATAGTTCCGTCAGATCAGCTATGGCAGATTATGCATGAGGACGGATTTCCGGATAAACTGATGCGATTCGTCAAGGTGACGATGGATCGAGTGATGTGCGTTGTTCGGCAAGGTGATGGACTTTCGTGTCTGCTATTCAACATCGCGTTAGAAGGTGTGATCAGAAGAGCTGGGATAGATCTTCAGGAAGTCCATCCAGCTTCTTGGCTTCGCCGATGACATTGACATCATGGAACGGAACTTTGAGATGATGGCGGAAACGTACATCAAACTGAAGGCTGTGAAGCTAGGCGGATTGGATTTGCCATTAACGCATCAAAGACAAAATATATGAAAGGAAGAGGTTCTAGGGCAAACAATGATAGCCTTCCACCCTGAGTTCCGATTGACGGTGGCAAAATCTAGGTGGTCGATGAGTTCGTGTATTTGGGCTCACTGGTGACCACCGAAAATGATACCAGCAGAGAAATTCAAAGACGCATTATGGCAGGGAATCGTGCCTGCTTTGGACTCCGGAAGACGCTCCGGTCGAATAAAATTCGCCGCCGCACGAAGTTGACTGTCTACAAGACGCTGATTAGACCGGTGGTCCTCGACGGCCACGATGCTCGTGGAGGACCAACGTGCCCTTGATTTTTTCGAACGGTAGGTGTTGCGTACCATCTACGGTGGATGACGGAACGTGGAGGAGGCGAATGAACCACGAATTGCACCAGCTGCTGGGAGAACCATTCATCGTCCACATTGCAAAAATTGGGCGACTACGGTGGGTTGGGCACGTCGTAAGAATGCCGCACGACGACCTAGTGAAAATGGTTCTAGAAAGTGACCCAACAGGAACAAGAAAAAGAGGCACCCAGCGGGCAAGGTGATTCGACCAAGTAGAAGGCGACCTGCGGACCCTTCGCAGACTACGAGGCTGGCGAACTGTGGCAATGGATCGAGTAGAGTGGAGACGACTTCTTCGGACAGCAGAGGACAACAAGGCCTTAGCCTGATTGTAAATAATGCCGTTTCAGTTTGAAGCGAACCCTCACCCAGGTTGCAACCTAAGAGCTGTCAAACTGATAGTTTGAACGCCAATTACCAACCTAGGTTCACCACCAGCAACCTGAAAAACGACTAGGTTCGAACCCGAATTTTTTTTCGAGATTCATCAGTTTCACGCATATATTCAAGACTTATGGTATGGGTAAAAGTCAAAAGGGTAAACAGCAAAAAACAGACAGAAAATATTGCATTGTAATGAACTTTTATACCAATTTTTACCTTGCGATGGTATTCGGGCCTTTTTCGGCCCAAATGCGGGCTGTATCTCTGAAGCCAAAAGCTCGATGATCTTGAAATTTGGTAACTTTTCCAAACTTCTGGTAAAGTTTCAAAAGTTTTGGAGCACGTACAGTGTCTCAGAATAAAAAAAAAAAGTCATACGCCCGGCTTCTGGGTCTTTTAAGATTCAATATTGTTTCTGCTATGAAATTCACAATTTGAGTGCAATTTTCAATCTAACTGCAGCGAGAGGAGTGAGAGACATCTAACTGCACAAACCTCTTTTAGCCATTTAAGCGGTCAGAAGTCCATTTGGTCATCATGACCGCACGGAATCAACGACAATCCCGAGTAGCTCCGGGAGAATGGTAACCGGCTGTTCTGCGAAGAAATTTTTGTGAAAATATGATTCTGCGCCATATGCCATATGGGTCATATGGAGAATTAGTCTCCAGAAGATCCAGAACATTTACGGGTATCCAATCATGAAAATCAATCTAAAACCTCGCGATTTTTTTTTTTCAAATATCGATTTACTTTACTTGAATAGTTACCTACGATGTGTAAACATTATTTGAACCATCCATGGCCTAACGCTGGTCCTCCGGAAAATCCGGAACATCCGTTAACAGCCAGAAGCCCAAGACTGCAAACAGCGTATCGTTGTTGGTTCGTGGCATTGTGAATATTGTGATGATCTATGTTTGTAATTTAGCCATAACTCAATAGATATAGAGATCTACTTTCAAATGAAATATAAAGTTACCTGATTGGACCTGCATTTGGTCAATCGGATCGAAAAAAATATGACTCCTGAGCATAATGCGTATCGATTCATGTTGGCATGGCTGGTTCTCAGCAATGCGTCCATGAAATTTTTAAAATTGAGCTCTAATTTGAAAGGTATTGGCTTTTCAGTAAAACAGATAGAGAATTGATTGGATTTGTAGTTGTAGTTGAAATCTAGTGAGATGATTATGGTCTGAAAATTCCCGGAAAACTCCATGTATGGTCAATTCTTGAAAGTCAGCCTAGATATAAGAGATTTTTCATAATTTGCATAGAATATTGAGCAAAGATGAAATATGCAATCCTCATACCGATTATGTTACTGGCTGGCAGGAAAACGAATCTCCAGATATCCGGAATCACCGGGAATACGGTCAATTCCTGAAAGTCGTTCTAGAAATACACAATTTATTTTTTTCTAAATTGCACAGAATCTTAAGCATCGCTATAACATGCAAACCTCAGACCGATTCTGTTACTGGGTGGTCAGAAAACGGTTTTATGAATATGCCGAATCACCGCAAGTAATGTCAATTTTTAGTTGTGGTACGAGATATATGCGGTTTTGTTGAAGTGCATACAATTTTGAGCAAAGACGAAATATACAATTTCAATACCGATTCTGCTTCTTACTGTCATCATTCTTCAAGCATATGTTATCATCCTGTTGGATTATATCTCCTTCATGGTCATAAACTAGCTTGTTATTTATTTATTAGTCGTCAATCAGTGTAGACCGTTTTACAGTTTTACTTAAACGCTAATTGTTACAATTTTACTTCAATTACTTGCATAGCATTTATATTTTATTATTGATGCCTAGCTAACCTCGTGAAGAAAGTTTTTTTAAGCGTACTTTTATTCATTGTTATGTCAATATATTCACAGTATGTATTATAGCAAGACATCATTCTATTCAATGGGCTGTTTTTGGCATAGTCTGTTCTTTGATTGTTAATGCTAAACAAATTTCTATTCCGCAGTGAGCGAGTGGGAGCATAAAAATTGATATTTTCCAAAATCTCTGGACTGTTAACTCTTTGCGAAATCACATCGTTTATAAAAGCAATCATTGCGAACTCTCTTCGCTTTTTGAGCTCATCTAAATTAATTAGCATACAACGCGATTCATAAGATGGAAGTGGAAAACTCGTCCAACCCAACTTTCTTAGAGCGAACAACAAGAACTGCTTTTGAACTGATTCAATGCGGTTTACATGTGTATCATGATATGGAGCCCAAACTATGCTACAATATTCGAGAAGAGGCCTCACATATGCTACGTAAAGTGTTTTGATTGTGTAGGGATCATTGAAGTGCAAACTAAATCTTTTAATGAACCCGAGCATGTTGCTTGCTTTGTAGATAATGTTATTGTAGTGATCAGCAAAAGTTAACTTGGAGTCGAGGATAACACCTAAGTCTCTGACTTGATAGGATCTTTGGATTGTTTTCTGGCCAAGAGTAATTGTGTCGTGTATTATAGCTTGCTTTCTTGTGAACGATATAGAATTGCATTTATTAATATTTAGTTCTAACAAATTTTTCTTACACCATGTGTAAAAACGTCAATTTCTTGTTGAAATATTTGAAGATCAGGTGCTTTAGATATCTCCATGAAAAGTTTCATGTCATCAGCATATATAGAAACATGAAGAAATTTAAAAATATGTTCTATATCGTTGACAAATAAAATAAACAGTAATGGACCAAGATGTGAACCTTGTGGCACACCAGATGTTACATTAACTATGGTGGACAGATTTCCTTCAAATCTTACCTTTTGCGTCCGCCTTGATAAGTACGACTCGATCCATTTCAGTAGCCTAGGACTGAAGCCTAATTTGGATAGCTTAAAAAGCAAGAGTGGTATATCAACTCTGTCAAATGCTTTACTGAAATCAGTATATAGCGTTTCTACATAATTTCCTTTATCCATTGAGTTTAAACAGTATGACACAAAATGTATCAAGTTGGTAGTTGTAGATCGTCCTTTAACAAATCCGTGCTGTTTGCTAGTAATTACCGACCTAATCTGTAAGAATACATTGTCATTAATGATGGATTCGAATAATTTAGGAATGCTTGATGATCTGATCTGATGATGATCTATTGATGGTATCCATTTGCGTGCGTTCAAAAAATTTTTGGAAGATACAAAATGGCAGCGAGCAAGGGAGTGCCCAGTGCATATTTAAACTGAAAACTGATGTTGAGGAATCGCTTGGCAGCTAGCTGTCATTGCCTTTTAGACTTTTCTATTTCAAGTCCCACATACACATGTACACAACATTTAAGTTCACCCAGTTCACCGCAAGAGTGATAGGTTGAAGAAAGTAACGTTCAACCCAACATCCGTAAAGGTTGGTGAATTACTTAATCAGGTTCTGATGCTGATAAGGATGGTCGAGATCTACTACAGAACCATCAACTAGCTTCCTGATTTCACATGCAGGTAAACACTCCAAATCAATCAAAGTGTTTTAAGTTACTTCATACGCGAAGTTTGCGATTTTCAGTGTTGGTTGGAAATGCTATCAAACATGAAGCGTTAGTGTGATAATTTATTAGCTAGAGAATGGTCTTAGAAGAGGGTAAGTAGATAGTTCCGTTAGCGAAGGGCCATTAATGCCATTAATGCGACAGTGCAAGTCAAACGCACACTTCTTTGCCTAACCCGTATGACCATACTTCAAATCTTCGCGTACATCGTACGCGTTTGACTTGCACTGTCGCATTAAGGTGATTTGCTGTGACATCCTTATTCTCGGAACCACTTCGAAACATTAAGTGCACAAATATAAGCTTCTATGACATGTGCATCATTCAAATTGTTACTACGCGTTTGCTGCACTGTACAAATAAATTAATACAAAAAAAAAAGAAAATTCGATGTGATAATGCATGTATAGCCTACGTAGTGGCCATTTAGGGACTCTACAAGAAATCACCTTAATGGTCCTTCGTTCATTTTCAACTTCTATTCAATTTGCGTTGGAGGCGAACTAGCCCCAGGCTGAAAACCTCCCTAACAGTGTTGGCGAAATCAGAAATCAATTGATATTTTTCCGCTCTCATGCGCTCGCTATATCACGCGTGATATTGGAACAAAATATCATGCTTGATATTGATTTTACAAGCTCCTTTGCGAGACTATTCAAAACGTGCAAAAATCAAGCTGAGAGTATACTCGACACAAAAATGATTCCATTGCACATCGTTTTTTAGAAAGAGAAAGCATAGTTTGCTATCTCTTTTTAATCTTCACCGATGGCAGACGCGAAGGGACTGCTGCAAGCCGTTATGGAAGTTTCGGTTGCATTCGGGTGTAAAGCAAAAATCATTAAATTCAATCTCACCACAGCTTGGTGAGATTTACAGTTGGTGAGTTTTGTTAGCTTGATATTCCGAGCTGCGATATCACAGCTTGCAAAATCAACCGCAGTAGTTTGCTTGTTGGTTTTTGTCTACGAAAATCAAGCGTGATCTTGGGCGTTGGTGAGATTTGATTTTTTGGAAAGCTTCATGTAAGGTAGCATTTCCAACCTACTCTGAGTTATTAACTGTTTAAGAGATCAAGCAGCTGTTTTGTGGGCAACACTGTATTCTGTAGTGTGACATAGTAGCCATGATTTTTGTGTTCTATTCTACGCGCCAAAAATGCCAATGTTGCCTGCTGAACAGTTGATTGAACATAATCATAAGACATTAGTGACTTATGAATCATTAATAACTTTTGTTCCTTAAATTTTATTGAAAAGTGGTTTTGCATGAAGTTGTAGCTGAGAAAATGAACTACAAACACAGCTATCATTTTTAAAGCAGAGTGATATGGTGAATTTTTAGATAGCTTTCCCAGAGTAATTTCCATATAAACATCAAATGGTTTGTGCCAAGTCAGTTTCTTACTAAGTTAGTTCAAATTTTGGGAGGCTCATCAGGTCCCAATTTGGAACCATTTGTGTACTTTGGAGCAAAAATTTCAAATTTTGCATCAGTCTAATGTTTATCCACGGAAGGGGAGAGGGCGTCTAAAAATCCTTCAAGACTGCTTACGTGGTTTGTGGACAGCCCTTAAAGATCATTCTACTTGAAACCCCGCATTTTGGGCAGTCAATGAATTTTATTTTTATATGAGTCATAGAAAGCACAGAGCTAGAAGATGCATAGCCCATAGGCTTGTTAGCCTACTCGGAGAAAAAACTTTACCCATAATTTTAGTTCTTTTTTCCCTTGATTTGTTTTCCGTGCTGAGCACCAATGCTACCGACGCCAGGGAGGCAGCTCTCACACCTGGACCCTACCTATCGACCCATTAGCTCATGAACCGGGGACCAACGGCTTTACTTCCCCTTACAATTATGCAAATTTTCATGCAAATCGGAGAACGACAGTCAAAATTGATTTATTGTTTGTTTATGTTGCCTAGACATGCTCCCCTCCTCACACGTGCTCATCCCGAGCAGGAACGAATATCTCGATACCTTAAATTGGTATGGATGAGCATAAGAGGTAAAATACCAAAAATAATACCAAAAAACCAAATTATGATAATGCAATACCAAAACAATACCACAATGGTATTATTTTGGTATCCAAATATCAATTTTTGTTTTTTACAAAGTATTTTGCATGCATTTTTTTGGTATTATTTTTTGGTAGTTTACCTCTTATGCCATGCTGATCAACACCAAATTTTGTCACTCGCCAGCTGGCAAAATAAATGGAGTGAAGGGAGTTTGGGACGATGGTTATATTCAATCATCCCTAAGGTGTCAAAGTGTCCTTGGTTCAAAGGTTTGGAGGTGGGTCGAGAGTTCATTCGTGTGATGTCTCGCCTCATGTCCAATCACTATTCGCTAAGCGCTCACTTGTTCCGTGTTGGGCTGGGGGACAGTAATCTCCGTGAATGCGGACAAGGTTACCAGGACACAGATCACATTATTTGGTCATGTGCTGAGCACCGTGGAGTCAGATCCGAGTTGTTCGATTCCCTTCGGGCTCGAGGTAGACAACCTAATGTTCCAGTTCGGGATATTTTGGCTAGACGCGATCTGGAGTTTATGCAACTCATATATGTTTTCTTTAAGAATATTAACCATAGATTGTAAGTTTGATAACCCTCTCCCGATCCAAACAATTATCATCCACTAATCTCGAGAAGACCGCGAGTAATCGGTCAAATCCTTTAATTTTAGATTTAAGACATTTATAATGTATGAAGAAAATGATAACTTGGCTCTGTAAAGTTTATTCGATTGAGCCTGTACAAATAAAGTTATTAACAAAAAAAAAATTTAGTATCGGATCAGAATTAGGTATTCATTAGCTATTTTCTCCTGCTCGGGATACGGCATTACCTCTGGACATAGAGCTTTTGGCTGCAGACAATGGACTAAAATTCATTAACTTCGCAAAACGGAAAACTGTTCACCCTTATCGCGCCGAAAAGCCAACCGGACATGAACACCCTCCACTCCTGGACCCATCAGCCTATAGTCAGACTCGCGAAACAGTATGCAACTGGCGACCGACGCTTTATGAAGGCACGTCTACGGGACCCAACAATTATGGACATTGTACGGACCTATCTTTCATTCCTGCATGACCAGCCACCTGCCACCTGTATTCGAGGAATCACCCAAATCAGTGCAGCTTTAATGCTAGCAGCTGAGGGCCTACCAACAAACTTCAATTTCCTACGCAAAATTTTCACGAAATGATGTCTTAGAAGACCTGAAGTAATACCGAGCGTTCTTATCCAGCGAAGGCACACAACGACTGCAGCAAACTCAAAATTTATGTGATGAACTAGCCTACGGCTAAAAATCACAAAAATAAAGAAAAAAAAAAAAAAAAAAAAAAACTCAAAATTTTCATTAACATTGACGAACTCTACGGAAGGAATGAAAGACGACTCTCTCCTCGCAGAAGAAAACTATAATGTAAGTAGAACTAGTCATCCAGAAATCTCTTCGTCTTCTCATCAGACTGCGACTTAAATTTTGGTAAATAATAATAAAGAAATATTTTGTCAACCGACGCTCTTCGAACAATTGCTTAGCATAAACAGAATGCCAAATTTTGAATCGCATGAAAAGCCCTGTCAAAATGAAGGATATACATAAAAAAATTGTGAGCTTCCAAAAGGGTTTGGAGCTCGGGTCTAATTTCGATACATTATTTAAAGTTTTTTTGTTTTTGCAAATCCCACCAGATAACTTTCATGGCAGATCCTGTGTGTTCTTTGATATTGCCTCCTACGGACATTTTTCAGACGGATCGAGAGCTGAAGATCGTCGTCTATTATAATTGAATCGAATTTAACTTCGCATTTTGCTACTGAGGCAGCTCTTGCTTCAACTATAGAAGAAGTCAGAGATTCAAGAGCATAATTAATTTCATCTTTGGTTTGCAAAGGAATGTTTGGATCAAAGCTATATTCCATAAATGTTCGTTATTGCTCCCAATCAGCTCTATGGTAATGGAGAGTAGAGCTGTTGGGATTTGAAAATTTTTGTTTTGGGATGTTTAAAAAGCTACTGAAAGGTGATCAGAACCGAAGTCCGCATGGGTAATCAATTGGCTACAAATTTAACATGAATCAGTTAAGACCAAATGGATAGTTGACGGAATTCTTGCTGAAGCAATGCATGTTGAAAAGTGTAATAACCTGCAGAACAATCATCAAACAGAATGAAGTAATGAAATTGGGTTGTTAGCGGAATGCTAAATAAAACAGCAAAAAAGGTTATCTTCCATTTAATTCCACTTAATTAATTTTGGTATCCATGACAGATACGTATTTCGACTACAATGTGCAGTCTTCATCAGTGTCATTCCCACTAAAGAACTTATCAAAATCTAACCCCCTTAAGTACTCATCCCCTAGGTAAAAAAGTCAAGATCATAGGTATAAAAATGAAACTACAATGTGTTGAATCGGAACCTACCTAACTAATAAAAACCAAAGATTTAAGTAAGCTAAAGGAGAAAAATCTATACAACTCTCTAATAAGGAAAATCCCCAAAGGCTTGGTAGCCATCATAATGAAGTAATGAAATTGGGTTGTTAGCGGAATGCTAAATAAAACAGCAAAAAAGGTTATCTTCCATTTAATTCCACTTAATTAATTTTGGTATCCATGACAGATACGTATTTCGACTACAATGTGCAGTCTTCATCAGTGTCATTCCCACTAAAGAACTTATCAAAATCTAACCCCCTTAAGTACTCATCCCCTAGGTAAAAAAGTCAAGATCATAGGTATAAAAATGAAACTACAATGTGTTGAATCGGAACCTACCTAACTAATAAAAACCAAAGATTTAAGTAAGCTAAAGGAGAAAAATCTATACAACTCTCTAATAAGGAAAATCCCCAAAGGCTTGGTAGCCATCATAATGAAGTAATGAAATTGGGTTGTTAGCGGAATGCTAAATAAAACAGCAAAAAAGGTTATCTTCCATTTAATTCCACTTAATTAATTTTGGTATCCATGACAGATACGTATTTCGACTACAATGTGCAGTCTTCATCAGTGTCATTCCCACTAAAGAACTTATCAAAATCTAACCCCCTTAAGTACTCATCCCCTAGGTAAAAAAGTCAAGATCATAGGTATAAAAATGAAACTACAATGTGTTGAATCGGAACCTACCTAACTAATAAAAACCAAAGATTTAAGTAAGCTAAAGGAGAAAAATCTATACAACTCTCTAATAAGGAAAATCCCCAAAGGCTTGGTAGCCATCATAATGAAGTAATGAAATTGGGTTGTTAGCGGAATGCTAAATAAAACAGCAAAAAAGGTTATCTTCCATTTAATTCCACTTAATTAATTTTGGTATCCATGACAGATACGTATTTCGACTACAATGTGCAGTCTTCATCAGTGTCATTCCCACTAAAGAACTTATCAAAATCTAACCCCCTTAAGTACTCATCCCCTAGGTAAAAAAGTCAAGATCATAGGTATAAAAATGAAACTACAATGTGTTGAATCGGAACCTACCTAACTAATAAAAACCAAAGATTTAAGTAAGCTAAAGGAGAAAAATCTATACAACTCTCTAATAAGGAAAATCCCCAAAGGCTTGGTAGCCATCATAATGAAGTAATGAAATTGGGTTGTTAGCGGAATGCTAAATAAAACAGCAAAAAAGGTTATCTTCCATTTAATTCCACTTAATTAATTTTGGTATCCATGACAGATACGTATTTCGACTACAATGTGCAGTCTTCATCAGTGTCATTCCCACTAAAGAACTTATCAAAATCTAACCCCCTTAAGTACTCATCCCCTAGGTAAAAAAGTCAAGATCATAGGTATAAAAATGAAACTACAATGTGTTGAATCGGAACCTACCTAACTAATAAAAACCAAAGATTTAAGTAAGCTAAAGGAGAAAAATCTATACAACTCTCTAATAAGGAAAATCCCCAAAGGCTTGGTAGCCATCATAATGAAGTAATGAAATTGGGTTGTTAGCGGAATGCTAAATAAAACAGCAAAAAAGGTTATCTTCCATTTAATTCCACTTAATTAATTTTGGTATCCATGACAGATACGTATTTCGACTACAATGTGCAGTCTTCATCAGTGTCATTCCCACTAAAGAACTTATCAAAATCTAACCCCCTTAAGTACTCATCCCCTAGGTAAAAAAGTCAAGATCATAGGTATAAAAATGAAACTACAATGTGTTGAATCGGAACCTACCTAACTAATAAAAACCAAAGATTTAAGTAAGCTAAAGGAGAAAAATCTATACAACTCTCTAATAAGGAAAATCCCCAAAGGCTTGGTAGCCATCATAATGAAGTAATGAAATTGGGTTGTTAGCGGAATGCTAAATAAAACAGCAAAAAAGGTTATCTTCCATTTAATTCCACTTAATTAATTTTGGTATCCATGACAGATACGTATTTCGACTACAATGTGCAGTCTTCATCAGTGTCATTCCCACTAAAGAACTTATCAAAATCTAACCCCCTTAAGTACTCATCCCCTAGGTAAAAAAGTCAAGATCATAGGTATAAAAATGAAACTACAATGTGTTGAATCGGAACCTACCTAACTAATAAAAACCAAAGATTTAAGTAAGCTAAAGGAGAAAAATCTATACAACTCTCTAATAAGGAAAATCCCCAAAGGCTTGGTAGCCATCATAATGAAGTAATGAAATTGGGTTGTTAGCGGAATGCTAAATAAAACAGCAAAAAAGGTTATCTTCCATTTAATTCCACTTAATTAATTTTGGTATCCATGACAGATACGTATTTCGACTACAATGTGCAGTCTTCATCAGTGTCATTCCCACTAAAGAACTTATCAAAATCTAACCCCCTTAAGTACTCATCCCCTAGGTAAAAAAGTCAAGATCATAGGTATAAAAATGAAACTACAATGTGTTGAATCGGAACCTACCTAACTAATAAAAACCAAAGATTTAAGTAAGCTAAAGGAGAAAAATCTATACAACTCTCTAATAAGGAAAATCCCCAAAGGCTTGGTAGCCATCATAATGAAGTAATGAAATTGGGTTGTTAGCGGAATGCTAAATAAAACAGCAAAAAAGGTTATCTTCCATTTAATTCCACTTAATTAATTTTGGTATCCATGACAGATACGTATTTCGACTACAATGTGCAGTCTTCATCAGTGTCATTCCCACTAAAGAACTTATCAAAATCTAACCCCCTTAAGTACTCATCCCCTAGGTAAAAAAGTCAAGATCATAGGTATAAAAATGAAACTACAATGTGTTGAATCGGAACCTACCTAACTAATAAAAACCAAAGATTTAAGTAAGCTAAAGGAGAAAAATCTATACAACTCTCTAATAAGGAAAATCCCCAAAGGCTTGGTAGCCATCATAATGAAGTAATGAAATTGGGTTGTTAGCGGAATGCTAAATAAAACAGCAAAAAAGGTTATCTTCCATTTAATTCCACTTAATTAATTTTGGTATCCATGACAGATACGTATTTCGACTACAATGTGCAGTCTTCATCAGTGTCATTCCCACTAAAGAACTTATCAAAATCTAACCCCCTTAAGTACTCATCCCCTAGGTAAAAAAGTCAAGATCATAGGTATAAAAATGAAACTACAATGATAATAATAATTTTAATAATAATAAGAGAGTTGTATAGATTTTTCTCCTTTAGCTTACTTAAATCTTTGGTTTTTATTAGTTAGGTAGGTTCCGATTCAACACATTGTAGTTTCATTTTTATACCTATGATCTTGACTTTTTTACCTAGGGGATGAGTACTTAAGGGGGTTAGATTTTGATAAGTTCTTTAGTGGGAATGACACTGATGAAGACTGCACATTGTAGTCGAAATACGTATCTGTCATGGATACCAAAATTAATTAAGTGGAATTAAATGGAAGATAACCTTTTTTGCTGTTTTTTTTTTTTATCAAACAGAATATTATCGTTGAAATTGCTCTGAGCATTATTCCATGAGTGGTGTTTTGCATTAAAATCACCAATAATGAAGAATTTAGGCCTATGACGGGTAAGTTTCTGAAGATCACCCTTGAGAAAATTCTTTTGCTGGCCTACGCATTGGAATGGCGAATAGGCAGTTGTCCAAATTTTGTTTCAACAGAAACTACCAAAGTTTCAAAAACTTTGGTTTCAAAAGAAGAATGAATTTTATGTTTTATTCGTCTATGAACAACGATGGCAACGCCACCACCAGCTCCATCAATACGATCATTTTTATAAATTAAATAATTTGTGTCCCGCTTAACCTTATGGTCAGGTTTAAGGAACGTTTCAGTTGTAACGGCAATAAGCACGTTATGAACTCTCAAAAGTTAAATAGCTCGTCTTCATTATCTTTAAGAGATCCAGCATTCCAATTTGAAATGTTTAATGATTTAAAATCCATTACTGAACTTCAAAGTCATGACGATATTTTTCGCAAATTTTACTCCAGTTTCAATAGCATCATAATTTCCGTTAGAATTATTTTGGCTAGTATTTTGATTTCTACCAGCTGCAATAGCAGCATAGGTAGCTCAATTTACTTTACTTAACTTTGTTAGCAGTGAGGAAAGCAGGGGAAGATACATAATTTTGAACAGGGGAGCTCTTTGTACCTACAGGTACGAATGTAGAATTTGTTCCTCGCTGACTGTTGCTAACAGCAGAGGAATTTTTACCTGGTAGAGAACTTTGAGCGTTTTCTACCTGTCACTTAGAACGAGATTGTAGGATCACTATGCGAGTCTTATATTCCCAAAAATTGGATTTGTGGTTTTCACCACAATTTGAACATTTTTTTTTTTTAGGATCTTCCTTCATAGAACAGTTGCTCTTTGTGTGAGATGAATCACCGCGATTCATGAATTTAGCTGGCATGTAACAGTTTTGGGTCCCATAACCCCATCCCTGGCACTTGCGGTACTGGATGCGGTTTTGCAAATTTCCTCCAGTCTTCCTGAAGTGTTCCCACTTCATTCGAATATGGAGCATAAGGCTAGCTTTTTCCACGGCCTTAAGGTTGTTTAGTACACTACACAGCAAAAAAATAATTTTGATATCACATCAAAGTGGATGCACTACAATCATGTCGAAAATTTCATGTAATTTTTATGACCACATAAATAAACAAATGCAGTAAAAGCAGCGTAATGTCAGTTCATGCATTGTATTAATGATAATTTTGTCCTTTTTAGCAAGTAATATAACACCATATTTTCGACATGATTGTAGTGCATCCACTTTGACGTGATATCAAAATTATTTTTTTGCTGTGTAGGCTTGAAGTGAATTAAAGAAAAATCATTAGAAATCCCGTTGTGTGAATCGTCAGGACGACATTTTATTTTCATTTTGATTACTTGGACAGGCTCAACTCCCAGTAATTTTCTCAATTCATCTTTGATCTGATCCAGGGATTCACCACTGGACTAACCTTTCAAGACAACCTTGAACAGACGTTCAGTTTTGGTGTCGTAAGTAAAAAGTGTGTGTTGCTTCTCAGTAAAATACTTGAGAAGACGGTAGAATCCGTCCAAGGATTCAGCCAATACACGGCATTCCCCCCGACGGCCAATTTGAAGTGAAAACTTAAATTAAACGAAGTTCAAAAGTTCCGTGCGAAGAGTAAATTGGAAGTGCCTACCACAATAGGGGGAACGTTTTCCTTCTTGGCATTAAGCTGGGAATGTTTAATGGATTTTTGCCTGGATGATGGATTGATGAATTTCATCAGAAGGGGGATCAAGAGATTGTCTTTTTCTTTCGTGTTAAGGTTCCATGGCGGCAGTAAACCATTCGTCATAATCGACTTCCAAGCAGATCGGAGGATCGGAGATGAATTTTCCAAATCAATATCCAAGCAGGATTACCTCGGGTAGGGTCCAAACAAGGATCGAAGAGGATTAAGATTCAAACAAGTTGGCCTTTTTTCAGGTTTATTGAGCACTGAAAAGTTCTGTTTAAATTTGTTGTAGCTTTAGGTAGCAGTAACACTTCCTTCAGCAAAAAAATAAATAGATCCGCACGGCAAGAGAGCACGATGCGGATTGATGTTAAATCGAATAATGTTGTCTTTTAATGCACTATGTTCAGCTGAAATATAGTCGCCTGTATCTGAATTCATCTAAGTTATCTTATAATTAGCTACAATTCCAACGAGGGCCACATGGTGGAGCTAGGCCTTAAACTGGATCACTTATCCTAATCTGGCTAATGTATTCCACGACAAATTTTAAGGTGGAGTTTCTTTTTTACTTTAGAGGTGAATTGCAAAGAAAATTTGTAAAAACCATCAAATTCTACAATTTTGCCGAAATTCAGATGCTTCGAAGATTTATAACTCATGAACCAAGTATCTTAGATTTTTTTAGTGGAATGGTAGGGAAATTATCTCAGCAATCCTTAAAAATATAAGCTGCAAAATTGTTTCTATGATAATTTTCACGGTTGCGGAAAATTGAAAATTAAAACAGGATCAACCATTTTCCGAGTGATGAATTTTCAAAGCACATCATGTTCGGGAAAATCCAAAAAACTTCAACTAAAATTTTCCGCAAACATTAACCACGTAACGTGGGTAGATCACCTTTTCGTGGTACGTTACGGGATGTAAGATCTACCACCGATTCCTAGTCCTAACTTCTTCAAACTAGGGGAACAGGATTTTTCAGTAATCAAAGGAACACATCTTAGTCCTTGTTACTTTTTATGCCTCGTTGATAGTGATAAGTCCTCGGGTTGCCTGGACCGAGGATGATCTTGAAACAAGGAAAAAATGAGTTAGTTAGTCTTCACCTATGTGATTCCTAATCTTCTAATCGTTGTTCCCTAGTTTGAAGTGGTTAAGACTAGGGTTCTGATGCATGGTCATTATCGGTGTCATAACTTGTTTTTGTTGTTAAGGAATCCAATTTTGACTGACAAAGGGGCGCGCCTTTGGAGGGTGTTCCAACTCCGAAGGGTATAAATAGCGGAACCTTTCAGTTAGAATCGATTCCTTGCGATGAAGGCAAGAATGACAACTGTATCAAAACCGAATACTTCATCATTTCTCAATAGTGATGGAGTAATACGACATGCACTAAACTAAGGACACGGGATATACTACAATAGATCAAATTACTGGTCGCAGTGGTGTTATGTCCCGAACAGAGGAAAAAAAACCACCCTGAATTGTTTTAATGTTTTACGTTCATATAATCATTAACTCTACCGGTGGGAAAATTTTCATAAAATTCAGAGATCCTTCGGCCCATTGTGTACAACAAAAATCCAGAACACGCATACACATTTGCCCTCAAACTTGTCCTCTAAGTTCATTGCATGATTTGAATTCAGGGATCGTAGCAACAAAACATAAATCTACCACAATGATCCAACTGCCACCAGAAGCCCCTCAAAATGACTCAAGCATTTTAGTCGTGAAGCTTTTTTCTTCTTTTTTTAAGTGCTCTTTCCTCAAAGGACAACACTTGTCCACCAACTATAACTAATGACATACAAAATTCTGTTCCATGTATGCTCGTTTTTTTTTCAATTCTTCATACCGGAACGATTCCCGGGAGGATTTTAGCAAGCATTCAAAAGTTGTCCCTATTAAAATTGAATTAAATTAAAGTTTAATTTTTTTTATTCCGATAACTGCTTGTGGCTTGCTTCCATGCGAAACCTGGACAGACCAACTTCTATGCACTGAAACTGAGTTGTGTAGGTATTCGGTTGTGTACTGCACAAATTGTTCTCCGAATTGCTTTTGCCTAACTTACTATTTAGCACTGAAATTACATTGTTTTACATCTGATTGCATCTTCTTTCATCACCTCACGATGCAAAATCTCTGAAATCTAGCTCGGCGACTAGTGGCCGCAAGTAAGACCGGCAATTCAGACCGAAATGCACCCCCCCCGAACGCAGCTGCTGCAATTCTAGAGAACAAATCATGTATGAATGCACTTCTGAAACGATTTTCTCTCACGAGTCACACTTATTGCAACCAAAATTCACACACATGTGCCCGGAGCTACACGACAGCGTGGCCATGCTTAGGCTGGGGTTTCCCTGAAACATTTGATTTGCCGCAATTCCAAGCACACCTCTGGATCTCACATGGCAGAGGCAAGGGTGGCCACGGCTAGAGCAAGCAATAACTTCATTATGCTTATGCAGATAAATTGAGCTGAATGAGCGCTTGTTAGAGATTAATTAAACACTAAGCACTTGTCTTCGGAGATGATGGAATTCTTCGTGTTGTTCTTCGCCGCCTTTTCTCGGTCCGTTTCATTCATTTTCTTAGCGCTCTTGACGGCATCCCTTCTTCATTCCTTTCCCATCAGTGGCAAATTTATGCGACTATTTGTAGACAACGTGGTCTGTGGCTTGGCTCACGGTGCATTGTTCATCTTACACCGTCGACCTCTACGTAGGGCACACGTTTGCCTGAATCCTGAACCAGCGCAATATAAGTAGTAGTCGCTTCTTTCGGCACAATGATGATTCTGCAAAACTGCTGTAGCTTATTGGCTTACGTAGATAGCGTCAGTGGCGTCGGCGGATAGTGACCGCAAGTCACTATTTGCGTGCGAAGGTTGAGGGGGTTGCGACCAACAAATTGATGGGAACCGACTGCTCTTAGACGTGTCTGTGGAATTATGACGTAGATTTCGAGAGGGCGAGCGTTTCATCATTGCCCGGACCGTAATTCATACGCCGCCATCACCGCTCTGTCGCCTTTGACTGTATGGATGCTTTTGGTGTGATGATATCTGCAAAATTAAGAATAAGAAAGACACAGAATTAATTGCGAGCTGAGCTTTTAGGGTTGAATCGTAAAAAAAGCGGCCAGTACCGACTACTGCCGAGAAATGATTGCGAAGCAAATGTCTCTAGTTGTGACTGTTTTAATTAGGTACGCATGTTTGCTTTTAAGTTGTTGGATGTTATGTGCAGTAAAAATCCTATTTAGCGGGAATTGGAGTTTATTTAATGGCAGACACTAATAAGAATGGTCATCGCCAGTTTCTATTCAAGAAGATCATTATCAAAATCTATTTTTAATTCAGTAAAAAATGACGTGCGATTGACTAAATCGTTTTATTATAATAAACGAGCAATACATGTTGAATATTCGAAAATCTCAATGAAAAAACGAGCATAGTTTTTAGATCACCTCTGACATGGAAAAGTTAACAATCCAAGAGCTTCATTTGATTGTAAGTAACGTTGCCAATATTCCAAATTTATCTGCATTTTATTGCCAGATACACAGACCGAGAACGTTAATTTCTAGATTTTTTAAATGTGCTTCAGATGGTCCCAGATTTGTCGAACATCTTGCAATCAAATTATCACTGCAATTGATTCACCCTCTAATCTAAGAAAACATGTATAAACTGAAACTTTAATGATTTAAGATTTGATGGCTGCCCTGCAGTGCCACGTCTTACTTCCCATAGATGAAATCTCGATTAATGTTTGAATAGGTCCTATGTCCATGTGTCGATCGATAAATCGAATAACTCAATTCGCTTTCGGCCAGTGCGGTACGTTTGCAATAACGGAACATTCAATCTTGAATTTAATGAACTTTTTATTGTATGCATCAATATTGCAATCAACAACATCAATCAGCAAAAGGTTTCCACAGTGACAACAGCTGAAGCAATTGTTGGAAAACTTGCTCTGCTATGAATTACCTAAAATCTACTCAACTGATTTTCCAAATCCCAGAACGGATATGAAGAATTTTAGTAAAACTGATTGGTAAAGTGCAACTAGCATGTGTTAATAATATGGCATATGTTGATAATCTCAAAGATCTAAGAATAATACTAACTAAGTCTTGTAAAACAAAAAGTTTTAAGAGTTGTCTTGTAAGCTAAGATATGAACAATGCCTTCGAAAGAGTAGACCATGCTTATCTTTAGTAAAAAAATAACTACTTCGGATTTACTTCGCAGCTAATAGATTGCTTGAAGTATTTTTTAGATGAACAGTTTGGATTTCGCTACAAGCATTCAACTACTCATCAAGTCTTAAGAGTTACCAATTCAATTCGTTCAAACAAATCTGAAGGCTGCTCAACTGGAGTTGCTCTTATAGACATAGAAAATAGACATAGCCAAATTGAAAAAGTTTAATTTTCCAGCCTATATTATGAAATTAGTTAAAAATTATTTAACTAACAGAACTCGGCAGGTAAATTATCAAAATTCCATATCTCTGTTAGACCTGCAGTTAATCAGGGTAGCATTCTTGGGCCTATATTGTTCCAACGTAAAAACATTCTTTTGCTGGCCTACGTATTGGAATGGCAAATAGGCAGCTATAAACAGAATTTGTCCAAATTCTGTTTCGACAGAAACTCACAAAGTTTCAAATGAAAAAAAAAAAACAAAATTTGATGTTTGATACGCCTCTGAACAATGATGGCAACGTTACCACAGGCTCCATCAAGACGGTCATTTCGATAAATGAAATAATGTGCGTCTCTTTTAACCTTATTGTCAGGGTTAAGAAACTTTTCAGTTATAACAGTTTGCTTTTAGCATATCAGTAGGGTTAAACAACCCACACTTAGTCTTTCTTAATCTAGCGCAACTTAGCACCAAACGGAATGTTATTATTACTGATGGCTTCCAAATTTATTTACCTTTCCGTGTGTACAGTAATATATGATAAAGAGAAACCAATCGTTTAGATATTGTCAAAAGTCTAACACTGCTTCTTCACGCTAAACTCGGCCTACGGATTCTAAACTCAGCCTAACGCATTGAAACGCCATTGAAACGCCAATGAATTCACTTCGGCCTATCGGATGAAGATAACAATTGATTCGGTCGGAGCGCTTCTTTTGTTTTTAGAAATAATGTATGAAAACCTTCATATTACGCGATATCATTGAGTTCGTTCCGTAGCTTATTAACTAAAGTATCGTACCAAATGTATAATTGACTTGTTAACTCTGAAATCATGGATTTATTTGAAGTTTTCTGCTTGATAGGCCCAAAATGGGCGATTAGGCCGAAGTAGTTCTCTACCCTAATCATGTCTATTAATTATTTTTGTTAAAATTCCATTTTAGGAGCAGTAATCATCAATCAAAACCATCAAAATTTCCGGTAGCGGCGCCGGTGGTGTAGTGGTAAGCATCATTACCTCTCACCCCAGCAGGCCTGGGTTCAATCTCAGTCGGCATCGCCAGGATGTTCTGAGGCATAACATCTCTGTTCACGCCTTCCTTCGGAAGGGAAGTAAAGCCGTTGGTCCCCGGTTCATGAGTTGATGGGTTGATACGTAGGGTCCAGGTTTGGGAGCTGCCTCGCTGGCGTTTGTATCATTGGTGCTCAGCACGGAAAACAAGATCGACGGAAAACAAATCAAAGGAAAAAAAATCTAAATTTCCGTTAGAAATGTGTTGGCTAGAATTTTGATTTCGATTTCTACAAGCCGCAAAAGCAGGTATAGATGAAGAATTTGGGGGGGGGTGTAGAATTTGTTCCTCACTGACCGTTGTTAGCAGCAGAGAAATTAGTAACTGGCCGGGAACGTGGACCGCTTAGAACGAGATTATAGGATTGCTTTGCGAGTCTTACATTCCCAAAACATGAATTTGTGGTGCAGACCATTCAAGACAACCTTGAACAGATGTTCAGTTGTGGTGTCGTAAGTGAAAAAATTGTATTGCTTCTCAGTAAGATTCTTCAGAAGACGTTTGAATCCGTCCAAGGTTTCATCCAATACACGGCATTCACCACGACGGCCAATTTGAAGTGAAAACTTAAATTGAACGAAATTCAAAATTTCTTGGGAAGAGCATGGAAATTCGAAGTGGTTATAACAATAGGGGGAACCTTTTCCATTGTGGCATTACGCCGGGAATGTTTAATGGAATTTTGCCTGGATGATGGATCATTCTCATCATCTGTCAGCATAACAAATTGATTACCCAATTGAACTTCAACAGAAGGGGGATCAAGAGATTGCCCTTTTCTTTTGCGTTTAGGCGCAATGGCAGTAGAACCAAGATTTTCCAAATCGACTTCCAGGCAATTTACTATAAAAATCCGAAGGATCGAAGAGGAATTTTCCAAGTCGAAGTCCATGCAGGTTTGGGTAGGATCCAAACAAGGATCGAAGAGGAATAAGAGTCGAACAAGATAGAAAATGTGCTCTAATGTAGGCCTATGGATCTAAGATTGGGTCCATCGCTGAAAATCTGCTATTTATCAATTTAATCTAGATAAACGCGTCATTGGGACGTTATTAATGGATATTTTTGGTCGCTATTTAAAATTAAGTGTATTGCTGAATTTATGTATGGGCCCAAATTAGGGGCATTTAGGCCGACATTACATCCATTTCCCGTATTTGATACTTCTGTTCGATATGACGGAAATGGTCACTTATGCCGAAGTAGTGCTCTCAAATTTGTTCACAAATTTATTGTGCAGCTATTGATTGACCATTATCAATACAACACATAAATTGTAAACAAAATTTGGAGATCAGTTTCTGCAAGTACCCACCCAAATTAATAAAATCCTATTTGGGTTTTGGGAATTTAGTTCAAAATTTTGATTTATGCCAGCATCAATGTTTTGACTCGCGCTTTGGTTTTGCTCGGTTATATCTCATAAACCATTTAGTATTTCTTAAAGCAGTCTTCTGATAAAATATTTTATGTTATAATTTCAAAGCCAGAATTTAACTTTTTCGGGCTGTTTTAACTGCAGAAAGCTTGAAAAAATTCAATTTTTCTCACGTTTTTGACTAAACTTACAAATCAGCATGATTATCCTACATAAGCAAGAGTAACTTTGCTGAACACTGCAATATCCTAAGATCGACTCTTATAGTTGTTTTGGCGGTTGTAATTTTGTCAGTGCTGAGTTTTGGAAAGATGTCCTGTAAACAGTCATAAACTACTTCAACATCGTGGCCACTTGGATAAATTTTAAAGCAAATCCTAAATTTATATGCAGTGGTGGCAGCAATGTGTCATAGATATTATGAATTAAAGTTTTATTAAACATATTTAACATTTTTTCGTTGTCGGCTGTTCCTTTTATCCAACAGATAATGGTCGATTTTTCTTCCCGAATCCCAATTACGAAGAAAGCAAAGAATTTTGGAAAACCGCCCTTTGCTATCACACCTGGCAATATGTTCACAGCTTTCAGGTCACAGTAAATCTTCCATTTATGTTCATCATATTTGATTTATTTCAATATTTTGCTCAATGTTTCATACTATTCCTTCATATTTGTGCCAAATGTCAAAGGAGTGAACGGTTGTTTGTTTGTTTTGTGCAACAAAACAGCCTTCAAACTTGAAACTGAACCATCAATGAATAATCGCCAATCGCCAGCAATGTATAGGACTCAATTTCCAATATATTCACTAAACCTTTGATGTCGTCCCAACAAACATCGAATGTTAAACAAGAGCTTATTCAGACAAAAATAAGCTACAGCTTAAAAAATGGCTTATGCAGCTGTTGATCAGCTCAATTTGTTTGTTGGGGTTGCAGTAAGTGAACGTATTTTCGTCGTTTACAGTATATTGTTGACTAGCCAACATTTATATGGTAGATTTTTTTTTTCATTTTTTTTCAACGGGCCAACCCACAGATTTCTGCCATTAGGTGAGAAAACCACTTTCTGAAAATTTCAGTTCATTCGGATGTAACACGAGCTGGCACTTTTGGCTTATTTTTTTAATGTATGGTGACGGAGAAATAATATCCCTTCACTCTTCCGTGCATAAAACTGGTTCAGCAAACTCGTTTAAGCTCAGAATTTCAGCATGAAGTTTTATCTATAAGAAACAACTTTGCTGAAGACAGCATCATGATTCAAGTTAGTATTATGGAGATATTCATTCTTGAATATAGGGGCGAGTGTATAGCATCCATACCTCTCACGCCAAAGTCACGAGCTCAAATCTCACCCCGGATAGGTCACGATTGACCCAAGAGCGTTAAAGCGACTATAATAAATAAAATCTTGAATATATAAGTGCATTTTGTTCGTATATTGTATCAAAATAAAGGCAGTTTACCCAACACTTTGAACTGATTAAAAGCTGAATAAGCTAAAAAATAATTGCTGAAGAAGCTAAATTTTGCATGAACAAGCTCTTATTCAGCTTTCAATGTTTGTTGGGTATGCAACGTATCAACTAGATTACCACTAAAAAAACAAAGTTCATATTTTCCACATACTCATGTCAGTAGGTGAGAAAACCACTCTCTGAATGTTTCAGCTGTTTGTGACGTAACATGGACTGGTACTTTTGGTTTAATGTTTATATAGGGGATTTTGTTAAAATTTTCACATACAAAATGCTCATATACATTCAAAAGCGAATATCTCAATAAAACTAACCCGATTAATGATGGAATGTTGAGTAAAGTTGTTACTTGTTGAGTAAAGTTGTTACTCATTAATTGAACTACAAGTTTTGAAAATCTGAATTGAATCGAGAATAAGGAAACATTTTTTATGATCGATAAAGTGTAAGAGTGTCATTTTTTCATGTATTTTATCCAAAATCCCCATACAAAATTCAAATTAAAAGCGCCAGCTCATCCTACAACAAAATTATCTAAAACTTTCAAATAATGATTTTCTCACCTAAAAGCACAAATCTAGAGGTTGGCCCGTGGAAAATTAGAACTTTTATTTTATTTTTGTTTGCCAGTCTAGTATATAGTTTCAGCTTGGCACTTTTTTTTTAATAATTAATTTATTTTTACAGGCTCAATCGAATAAATTTTACAGAGCCAAGTTATCATTTTCGTTATACATAGTTGATGTCTTAAATCTAGATTTAAAGGAACTGAAACGCTTACTCGCGGTCATCTCGAGGTTAGTAGAGATTTACAGTTTTATGGATGGGGAGAGGGAGGAGGAGGTTTGAGTTATGATTTACGATACAAATATTTCATTATTCCTAAAACATGAACTTATTCCTATTCAATTTGGTATCCACTGTGTAATTATACAATTATTACAGAAACAAACATTAAAAAAACACACGAACAAAACAAAAACTAAACACAAGGTTAGTCAAACTTACAATCTAAGGTTAATATTCTTTAAGAAAACATATATAAGTTTCATAAACTCCAGATCGCGTCTACCCAAAATATCCCGAACTGGAACATTAGGTTGTCTACCTCGAGCCCGAAGGGAATCGTACAGTTCAGATCTGACTCCGCGATGCTCAGCACAAGACCAAATAATGTGATCTGCGTCCTGATAACCTTGTCCACATTCACAGAGATTGCTGTCCCGCAGCCCAACACGGAACAAGTGAGCGTTTAACGAGTAGTGATTGGACATGAGGCGAGACATCATACGAATTAAGTCTCGACCCACATCCAACCCCTTGAACCAAGGACTCTTCGACACCTTAGGGATGATCGAATATAGTCATCGTCCCAAACTTCTTTCGCTCCATTTATTCTGACAGCTGACGAGCGACTGTTGACGATAAATGAAGAAAAATTCATCGTAGGCGATTTGTCGATCGTAAATATCGCCTTCCATAGCGCCCACCTTAGCAAGTGAGTCAGCCATCTCATTGCCCGGAATCGAGCAATGAGATGGGACCCATGCAAAGGTGATGACAAAAGATCTTAAAGATAAAGCACTTAAAAGCTCTCGTATTTTCATGAGAAAATACGAGGAGTGCTTTACCGGCCTCATAGAGCGAATAGCCTCGACAGAACTGAGACTATCCGTAAAAGTAAAATAATGATCTGGTGCAAGTGAGGCGATCGTTTCTAGCGTATAATGTATTGCCGCCAGCTCAGCAACATATACGGAACAAGGAGCTTGAAGCATTCGAGAGGCGCTATGAAATTCGTTAAAAATACCAAAACCAGCGGACGCCTCTATTAATGATCCATCTGTGAAGAACGATCTTGCGGAATCAACTTGGCCAAATTGAAAATTGATCCTTTGTTGGCATTTTCGTCTCAGATACTCAATGTGGGATCTCAAGGTGCATTTTGAATCGAACCATACCCCAAGATATTTGAAGGACATAGAATGAGTGATCGGTTTACCCAAAAGTTGAAGCTTTGGTTGTGCTGGGCTATGCTTCCTAGAAAAAACGACCAACTCAGTTTTCTCCGTGGATAATTCGATACCTAGCTGAATAGCCCAAGTAGACAAATTGTCTAAGGTATCCTGTAAGGGTCCTTGCAGGTCGACCCCTTTGGGTCCTGTCATAGACACTACGCCGTCATCTGCAAGTTGTCTCAACGTGCAGTTGTCACTAAGACAATTGTCAATTTCACTTACGTAGAAATTATACAAAAGGGGGCTTAAACATGAGCCCTGGGGGAGACCCATGTAACTAAATCGAGAAGCTGTAGAGTTTCCATGAGAAAAGCTCATATGTTTCTCTAACAGCAAATTGTACAAAAAGTTATTTATCAATGGAGAAAGGCCACAAGCGTGGAGTTTGTCTGAAAGGAATTCAACCGATATTGAATCAAAAGCCCCCTTGATATCCAAGAATACAGAAGCCATTTGCTCTTTTTTAGCAAAAGCCAACTGAATTTCTGTGGAAAGCAACGCGAGACAGTCGTTCGTTCCCTTGCCCCTACGGAATCCAAATTGAGTATCTGAGAGTAGGTGGTTCGTCTCAACCCATTTTTCCAAGCGAAAAAGGATCATTTTCTCCAATAATTTTCGAATGCACGATAACATCGCGATGGGACGATACGAGTTATGATCTGACGCGGGTTTTCCAGGCTTTTTAATGGCTATAACTCTCTCTTGTCTCCAATCATCCGGAACAATATTGAGCTCCAGGAACTGACAAAATAAGTTCAACATGCGCCTCTTAGCGACGTCTAGGAGGTTCTTCAACAAGTTGAACTTGATTCTATCAGCCCCCGGAGCTAAATTGCCACACGAAAGGAGCGCGAGTGAGAGTTTCAGCATTGAAAAAGGCTGGCTGATCTCGTCTACCGAATTCGTCGTTTCGCGAGGAATCATCTGTGCCGGCACGGAATCAGGACATACTTTTCGCGCGAACTTGATAATCCAACGATCTGAGTACAACCTTCGCGCCGCGTTCCAAAGCGTATTCATTGACGTTTCGCGCGATAATCCGGCCACGAATTGCCGCCAGTATCCGCGTTTCTTGGCTTTGATGAAGCTCTTGAGTTCGCGTTCAAGAGAAGAGTACGCTTCGATATTCACGGGTGTTCCACGTTTCCGGAAAAGCTTAAACGCGTCGGACTTTTTACGATAAACCTCAGTGCATTGCTGGTCCCACCAAGGGGAAGGAGGTTTCCTACGGAAAAACGTTCCAGGAACCGGCCGAGTTTGAGCTCGAAGCGCGCTGTCCAAGATCAGATTGGAGAGAAAGTTATATTCCTCCAACGGTGGAAGCCCTTCTACCGACGATACGGCTTGCTCTATCGCGGACTTGAACGTTGTCCAATCGATATTACGGGTGAGGTCGTACGCGACGTTAACGGATTCCGACGGATTGAACCCACTGGCAATCGAAATTTTGATCGGCAAGTGATCACTACCGTGGGGATCTTGGATCACATTCCACGTGCAATCCAACGATAATGAGTTAGAGCAAAGTGTGAGGTCTAATTTACTTCCATTTGAGGATGGACCAGCCAAACGTGTTACTTCTCCATTGTTAAGAATTGTCATATTGAAGTTGTCACAGAGGTCATATATCATAGTAGAACGGTTATCATCATACAGTTCCCCCCAGCCTGTACCGTGGGAATTAAAATCCCTCATAATCAACCGTGGAGCAGGAAGCACTGAACATATATCTGAAAGTTGTTTTCGATTAACAACGGCTCTAGGAGGAATATAAACAGAAGCAATGCAAAGGCTCTTACCTTTAATAATAGCCTGACATGCGACAACTTCAATACCTGGAAATTGTGGAAGATTCACTCTATAGAAGGAATGGCACTTTTTGATCCCCAAAAGTATCCCTCCTCCACGCGAATCCTCACGATCCAGTCGAATAATGTTAAAATCATAAAAAGGAAGATCGATATCTGAAGAGAGCCAAGTTTCACAAAGAGCAAATGCATCACAATCATTATTGTGAACTAAAAACTTAAAAGAGTCTAATTTTGGAATAAGGCTTCGGCAATTCCACTGTAGAACAGTGATCAAATCCCCGACCTCGTTTGGAAAATTATCCATCGAAGGAAATGATTGCTGCAATGAGGGGCCACTTCAATGCTTCAAGAGGGTCTTCACAGAAGGAAGCATTGCCAGAAAAATGCATTTGAGAGGATCAGAAATATTGAGGTACTTGAGGATATCGTCCACTATTTTATCAAATGAGAACAACCCAGATGAAGCTTGGCACTTATATATGCATGATTTGTAAGTTATGGTCAAAAACGTGAGAAAAAATGCCTTTTTTTAGGTTTCTGCACTAAAAACACCCCAAAAAAGTTAAATTATGGCTTTGAAATGTCCACAAAAGTTTTGTATTTGAATGTGAAGAATATTTTGTCAGAAGACTGCATTGAGAAAGACCAAATACTTGACGAGATATAACCGAGCAAAACCAAAGCGCGAGTAAAAATATTGATGATGGCATAAATAAAAATTTCGAACTAAATTCTCAAAACCCAAATAGGGTTTGGCTAGTTTGGGTTCAGAAACTGAACTCCAAATTTTGTTTATATTTAATGAGCTCGAAAATAAAATTTGAACTCGTGCGTGGCCTGTACCACATTACGTATTAATTTTATGTAGCAAGAATCTTGTTATACCTTGTAATAAATATTCAACATAAGTTTTAATGCCTGAGCTCAGATCAATCTTTAATGCTGAATTTATCTGGAGATTTTAGAAAGCAAAGTCTGTATCATATTTAACAGGGAATCTAAATCTGTAATTGTAACCAGCTCGATTTTGTTTGCAAACCCTATTAAAATATTTATCTTTAATTATCTTGAAGATAACTCGTCCAGCTCAATCCTTTATAGGAGTAAGAGGTGCGACCATCATCATCATCATCATCACCATCATCAACGCAAGACATGAATTTGAAAAGAAAGAATTCAATGCAGACATGTGTTCATCTGCTAATCACCCCCGAGAACAATTCACATACATATCAAATCGACCCCCTCTCCCCTCCTCCCCATGGATACTGTCATTCACTCTTAATTAGCTGCCTACTACATTGAACATCATGTTTACAAACCAGTTCTGACCACCTGTCGGTTAATTACTGTATCACTTCGCCGAATGTAATTGCTAATCATAATCCGACTGCAATTTCCGGATATCTCACTATGGTCATTGTTGCTTGCTTCTTCTCTCTTCTTAAGCATTTGCTGACTCGAAACCAATCAATTCTACACACAAGTCCGGCACGGTCCGCACCGACATTGGTATTTGCAGAAAATCCAATCGTTTTGAACCCAAATCTATTCACTCATCACGTTCATTAATGGGCTCCATTTTTTCGTCGCTCCTCAAAGACTTGCCGTGTTGTGGCTGAAAATAATTTCCACTCCATTCCACTTCACTTGCTGGCCGAAAATTTTACAAGTTGTGGTTTTATTCATTTTTTGCTCGATTCTCGGACCCTTGCTATTGCATTGCATTGTAAGTAAACAGCAAAAAACCAATAGTTTTTTTTCTCGCATCCAAGTGGCATTAAACTTCGAGGCAATAAAAACAGACGGCCTCGTGAGGGTGAACTTCTCAGCGCGTCTCTGCGAGTTCAAACTAGCAAAAGTTCTTCTTCCCTCACAGAGTAGCCCTACAAACATGCAAACTCATTCTTGCGAAAATTGCTGCTCACATTTTGACGATAATGACGGTCCAACGGTGTTCCGGGAGGGGTCGTTATAAATGTCGCGTTTTGTGCAAAAATAATTGAATTAACGCAAAGTTTATAATAACAAACTTTGGTTCACGGTCCCAACGAAAGCAGCCCACGAGTTCAGTGCGGAACAACCGTTCATTTTTCGAAGGACAAATAAACACACGAACCGTGAGGGTTTTGCAATGGCAGACTTTAAGCGATGATGAGGTGAGTGAATAATTTGATTTACATCCAAAAAGCCAACTTTGAATGCCGTGCCTAAACACTCGGAACGACATTGACTTTGACTCCCTCGGCTGCGGAACCCTTTGAATCGAGCGGTACTGCACACTTCCAAAAGCGTTCAGCCCACCGCCGACCGCCAACTATAAACGTATGCATAAACATCTGAATACGTTAGCCCCGATCTCGCCCCGTAATAACGATGGACCCATTAGCACGTCTATGTGTACTCTAGGTTGTTACTTTTGCTTTCGTACGCGTGCCAGTACCCAGCCGGATGATAATGAAGCCGCGCGGGACGAATCGAGTTGAACAGAAAATCACCCACCTCTGAATAGGCGAGAGAACTACCAGAAGGAGGCACCGTGAAGCTGGGTTAACGAGGCGAGTGCAGTACCTAATGAGTATAAAACATTACTTTTTTTTTCACTGGCTTGAACAACTTCTTGCGCTTCAGTGACGAACGAATAGCAAAGACTTGCTTTCAATGGGTTGTTGGCTGTTGGATGTTACGCCGGTTGAACGCCGAAAATGTACCTACCTACCCCAGATGGACTGCTGCTGATACTGGTCGTTACAATTTATGTATGAAGGTTACGACGACGATCAATGTCAGAGAATGTACGTCTGTCAAGGTGAAGGTGTTTGGTGAAAATTGGTCATTTTAACCAGGTTAGCTTTTAAGCGTATATTTTACAATGTTACAGTTTTAGAAATTCGTCTTCCATGTTCAGTGCACTACGTTGGCCTGAATCAGGCAATGCGGGACATCACTGAATGGAGTTGACTTTTTTTTAAATTCAAAGACAGCGATTTCTTTGCTTGTAAAGATTGCTATATTAAACTATATAAACCCAACGTTGCAGAACCATCTGGAATAACCGCAATTAGAAGCCATGATCTATATCAACTTGGCAGCGCAGTACCAGCTGGAATTATTTCAGTTAGTAGCCAAGGTAAGACAATTGTTCGAAATTATTTCTTTTTAAAATGATCATACAAATAGTCCTTGCAGTTGTATGATTTATTGTTATACAATTAATTATTTCCCTTTGTTTTCAGAAACTATAATTGATGTCAAAACAACAATATGTTCCCAATCGGTCGGCAGCACTATTGAAAATGCACCTCCTAGCAACGACGATCAAATCATCCAGCAAATCGAAGAAAAATGAGAGGAGACTACTGATAGTATCGGATTCTTAATACTTTACCCGAAAGCTGATCAGCTTACAAAATAACGCAGGAATGTCCAGTTTCTCGATTCATGGCTATCCGGGCAAAGAAGTTTCAAGATGAAAAAACGCATTATGACAACACCAGAGAAATAACGGCGCCGGTGGTGTAGTGGTAAGCGTGATTACCTCTCACCCCAGCAGGCCTGGGTTCAATCCCAGTCGGCGCCGCCGGGATGTTCTGAGGCATAACATCTCTGATCACGCCTTCCTTCGGATGGGAAGTAAAGCCGTTGGTCCCCAGTTCATGAGTTGATGGGTCGATAGGTAGGGTCTAGGTGTGGGAGCTGCCTTCCTGGCACGTCGGTAGCATTGGTGCTCAGCACGGAAAACAAGATCGACGGAAAAAACAAACCAAAGGAAAAAAAAAAAAACACCAGAGAAAAAAACCTATTCGATCTGGATTAGGAGACTACTAGTGCTAGACGTAATATGCAAGAAGCATATCCTAACAAACAATTTGAGCTGATTAAAAACTGAACAAGCTATTTTTTAGCTGCAGAAGCATTCTTTTGCTTTTACAAGCTCTTATTCAGCTTACAATGTTTGTTGGGATTCTAAGAAATATCCTGCAATAAAAATCGGGCACTGCATTCTGGCAGGTACGAGTGGTACGCGTACCGTATATTCAAAACTCTTCAAGATATACAATTTCATCTACCCAGTGTGAATTCATATCATGATTTATTTAAAAAAATTCTTTGCAATAGCCCTAACGAACAGTGTCCGTTGATAAAATATGAGCAATGCCCAGGAATACAATCTCTTTCTTCGGAACTCTTTACAATTCTTTGTGACGGTCGCATTGAATCATTAAAGGTTGCAACGATATCATCGTTCTTGGCTCGATTTTCGAACGCTTTCTAGCCAAGCGTTCGGATTCGAATACGAGGTTTTCCGCTGTGACCGAAATCCGAACAACAGTCGGAAATCTACTGGAGGTGGTGTTCTCTTTTTTTTTTTTTTTTTTTTTTTTCCTTGGATTTGTTTTCCGTCGATCTTGTTTTCCGTGCTGAGCACCAATGCTACCGACGCCAGGAAGGCAGCTCCCACACCTGGACCCTACCACCTATCGACCCATCAACTCATGAACCGGGGACCAACGGCTTTACTTCCCTTCCGAAGGAAGGCGTGATCAGAGATGTTATGCCTCAGAACATCCCGGCGGCGCCGACTGGGATTGAACCCAGGCCTGCTGGGGTGAGAGGCAATCACGCTTACCACTACACCACCGGCACCGCTAGGTGGTGTTCTCGTGGTAGTTCGTTCCGGGTTAATGGGGTGTTTACATTTGAGCGGATTTGCTAGCGCTAGTGTACGTAGAACTGAGCGATTGCCTATGTGCGGTATATATTGCACCCGACCGGGTTCGTGACAACGAACTTATCGATACCCATTGCCGGTTCGTTTTCACCATGATAAGAGAGTGCGACAACAATTGATGAGATAAACGTTCTGGTGACTTTAATCTACGCTCTGTATTTCATACAGGATCAGTTAGCCTTCTCGACTGCGATAGTACAGCAACGCTATCTCAAATAAAAATCGTAGTTAACGGGAACAACAGTAGCATGAACCTCTGTTTCGTGAGCGTTCTGAACACCGCTCCATTCATCTCCTCGGCACCTTCTTCACTAGTAAAGCAAGTACCTCATCACCCTCCCTTGGTTGTCACTGTTGATGACAATCACGATCGGGAATTTGACGACATTTACACGACCGTGTCATACGATTTTCGGAAAGCCGATCATCGTAGTATCGTCAACGTGCTACGGTCAAACACTGGGTGCAATGGATGTCAACGTCGAGATGATATCCCCTGCCGCACCATAACTCAAGTCGTCCTTCAATCCAGGACCCGATGGCGATCCGTCCATATTCCTACACCGCCTATTCCGATTTTCCAAAATTGGACAACAAGCGGGATGTGGACAATTATCGTGGGATTATGTCATTGAGTGCAGTTTCAAAGTTATTCGAGTTAGTCATCATGGAGCCTCTGCTGTCTCATTGTAAGCAGTATCTAAGTGGTGATCAACACAGCTTCACTTCCGGTCGTTCTACTTCCACAAATCTGTTGTGTTTGACATCGTATCTTACGGAAAGCATGGTAGAGAGGACTCAAACAGACGTCATATATACCGACTTGTCAGCTGCCTTCGATAAACTAAACTATGCCACCGCGATTGCCAAGTTGCAGAGACTTGGGGACAGCGGCAATTTCTTGCGATGGTTTTGTTCATATCTCACTGATCGACAACTGATGGTTGCCATTGGTGGCAACAAGTCCAATATCTTTCTATCTACGCCAGGAATACCTCAAGTAAGTCACCTGGGACCAGGGCTGTCTTGCATCAACTTAGAGAGAGCAAAGTCAGTGATGAAAAATATTGTATTAAAGGGTGATACGGTCAAAATTTGGTCAATATCAACTTGACGTATTTCTTTCAATTTTGCATTTAAAAAACCTGAACACCCCTCATTTTGAAGGTGTGTGTGTGTAGAATGTTGCTCCTATTTTGATTTTGGAATTCACTCTTCAGTTGTCAAAATGCCGTCCAAGCAAGAAGAGCAGCGTATCAAAATTTTGCTCACGCATCGCGAAAATCCGAGCTACTCGCACGCAAAGTTGGCAAAATCGCTAAAAGTTGCCAAATCAACCGTTACAAATGTAATTAAAGTGTTTGGGGAACGTTTGTCGACAGCCAGGAAGTCTGGATCGGGGGGAAATCGAAAACCGGAAGCCGCTGAGACGACAAAGAGAGTTGCCGGTAGTTTCAAGCGAAACCCTAACCTCTCTCTCCGAGATGCCGCAAATAAGCTGGGTGTATCGTCTACAACCGTGCATCGAGCCAAAAAACGAGCCGGACTATCGACTTACAAGAAGGTAGTGACTCCAAATCGCGATGATAAACAAAATACGACGGCCAAAGCGCGATCCCGGAGGCTGTACACGACGATGCTGACGAAGTTTGACTGCGTGGTAATGGACGACGAAACCTACGTCAAAGCCGACTACAAGCAGCTTCCGGGACAGGAGTTTTATACGGCAAAAGGAAGGGGAAAGGTAGCAGATGTTTTCAAGCACATGAAACTGTCAAAGTTCGCAAAGAAATATCTGGTTTGGCAAGCCATCTGTACCTGTGGCTTGAAAAGCAGCATTTTCATAGCTTCCGGGACTGTCAACCAAGAAATTTACGTGAAAGAGTGTTTGAATAAACGTCTGCTGCCTTTCCTGAAGAAACACGGTTGTTCCGTACTGTTTTGGCCGGATTTGGCATCTTGCCATTACGGTAAAAAGGCCATGGAGTGGTACGCCGCCAACAACGTGCAGGTGGTTCCCAAGGACAAGAACCCTCCCAACACGCCAGAGCTCCGCCCAATTGAGAAATACTGGGCTATTGTCAAGCGGAACCTAAAGAAGACCAAAAAAAACTGCTAAGGGCGAGCAGCAGTTCAAGGCAAACTGGCTTTCTGCGGCGAAGAAAGTGGACAAGGTGGCTGTACAAAATCTGATGGCAGGGGTCAAGCGTAAGGCCCGGTAATTCGGATTTGGAAAAGCGGAAGCCTAACTGAATATTTTTCCTGAATTTTATACTAATTGAACTTGAAAAAGAAATTTAATTTGATTTTTTAAATAAACGATTTCACCGATTTACACGCGTTTTCCCTTGACCAAATTTTGACCGTATCACCCTTTACTATCTTCGTCGCACTCCAAGAAGCACATGACAAATTCCGTATGAAGACAGTCCTCTTTCATTTACGTCGTGAAAAAAACTAGCTCAGTACGTTCTCTCTCTCTCTTAGATCGGTCGGTTACTCGGAGAGGATTAAAAACAGCACGTTTTAGTCAGCCGTTCCGTATTGTTTGACAAAAAATGATGATCGTTTGAAGCAATACAAAAAACTTAAAATGGGTACAAATCGGATCCGAACCACCAACGTTGAGCTTAACAGGCTTGTGTCTTCATTACTGGTCTATCAAAACTTAGGAGAATGGAAAGGCTAAAGGAGAACAAGAAGCGCTCATAGTGTGGTTACTAGTCTGCTCACATGCACGTTCGATTGTATTTGCTTTGTTTTGTCCATGCATGATACAAAAAAGAGAAGTGAAGGTAAAAGATGCGATAGGATTTGTTCACAGGGATTACTGTCGGCTTCTCTTCGTCAATGACGAAGGATGTATGGAAATGATGGTTTTTGTACCGCGGCAATTTGTTTTTGGTTTTCGTCAAACGTCACTGACCAAACTGACCGTTACCAACTCGGCCTGGGACCATTGATTTTCTTATCTTGACTTGATCATCGAAGGCACACGACTATCGTATGCAGATGATCTTAATATCTACCTACGACTCCACTCGATTGATGACTGTCATTTTCTTCAACGTCAATTCGAAACCTTTGCCAGCTGGTGCAATTTGAACAGAGTGGTGGTTAACCTCTTGATCACTTTTACTCGGATGAAAGAACCAATCACATTTGACTATGAACTTATGGGCACTGTACTCGAACGTGTCAACCATGTGAAAGATCTTAGTGTTATTCTGAATTCTCAACTTACGTACAAGCAGCACATCTCGTACGTTATCGACAAGGCGTCTAGGACATTGGGCTTCATCTTCAGGATAGTAAAGAATTTCTTCGACATACTGTCTAAAGTCACTGTACTGGTGCTATCCATTCTGGAATACTGTTCTGTGGTCTGGAGTCAACAAAACCACAACAATGGTGCTGAGAGAGTTGAGTCCGTTCAACGCCGTTTTCTTCGGTTATCTCTGCGGAAGCTGCCTTGGAGAGACATATTTCATCTGCCCAGCCATAAAAGTCGTTGCCAGCTGATTGATCTGGAGTCTCTTCGAGTTAGAAGAGATATTTACCTCTAGGGCCCTGTTCATTGTGGACACTTTACAAGGTAGAATTGATTGCAGTGCAATCCTGGAGCAAGTCAACATTAACGTCCAACCCCGTGCGCACAAACTATGGCATGAACGGTGCAATAGGTGGGCGGCAACAAGTATTCAATCGAGTCTCGAGCAGAGTTTTCCGTCGATCTTGTTTTCCGTGCTGAGCACCAATGCTACCGACGCCAGGGAGGCAGCTCCCACACCTGGACCCTACCTATCGACCCATCAACTCATGAACCGGGGACCAACGGCTTTACTTCCCTTCCGAAGGAAGGCGTGATCAGAGATGTTATGCCTCAGAACATCCCGGCGGCGCCGACTGGGATTGAACCCAGGATAACATTCATATGATCACATGATATATTCCATTGGAAATGTGATTTATTTTTTGAGTGTAACTATGTAAGTTACTTAAATCATCATTGCGGCTATACTCAGTCTTTTGATGCAGACAAATAAATAAATAAATAAATTACATTTCAAGCAATGGCAGATCGGTGTACGATGGATTAGGTGCAAACAGAAGCACAAGAATTTGTGGATAAATTTTTGAAGAAAATATACCATTTATTGCCACATAATTTCATTGTTGAACAACAAGGAACCTATTTGAAATACTGTAAAACGGGGTATCTTGGAAAATGCGGGTAGCTTTGATAGTAGAATATAATGATTTAATTTACTCTCTGCCTATTTTCCGAAAAAGAAGCATTGGTTCCATATAGGTAGGGCATTTCCCTTGATATCGCATATAATTTTTATATAGTTTGTGTAACATGTTTGCCAAAAATATTGAAAACAATTTTCTTGCATTTAACCTGTTTGAAAAAGCACTCAAACCATCACTTATGAAATATATTTCTGATATAGCCATCACAAATTCAATGTTGTCTTATTATTGCTTATGATGTTTCTGATTATATACTCATTCAAAGTTTCATATTTCCTGAACTAAATTGTTTGAGATTCACACATGTTTTTTTTTAATTCATCGAGCATTATCAAAGTAACCCCAAATCAAAATATCGATGTTCGGTCACAAGACTAAAAAAGTAGGGGAAATGTAGGTAATGTAGGCCAAAGTGTCCCTAATTTGGGCCCATACATAAATTCAGCAATCGAATAAATTTTCAATAGCAACCAAAAATATTCATTAGTAACGTCCCAATAACGCGTTCAGATAAAATTGATAAATAGCAGATTTTTAGCGATGGGCCCAATATTAGCTCCATAGGCCAACATTAGAGACATTTCCCTTAGTGCAAATGCAATAATTTTCGTTAAAAATATTACTAACGGATTGACTCTAGGATCCTCAGTACTTGTTTAAAAAAAAAATTTGAGAAACATTAATTGATGTAAAAAATATTTAGAATTTATTAAAAAAAAAACTATCAATGTGTCCCCGCTTTACAGTACTTAAAAAAAATAACTTAAAGCCACAAGCATTTTAATGTGTGATTTTTCTGAAAATTATTCCTTTGTTGTACAGGATTCTGTGCAAGGAACACATTTGGATAAACACACAGTGCACTATTCACCCTTTTGTGATGTATTATAAGGATGAATCTCAGGGTATAAAGTTTACAAATTTTATAGCAATTTCTGAGTTCACCAAGCACAAGCACGTTGCAGTTAGATTATTAACAGTTAACTGTATAAACTTCTTAAAAAGCATATTGACTGTCCTGAAAGAAATCCAGTTTTTCTCAGATGGATCAGGCAGCCAGTACAAAATAAGATGAAAGCTTTTAATTAGTGCCATATGGAAAGAGACTTCGTTCTTAATGCGGAGTGGAATTTTTTCGATACATGCCATGGTAAAGGTCCATGTGATGGATGCTTGGGAGGAGTTTTGAAACGAAATGCTGCAAGAGCAAGCTTGCAAGGTCATCTCATAACAACGGCAAATTAATTTTACACATGGGCTATTTCTAAGCTAGATTCAAATGTACACTACGAGTTTTTTTCAGAAGCAGATTATAAAGCAATTGATGTATCGAAGGAAAACAATTCAAAGAAAAAAAATGAGTTTTGAAGGGCATTGTAGAGTAATTCAAGGGATAGTTATTAACAGAATTCTGGGTACATTAAATTTCAGGGTATTTTAAGAAGTATTTCAAGAAAATTGTAAGGAGAATAACAGGTGAATTCTAAGACCTTCATCATTGTCCAATCCTACAAAATGCCAGTGTTAATGAGGATCTTGAAAATATAAGGAAATCGGAGTTTCTAGAGAAATTAGTGTTCGTATGCTTGTGAAATTGCCTTATCATAAGATGATTGCCTTATCATCACCTCATCTAAAAATATCAAAATATTACGTGTACTTCCAAAACTCATAGAAATCCAAGTACATATGAAATTTCTGCAGCTTGGATAACTTCAGGAAAAGTCAGTTTTAATTTTTCAGAACTTCTTCATAGTTCCTTGATTTTTTGCGACGTAAATAGGACTACCCTGAAGTTTACTGATATTATCAGAAGTTCTCACTATTCTCCTAATGATGTTCCAGGAATTACCATGAAATAAATGAAACTGTTCTAGATACATCTGAACTTCCCTGAAATATTCGAAACTCCCACTGGTTTTCTGAAATTAATTAAACTGTACTAAAGTTCTCGATGATTGCCTGAAGTTCTTGGAATTTTCCTGAAGTTCCCACACATTTTCTGATATTCATGGAACTAAAGTACTCATATTTGCACAGAAGTTCACGTAACTGCTCTAAAGATTTTTAAACTTCCCTGAAATTTTGGCAACTTCTGGAAAGTTCCTGAAATTTTCCAAAACGTCAAAAAAAAAACTGCCCAGAAGGTCTCTAATATTCACAGAAATTTTCCTGAAATCTATGGAACTACCCTAAAGCTATCAGAACTTGCCCTTAATGGTCATTAAACGTCCCTGAAGCTCTGGACGATATTGTACCCGTTATTTTACTTAAGATATCTAAACTTCGTTGAAGTTTTCAGGACGTTTTCATCTTTATTCTTAGAACATCTGTAATGTTCTCACAATGTGTTTGATATTCGTGGAACAGCCTAAAGATCTTCGAAGTGTTGCAAAGTTCTTTAGTGATTCCTTAAGATTTTTATACATTCCTGAAGCAATCTATACTTCCCTATAGTGCTTGAAACTTCTGTAAAGTTCCTGCAATTTACTTGAAGTTAATGGAGCTCCTGGAGATCTCTGATCTTCATCTGAAGTTTATTAAGCCACCCTGAAGATCTGAAGAGCTTTAATCTTGCCCTAAGCTCTGGAATTTTCTTATGTTCTCGGAATATTCATGAAAGTGTTGAAACTTCTCTGCTGGTTGATTGGATTTCAAAGGTAATTTTAGCATGCAGGAGTCAATATAAATGTTATCTTTAAATTTGGCGAAATTTTGTCAAACGTTTATTTTTATCACGATGAACGGAGCAATATTCCTTCACCTACAGTGCCTATTGAAAATTGGGATACAAGTAAATGCATCAAGTGATGTAGGTACTTGTTTACACAGAAGCGAATGAGTGATCATATGGCGGCAAAAAAAAATCTAAGTTTTGGCATACCCTGAGTACAACAAATTTTATTCTGATGTTTAATTCAAGCTATTTTCTGAATTTGTTTAAGGGCATGGAGCCATGTATGAAGACAGAATATTTCTCATGATGTTTTTTGTAGAAATGCAATTTTTTAACTCAGCGCATAGCAATCTGCATGGACTGCCAAACAATCCCTTATGCATTTTCGTGTGCAGCTTTGATCAGAGGAGCGCATGTAGATCAACATTTCTATGCCCCTTATGGGGTGTTTACACTTATGCTATTTCACTAGCGCTAATCAGCTAGCTGCTAGCAAAAAAGCTCACTAGCATAATGTAAACAGGGCATCAGCGTCTACCAGCATAAAATTTAAGGAGCAACTGAAATTCGTGCTAGTTGGTGAGTACACTAGTGCGAGTAAATCCGCACAGATTTAAACACCCCATGAGTAAAATTCAGCTTTTGAAGCTGGTTATTCATGTACTAACAAGTAACAAGTAACCACTAAGACAGGCCTGAGGATAACACATAGCAGTCACAGCACACAGTAGACTAGTGGGAAAATTTACTTCTACGAAAAGATTCACCGACTGAAGTGCGAATCCATCCCTCACTTGGTAGACATTTTCTTTGTTAAGTAGGTCAATTCTCAAAAAAATCAAAACAAGGTTTTTGGAGGTTTATTGGCTAGTAAAAACAAGATTCTGAAAGTTAAAATATCTATCTTAACTATCGAATGAATGAATAAAAAATTAAAGGGTTGTGTCCTAGACACGACCGCAGTATGACGTAGAACCACACAAAGTTGATGTTTTTCATGCACTTTTGACTATTATACTTTATCTTAAAATTTTCAAGTATTTCAATTTTTCGGTTATGGTTCACTCAAAACAATTTACACATTTTTCTTGACAAATATCCATCTGAAATTCCACATGATTTTCATTTGACCACACATAAATAGAATTCATTAAGAAGTACACATAAAATTTATACGCAAATTTGAGCATGTGAAAAAATAAATAAAATTCAAATGTGTGGTCTTAAACAAGCCGTTATATTTTGGCGTAGACACTGGTAACTGTTTGAATTTCCATTATATGCAATTAAATTTTAAAATCAAATTAAAAGAACCGTTGGGTGATGTTGATATTTGTTCCTTCTAAGATGTTCGTGGGTATCAATTATATGCCATGATGAAGTCACACGATGATCTTCTAATCATCGGTTGGATGAGGTTCTATCCTAGAAGAGTAGTCTAATTAGTATTGACGGAGTTTGGTTTTGTAAAACGCACTGTGTTCCATTCTTCAGTATTGAAAGTATCGGTCTGTGATATGAGAAATATGAACAGTATCTCTTGCATTCCACACTGCAGTTTGTTTAAAATTTATTTCCCGGAAAAAAAGTGATCGTCAAAGTCCATTTCTTTTTCGGGTTATTGTGAAGTGCTGCAAGCAGGACCAAGCGCCACGCCGTCCAAAGCGGTAATGAGCATAGGCATGACTTTAACTGATGAGCATAGGCAGGAGAGCAGCGCTGATTTATATCTTTTCAGGTTCAAGCAGAATGATGTGCAACCAAGTGGTATTCCTCTATGATGACTGGATTTGTGGAAAACGTTTAGTTCATAAAAACAGTGACCAAAATTATCACCTGCGCATTTTTCAAAAGTTGTTTGATTAAAAATCGGAAAGTTTTTTTATTTCAGAAGATTCGTTAAGTAATATCCTATCAATTGGCGTATTTGGATTTTAATTTTATCTATAAATGACAAAGTTACAAGCGTTCAAAACCTAACACTATTTCACCACACATATATTTGATTTGTACCCCAGTATAGTCGACAAAAACGTTGTTCTACGTAAAAAAAAAATATTATATATTTAAATTTGTTTACACCATTTTCCTCCTCATGCTCTAGCATGATCTTTTCGATGAGACATAAAGAAAAATAAAATTTGTTGCCCAAGTTGATGAATTTTTTTCCAAGTCAGAAACTGGTCGCATCCCTACCCAAGTAACATTTTAATTTTTATGAAATGCTACAAAGCTACTATAAAATAGAATTCATAAAACCCTGCTTTGCCATTGATACATCCACCAAAACATCATTGATGCTAGAATCTGTCTAGTTTACCCACCCTAGAGAAGGTTTTGAATGGTGTATTTTCGAAGCTCTTCAAGATTGATTTACTGCATAATGATTGTATGATAAACGCATTGAGAACCATTTCAAACCCGTATTTAAGCTACAATAAAAGCTATTTGGCAACAGTTAAAACCATTATCCGAGCCACTTACCCTGGCCGCTTGCTAAATCCACTAGAAAAACAACAATCAAGATAAATACCATCCGATCTTATCAAAATGATTAAAATAAAAACTGATCGTATAAAAATCCTGTCGAATTTCCCAAATTATAAAATAGTTCTCATGAAGTGGCCTAGTTTTAGGTGCCGAATAAAAGTTGATGTGAAATGTGCGTGAAAACGTCGAAAAATTTGAGTCCGCCCACGGAAAACATCAATTTTACTAATTATTTTACATAAAGAAAAAAATTCGTCAGATCGATCATAAAGTTAAGCCGAGATTTATGATTTTCATGACTTTTGCATTCTAAATATTTTCTCATTGCTAAATTGACTAAAATAAAGAGGCGGAGGCATAAAAGTTGATTTTCATGGGCCATTTGTGAAAAAGTTATTTTGTTTTCAAGAAATCCCTAACAAATTCATAAGGTTTTGAAATGGCTTTTCGAAGAAAACTTGAAGATTGAATTGTATTTGTTCAAAGTCATTTTGCTTGATCCTAACCTGTTCAGATTTATGACAGCATTTATGGAGACAATGTTGCCTACAAAATCATAAACGTCAAAGTTTGTTTATCTTTCGATAGCTGCGCTGTGTGATCCTGCGTTCTTCCAGGTGATTTTCTCCCCATGGATTGGAAGCAGTTACTCAGAAAGTGTGTGATACTATTTTACAACATTTCGTAATCCGCACAGCTGCAACATCAATAATTCCCGAAAAAGATCCCCTTCTTCCAGATGGTTAGGAAGTCCATCATCAAACGATGCAGGAATGTACGGTTGAATCCAATTTTTCGAAGAGATGACCCTTTCGCCGAATAAAATCGCTGCTATGGATCGGAAACCACCTAGTGTCCGCTAAATGACAGTTTCAGTGGTTTGCTGTTGGTACTGATGCAAGTTATTCCGATCGTCATCTATTTGCAAGGTCTGGAGAAGTCTGGTCTGCGTTGATGGTACCCGTTCAGCCGGACGTGATGGTTGACTTCCCTTCGGTCGTTATCATCATGAAATTTTTCATTCAACTTCGTTTATCCTTCGAGATATCCTTGTCATAAATTTGGCTTTTATTCACTATGAGAATCCATCTTTGAAGTTCAATTTGTAAACTGATGAAATTTTATAATACACTTTAAAAAGCTTAAAAGCAAAGACTTCAAATCAAGAAGACTGGCAACTTTGCCAGAATCCAAGCGACAGATACAGTAGCGCTACGCTTGAGTGAAGCTGGAAACAACGCATAGAAAAATGAGCAAATACTTCAGAGGATGTAATCTTTGCTATCAAATTCGTTCGAAGCATTTACCTTTGAGCGGCAGATGACGCGATTGTACCTGTCTCATAGCGTTCGTATGAGAAAATGGAAGAGTTGCCAGTCTTCTTGATATGTTGTCTTCGCTAAAAGACAACAATATATGTTTTTTGCTCTCATCTCCTAATGGTTTTATGGTTGCTTTTATAGTGATAGAACACGGTTATAGAGTATTTTATTAAGACATTAATAAAAGTCGTTAATGAAGTTTATGATTGATTGATAGAACAATTTTATGGTGGGATTGAGAGCTACTTTAATTTTAATTTTAAAACAAGACAGTTTTTGACTTCTCGCCAGACTGTAAATGGTTTTTAAAACAGCGAAAAGGTGAAATACTAAGCAGAAACGTTTTACACTGTGAAATTCTGTATTTAAACTAAATGGCTTGTACATTGCCGTTATAAAACATTCATAAATCAGAGTGAATACCAAATGATTGCATATTTGTTACTTGGGTAGTGTATTCGAAACACGTCTGAATGTGATCAATGGACACTCAAAGAGTACCATCGAACTTAAAATTAAATTATCATTTCATGAGAGGTGTCGCCAGATGGGCTTGCACCATGTCAGAAAATAATCAAATCCCCGGGGGTGCCCATAACATGTCCGAATGTGTCCAACGTAGTCCTGGGCACTTTATAAAACTACCATTGCTCTTGTTTTTGAATTCTCATGTGATTTGAGACACCGCATGGTGGGTTTTGGATCCAAATTAGAAAACGGCCATTTCCATGGAGGTACCAGAACATGTCCAGATGTGACAAATTTGGTACTGCACGGTCAACATGACATTAATTTTTTAATAAGAATTTCCATGTGATTTGAGATGTCAGGTTCAAAACATTTTAGACCGATAGACTGAAGACCCGTATTCTCCGAAACCAGGTAACCGATTCCAAAAATATTCAAAAAGGTTATATGAATGAGCATAGAGTATCTAGGGTGCCTGGCCTCCTCCGGAAAGATTGAGGCCCCGTACGGATTTTTTTGTTGATTCAAATACCGACAATTTCAACTATATTATACCTCTAAATATAGCCTCAAGATCACTCTGGAGGGGACCCCTAGGTACCCCCATTAGCTACGCTAATGGTTATATCGGATCATAAATAAAACCTCTCATTTGTCGGTTGTTGCGTCCAATTCGGTTCAGTGGTTGCTGAGAAACACGAACACACATAAACACAAGGATATACATTTTCTTATCTCGCCGAGCTGTGTCGAATGGTATATGGCACTTGGCTCTCTGAGCTTCAGACCGAAAGTCAGTTTTCCAAGCGATTTGTAATTTATTCAAAATTGCGTGTCAGATCCAAAAAACAGCAACAGTCGTTATCACCAAAAGGTAATTCCACGAGCGATAATCTATTTTTCAATCATTTATACCATAACAACAGCGCCAGTTAAAAACACTTTCCAATGTTTTCAAGTCGTCTAATAGCAATATAATTGAGCCTTCAATTGTATCACATTTCCCGCTTTACACCAGCAGTTGTCATCCTTCAGTAAATCTTTCATCATAATCTGAAACAAGTTCTAAGCAGCGCTACACCGTTAACCTTACAGTGTTGGTCGTCTCAGCAAGTGTGTGCCAATAACCCCTGTGATTTCTACGTATCGACTTACGACCGCAATTGAACCCTGGGCCGGGATCGGCGATGCGGCGGCGGCGTAGACATAGCAGAGTTCTAATATAGCAGCAACAGCAAACGCTCTCAACTCTATTTCCTGCAGTCAAGCCGATTCACAATAACAACCGTCAGCCAGCGTCGGCTCATCGCGCGCCAAACGTGGAATCATTCGGCATTCAATCAAACTCGTTCGTAAACATTTCAATTCTGTGAGCGTCATTAAATTGCGGTTAATCGCGCCCGGCCGAACACACTCGGGGAACCCTTTCTCACTTCCCTTCTTGCGAGATTCCCATCGCCGTCCGCCCTGTGGAGGCTAGCTTAGCAACGATGATAGCTATATAATTAATTCGACGTACTTTTCCGGTTTTTTCATCTCTGATAATGACACACTGTTCGGTGAGAATGGATGGAGGAGACAAAACTAGATGTAAAGTGATTTACCTGTTGGATAAATCTGCGTTGATCCGTGTGATGGGACACTTTGCTGCGGTGACGATTACCCATGATGGGACTTTTGCACTTGTAGCACTCTACAGACAGCTCTATGTGTGTGCTCAACTGATAGCCCATTGCTATGCACCACTTGTTGTTTCAAGAAAGTCAAGCACCGCGCGCGACTGTGCGGTCAATGATGCAGAAATTATTGTCCCTTGGCGGAAAGTCGACACGTTCGTATTGCTAGGAACCGTCAGATTTTGTTTAACGATAAAGTTGAATCATGGTCTGCGTATTTGCATGCAGGAGACGAACCGAAGCAATGGCTCATCGTCGTAATGGTGGAAACAACCTCGCCGACATTGGCCAAGGTAGGTCAAATGGTTCAATAAATTTAGGAATGAAGCACGACGATCAGCTTGCTGGATTTCGGGTGCTTGGTGGGAAGGATGCATAGAGCTAGATAATTTTGAACCAGGGGTGGGGAGGTAGGTGGTTTTGTGGGAGGGAAAAGTAGCAAAACTACATTGTTACAGAGAGTTCTTCTCGATGATTGGTGCGGGAATTTCTCTCGACAAATGACAACGGAGTGGAATCATTCAACGCAAATTGTCAAGTGAAGTGGAAAATGGAGACAATATACGATGAAAAGTCGTTGTGGTGAATCATCGGAGGGATGGAAACCAAATGGATTTATAAAACGGTGATTGCTTCCAACTGAGTTTAAGAGCAGTGCACTTATAGGGAAAATGGCTCTAATGTTGGCCTATGGATCTAAGATTGGGTCCATCGCTAAAAATCTGCTATTTATCAATTTTATCTAGATGAACGACAGTACTGATGGATATTTTTGTTCGCTATTGAAAATTTAGACGATTGCTGAAATTATGTATGGGCCCACATTAGGGGTATTCACATCCATTTTCCCTATTTATACTTTCTCGAACAAAAGCTTATATTGTTTAAGTTAATATGGAAAACATTATCAAGGCGTTTCCATAAAAGTTAAGGGTTCTGGCTAAAGCACGACCGCATTGTTGCCGTCGGACTTTGAGATTTTTTTCTGTTCCATTCAATAATACATATATCAATAACAAAATAAATGGTTTAGATAATGAACACTTAAATGAACAATCCATTATTTAAATTTTTTGGATAAGATCGGTTATTGAATAAATGCTAAAATTATGATTAAATTTTTGAACTAAGAAAATTAGTTCCTTTATTATTTATAATTAGGCTCCAAACAAACTACTAATATTAGTCATGGCAAAACAATCGGGCCAAAAATGACTTTGTCCCTAGGGACAAGTCAGCTATACAGTTACATTGAGTCGTTTTCGCTAAAAAAAAACTAAGTAGCCTCAATTTTAATTTTTCATACTGTCATATTTACAAACACACTAACGTCAGCCATTATGAACAGATTTCACCCGCTCTCACTAGCCGAAGAAAATCATCCCATCGACGGAGGACTGAACTACCTAATCAATGATCAGTCCACCTCAATCAGGTGCTACAAATACAAATACAAATTAGTGATAAGCTTAAAAAACATTTTATTGCATGTTTTGGTCTGACAAATAAAGGGCTATGTACAGGCCCGTAGCCAGCATTTGGTTTCGGGAGGAGCTAATTTTATGACATAAAAACTTCAATGATTTATAAAATGTACGCATAACTGAACATCGAATACACTTTACCAAAATCGTTCAAAATTATGTGTCATAATTTTTTTTTTTTTTTTTTTTGTTAGTTCGTTTTAATTTTTGATCGGAATTTTTAAATGAACCATCAGAATGTAAAATAATAATTTTTCAAACTCTTCAATACGCAGTTATGAGAAAAGATAAACAAATTTATGAAATTCAATAAAATATTTGTAGTTTTATTTGTTTTCTGTTGGTAATGATGATCAAGATTTGCATTCGGTTAAGAAAAACAAAAATATGTTACATATTTTTTAAAACATAATTATTTTAAGATTTTAATGGTGTTGAATCTTAAAATCACTGGCACCGGATCCTAATTCATTTAAATTTATGAAGGCGGTAAAAACAAACATCCCTCGATGCAGTGGTAGCAATGTGATCCACACGAAACGCGAACAGCGAATATTGTTGCCTTCATCATTCTGTATGTTTTTAAGTTTTTGTTTTAGCATCATTGTATTTTTGTTTTGTTTTTGAATTGATCGTTATTCTGTGATATTTTGTATTGTTCCAGTTAGCTATATAAGTGCAAATATTTAATGTAATTAGATTAAGTTTGAATTTGACTTCCGATCAGGGTGCTGCCTGAAGGAGGTAATAAATAGTGAATGAGAAATGTATTCTTTTACTTCATTTGAATCAGTTGCCGATCTCCAAACTGCTGTCCAAAAATCTGAGCAACAAATTAAACACAACGTAGAGCCATATCCTGGACATTATACCTGGTTAATACATAAGTAATCTTCTAGCTTTACTCTAAGCAGTTAATTGATATTATAGCCAAGCCCGAAAGTCGCTGGTTTCCCATAAGTTTTAATTCGTTTCAGTGTGGAGAAAGATCTTTCCACAATGGCTGTAGTGACCGGGAGTGCCACCAAAATCTTCAACAAAACATTGATTGTTGGAAAATACGTCGAGTCACATTTATCAAGCAGCCCAAATGTCTCAAAATTCTTGTTAATATTTATGGATGTCCGGCACCAGAGCTCGTTTTCCACCTTTACATGCAACCAGCCAGTGATGCAAAATATCATGACACTCACGTGACACTCGTTTTCGCATCAACCGACTATTGCTGACAGATCGTTTTGTCACACTCTGAGAGTTAGAGGTATCGCAAACAACAATCACCAGTAATGGTCGCTGCTCACAAGCAAAACGTTACTCTCGCTGCTGATCATGAAAAACACAACGAAAACAGTGAAGAATTCTGTAGTACGATGATGAGAAAAAGCGAAGCGACAGAAGAAAATGAAAACAATGCCTACGCATTCCAAGTTCGTCTTGGCAGGCGCACTGTGTGAGTTACAAACAAAGCAGGCAACATGAAACGGAAGCTGTTGGGCTCACTCACCAACACACTCAAATAAACAAGCAAAGCAGCAACTGCTTCAAAACGAGCACAGATGAGTGTCGTGATTGTCGGGAATGACCAGATCGGTGATGGATCATAACAGAAGACGACATTCACCAGTTGCTTTTTACTTCTTTCGTCAACTTGATGGATGGTCAAGGAGAGAGCTTCGACGAGCACATTGATAGGAATGTACAAAGAGTTACTACCATCAACTGTTTGGCGATCGTGATTGTGATAGGTCGCAACTCTGGCAACCACGCTGGTGAAATCACAGAGATAACAGTTAAGTTTGTCAAGTTGGGATGACTCTCCAATATCTGTAAAACCAGGCAACAATATTTAGAACACCGGAAGGATGTCATCATTTTTTGTGAAACGTCCCATCATGTTTTGGATCAATCCATCGAGTCATGGAATGAAAACTGCCCTTCGATAGTATTCCTCTGGTGTTTCTACTGGTTGATTTGCACGTATTGTTAGCTTGGATGCACGTGGATGCAGCTTTGAGGTTGCATTAAAATTTTCAGCAAATTTTGCTTCAGCGTCAGCTCGTCTATCATTAAAAACCTGTATTATACTGCTCGCATGATTAACAGCCGATATGAGGTCCACATATTAAGATTGTAATCCTATTGAAAGTGGTTGCGTTGAAAGATCACATTGATGTAATAAATATATAAGATGTTTGTATCCTCTTATAAACAGAAAATGCATACTTTGCCTGAAGAATAAACTTCTAATATTTAAATAAGTTTTTAGACCGGTCCTGCTTTATACTGTGCCAATATGGTCTAGATCTTGCACTACCAGGAAAAAAGAACTTCAAAGGATTAAGAACAAAGTTCTGAAGATGATTTTGAAATTGGCTCCCTGGTACAGTACTACCGAAGTACATAGAGTTTTGAATGTTGAGACTTTAGAACAAATCTAGATAGAGCTGGAATTAGGGCGTAACAGCTTTTGTAAACAATGAATTCTCTCATCGATCACGGGATCAAGGGAAGTAAAGCCGTTGGTCCCTAGCTCATGTGTCGATGGGTAGATAGGTACGTTGGAGCTGCCTCTCTGGTTTCGGTAGCATTGGTGCTCAGCACGGAAAACAAGATCAACGGAAAACACATCAAGAAAAAAAAACTATTGAACATTGATAAACAACCATCATCTGTATACCAAACAAACCTTACATTCAATCTGAATAAAATAATGTACTTAAAATTGAATTTCCTTCATAAATGACCATATTATAAGTGTTCAAAATCTGACGCTATTTCGTCACACTTTCTTTTTTTTTTTTTTTTGCACCCCAGTATAGTCTACAAAAACGTATTCCTACGTCAAAAGTTTAGTGCTAGTCTTTGACATAATTATTCATCAATATATTTTGTCCAATTCATTCAAAAATGGTCAAATCTGTCTTAACAAGAAAGTGGGCCTATATTGGCTGAAGTTCACTGACAAAAAGCATCAAGGAAAATAGTAATAAGATGAATGAGTTTCAATGGTAGTTAAAGAAATTCCAGTTTGTTTGTTCAATGATTTCAGGGAAGTTCTTAAGACTTCATGAATGCCTACATCACTAAGGGCAGGTTCCAATAAATTCAAGAAAGATCTATTAGCTTCAGGAAAATTTCGAGTTCCGGAAATTTCAAGAATGTTTACAGAATTTAAGAAATAATCAGTTAGCGACGGCGGTAGTGTAGTAGTAAGAATGATTGCCTCTCACCTCAACAGGCCTGGGTTCAATACCAGTCAGCGCCGCCGGGATGTTCTGAGGCATAACATCTCTGAAGTAAAGCCGTTGGTCCCCGGTTCATGAGTTGATCGGTCGATAGATAGAACACAGGTGTGGGAGCTGCCTCCCTGGCGTTGGTAGCATTAGTACTCAGCACGGAAAACAAGATCGAATGAAAACAAACCAAGGAAAAAAAAGAAGAATAATCAATAATATTTCTAAAATTCACAGGAGTTCAGAAAACCTCTGGAATGTTTAAAGGTTTCCCGGGTAGTTCCATTCATTTCAGGACCGTACGAAGCACTTCATGAGAACTGATGGAACTTCAGGGAAGCTCTGAAAATATCAGGACAGATCAGAGAATCCAAGTGCAGTTCAATTAATTTCAAATAAATAGCTGGAACATTGAAGAAGTTCCGAGGGATTCAGGAAAATGTTTGAAAGATTGAGGATGTCACATGGATATCAGGATAATGTGCGTACATTTTAAGAAAAGCTCCATTATTTCTATGGCAGTTTCGAGAACTTCAAAACATTTCAGGGATTTCATTGAATGTTAGAGAACTTTAAAATTGCGAGAACTTTTAAGAAGATCTTAAATCTTCTCTTTCGAGAAAATACGAGACTTTCCGTAAATTTCAGGAGTTTTCCGAAAACATCAGGAACATATAAGGGTGTTCAGGGTTTTATTAATATCTGGAAAATTTCTAGAACATTACAAAATGTAGGCAACTGTAGGAATACCAAAATCATTGGGGGATTTCAAAAAAAAATTTCTGGTGGAAAAAGAGATTTTATGGAAAGTTCCGAGTTGTGCTTAATAGGCCGGAAATGGGGTAGTTGACCCTAAAACACATCGATTTTGCACTTGAAAACAGGCGACCGTTGTTTCTGAGCAGCGCTTGCTTCCTCTCATCTGTTCTTCTTGGCGTTCGGGGACGTCACATCCATCACCACCACTTCTTCTTCCAGGACCTCAACCGCTTCCTCGTTAAGCGATGCACCTCCAGTCACTTTACTGGTCTCTTCCTGATTCCGTTGTTGATTTTCTTCTTCCGTTCGTTGTTGTGCTGGCTGCTTTCTATTCTACCGCTTGGGGCAGGAATTCATCCGATGCCCCTCCATCTTAGACAGGAAACACACATTTTTGTTTCCTTGATAGAATATGTTCTCTTTTCGATTGAGAAAATGCAGCGAGTTGAGAATCTCCTTTTTTACATCCATATTTAGACCCCGCACACCTGTAAGCATATGGAGGTCCAAGGTGACAGGAAATTTCTCCCGAACTGTATTTCCCTAGCACCAATGCGAGATCGCTATCAGGGACTTCTGGTGGTGATATTCAGGCGGCATGCGTACCTCGATTGACATTCCATCGGCATAATGGAAAATAAAAGTTCACGGTTGTGTAACAAGCAATTCACAATTTCTTCCATTGATGGTTTTGCCGATCCATCTGGGAAGCTGAATCTTATTTCCACCGAAATCTTCACTAGTTGTTTGCTTCCAACGGGGTAACAACAAAAGCGAACGAACTTCCAACAATAAGCAAGCACCGCAACAATGAGTTGACATCAAAAAAAAAAAAATTAAAGGGTTGTGTCCTAGATACGACCGCAGTATGACGTAGAACCTATCTATCTATCTCTTAGTTTAAATGATCTTTATTTTAGTTTAACTTGGACGATTACCATATAAATTTTTACTATGTGATTTAATTGCTTTCTTCATCTTTAGGTATGGGCAAAATTCAAAATTTGTTTTACAGAATTAGTCCTAGACTTAGTACACGGTCGACCACCTTGGTGGGATTGGTTTGTTTTGTTTTTAGAATTTGAAGAGAAACTACTTAATACTACTATTTACAGCTTAAAACTAACCTACTCTACTATATACACTTAACCTACTATGTACAAATTGCTTATTAAAGCATGTTCAGAAAGATTGCATTTTTGAATAAATTTGGTTGTCATATCATCAATTTTGGAATCTACTTTGGGAATTTCTGCCTCTTGATGGAGGTCTGCTATTCTTGTGTCGAATGGACGATCTAGGATCATCCTCAACACTCTATTCTGTGCAACCTGGATTTTGTTCCTGTGGGTCTGAGCGCACGATTCCCACACCGGGGCGGCATAGAAGATCGCGGGGGCTATGATCTGTTTGTAAACAGCCAGTTTGTTTTGCCTTGAGAGGCGGGATCTGCGGCAAATGAGCGGATACAAACACCTAACCAAGGCGGAGCACTTAACTAGGGTTTTCTCTATGTGCGAGCGGAACAGGAGCTTCTCATCGAACAACATCCCGAGATAAGTAACATCAGTGGACCACTCGACCCTTGTACCATCCATTATTAGGGTACAGGAGGGAGACGGTTTAAGTTTTAATGATTGTCTGTGAAGGAACATGATCGCTTGGGTTTTCGAGGCGTTGATTTTGATTTTCCACGTGGTGGCATAATCAGTAAAGGTGTCAAGGCATCGTTGGAGCTTGTTCGTAATTTCACGAGGCATCCTACCCTTGACGGCTATCGCGGTGTCATCTGCAAACAGAAAGAACACGCAACCATCTCCTAGAGGAGGGATGTCCGACGTGTAGATGCTGTAAAGCAGTGGTCCCAGCAAACTCCCTTGCGGAACACCTGCTGGGATCGGAAATTGTCCCGAAAGGGAACTATTCAACGACACCCTGAACGACCTTTGCTGGAGATAGTTACGGGTGATTTTCACAAGGTATGGTGGAAAGTTGGAGTTACAAAGCTTGTATATAAGTCCGTCGTGCCAGACATTGTCAAACGCCTTTTCGACGTCTAACAAGGCCATGGCTGTGGACTTGGATACAGCTTTGTTACTCCGGATGTTATTCATCACCCGCACTAGCTGATGATTGGTGGAATGCCCCTTACGGAACCCGAACTGTTCCGGAAGAAGAATGTCATGTTCCTCCACAAACTTGTTTAGTCGGCTGAGGATCAATTTTTCGAACAGCTTGCTCAGCGCTGAGAGCAGGCTAATCGGTCTGTAGCTTGACGGTAGTGAAGGGTCTTTCCCAGGTTTGCGGATCGGGATGATTTTTACCACCTTCCAGATGCTTGGAAAGTAGTGCAGCTCCAAGCATCTGTTGAGGATGGCAGCCAGCAGCGAGTGCACCCTCGCGCTGAGATTTTTCAACTCTAGGTTGAATATTCCGTCAAACCCGGGAGCCTTCATGTTCGTACTGTGTTTCAGCGCTGAGCAAATTTGTTCCTCTGTAATCCGTTCTTCTGGAGGGACGGCACAAGGGGAGGCATCTAACGTCTGGACGCACTGCACAACCTGGTTCTCGAGTGGACTTGGGATTGTAGAGCCAAGCAAATGCGACTGGGCAATGTGCTCCCCAATTGCATTGGCCTTCTCTTCGTTGGTGATAAGCCGTTCGTCATTGACTCTAAGTGGTGGAATGGGCTTGGGGTGAGACTTCAGCACCTTGGCAACCTTCCAGAATGGTCTGGAACGGTCGTCCAGATTCTGAACGAGCCGCCCGAAACTCTCGTTCCGGATTGAGACCATTCTGGAAGCGATCTGCCGATTCAGATCGACCATTTCGTATTTACGCTGCAGATCCCCAGTCCGCTGAAACTGGCGTCTACGAACATTTCTGAGCCGAATCAAGAGTTTGGTGTGGGAATCAATTGCTTGAAACTTACCCCTCACAGGAACTCGTCGAACGCACTCTTCGTCAGCCATGGATATGGCTTGATGGAGACCCTCCAGGGCCCGGTCGATGTCCTCCACTGTGTCGAGCGGTGGGTTGTCGTCGATGTGCCGGTCGACCACGCGTCGAAACTGGACCCAGTTGACTCGATGGTAGTCCTTCCGCTGGCACGGTGCAGGGGCCACGTTGTAGCCCAGCTCGGTCAGCACCGGTTGGTGGTCCGAACTCAGGTCGTTGACGGCAACCGGCTTGGCTAATCTGGTGTTTGCCAAGAACAGGTCCAGCGTCGATGGGTTGCCCGTCGGTGATGTGAAGGTTGGTTCGTCCGGAAACCAGACGGAATAGAGACCATGCTGGGAATGGTCGAATAGCAGGCGGCCGTTCTGGTTCTGCTGGTAGTTCCGCCAGGCCTCGTGCCGGGCGTTCAGGTCCCCTCCGATTACGAAGCGGGCATTGGTGCGGGTTATGATGGCAAGGTCGTTCTTGAACTGCTGTGCTGTACCATTGCTAACGGTACATTGCCGGGGGCAGTAGACAACGATGAACCGGACGTTTCCGGTCGATGTTTCCACCTCAACGCCGACGGCCTCGATGATGGAAGTGCGGTAGTGGGGTAGGGTGCAGTACTTGATGCCTTTCTTGATGATGACCGCGACACCGCCCCCCCTGGAGCTGGTGCGATCAAGCCGGACAATGCTGTGGTCGGGCAGCCAGAAGCTGTCACCGGTCTTGAGGTGGGTCTCGGTGAGAATGCCCACGTCGATGTCGTGCTTGCGGAGGAAGTCTGCAAGCTCAATGTTTTTCGCCCCTACGGAGCGAGCGTTCCAGTTGGCAATCTTTATGGGTTCACGGTCCATAATTAGCGACGAAGGAGATGATAGCTTGGAGCTGTTGTGTTCTTGTTGCGCAGGTGCGCTTGATGATGATGGCCTGGGCCAACAGTGTGACGATCTCATCCGTTGACAGCGGAGAATCGTCTGTAGCTTCACCGGTTGTACCGGCCAATCCCGGAGCAGGGGGATCCGTCGATGGCCCGGAGGCTTGACCGGGTACTGCAGCGGCAGCCAACTGGGCAGCAGCCAACTGTTGGTTGAGCGGGAGCGGCGGCAACACTGGAATTGGCCGTGATTGGACCGGTGATAACGGAGGAAAGTTCTGCGCGTTGTTTTCTGGAACCTTCTTGCGACCGGGCTGGCTGTTGGACGAGGCCTTCTTCCGGATCTCGGCGTATTCGGCCCGCTTCGGACAGGCCTTACTCGTGGCCTTGTGGGCGGCACCGCAGTTGGCGCATGTGGGAGTGGCTTCCTCGATGCTGTCGCAGTTGTCGATCTTGTGGTTTTTGCCGCATTTGATGCAGCGGCTGGCCATGCGGCAATTCCTGGTGCCGTGCCCGAACAATAGGCAGTTCGAGCACTGAGTGACGCCACGGTGGGTGGGTTTATACCGCTCCCACTTCACTACGATGTGGAACAGTGTGCGTGTCGTCTGGAGATCCTTCACGGTTGTGGAGTTCTTCTCCAGATGGACCAGGTAGAGCTGGTCACGATACTTGATGGCCTTGCTGCGGGTCATCTTGTGGACTTCGACCGGCCTGAGGCCGTTCGCCTTAATCGCGTCCATTAAGGTGGTGGTGTCCATGTCGTGGAGCCCGCGCAGCACCACTTTCAGCGGCTTGGTGGCCTCGATGTCGTGGGAGAAGTACTCCAGCTTCATCCTGTCCAAGAGGGCCTGAACTGCGTTTAAGTGTTTTTCGGCCGGGACCATCAGTTTGTAGCCTTCCGTGCACCGTTGAATGGTGCAGCGAAGGCCCTGCTTAATGTAGAAATCCAGCTGCTCCCATAGCCCGGGAGAGAAGCCCTTCACATAGAAGGGTGGCAACTTAACTTTTTTCGACACCGTCTCAGGGTCCGACTGCGGCTGGGCTCCGTTCTGCAGGGCCGAGAACGGATTGTTGCTCAGCAGCTTTTTTGCTGCTGATGCGGTGGCGCTGCTGTCTTCAGGTCTGGGTCGTTTAGTTCCGGGAGGCCCCGGCTGCGGGTCCGCAACGCCTGTCGGGATGGGCAATGGGGTTTTCTTCTGCTTCTTCTGGGCTGGCTCGGTGGTCGCGCCGTCTCCTGGGAGAGTCTGTTTTCCCGGTAAACCGGCACTCGCGTTACCGCGCGATTTCTTACCCATGGCTGGGTCAGCGAGAGCGTCACTACACAACGCGGAGCTAATTCGACTTGCGAACGAACGAACGAAACTAGAGAGAATTTCAAATCGACTGAACTGCTCAACAGTCTGGCGATGAGCAGTGGCATGAGAGCAGCGCTGATTTATATCTTTTCAGGTTCAAGCAAAATGATGTGCAACCAAGTGGTATTCGTTTATGATGACTGGGTTTGGAAAAAAGGCTTATTTCATGAAATCAGTAATAAAATTATCATTTGTACATTTTCAAAAGTTTAATTACAGAAAAATTGGAAAAATATTTATTTCAACAGGTTCGTAATGTAATATCCTATCGATTGGCGTATTTGAATTTTAATTTCATCTATAAATGACAAAGTTACAAGCGTTCAAAACCTAACACTCCTTCACCACACATATTTTTTGATTTGCACCCCAGTATAGTCGAAAAAGACGTAGTTCTACGTCAAAACCGAATTTATCCACCTATGGTGTGATCAGACCCTTCTTACTTATTCAAGTTTATTTATTTTATTGTCATTATCAGTGACCAAGCCCCCCACCCCCGTGTCATCCAGTGACGCTACGCCACTGCCTGGGGGTACCCGGAATATATCCGGGTGTAGTCTATTTGGTGAGGCTACCAATCACCTTTTCATCGTATTTTAATGTGATTTAATGGGTTTTAATTCAATTCATATTCAAGCAACTCCCCGGGGTACCCGGAACATGTCCAAGTGTGTCCAATGTGGTCTGGAACACTTAACACGACTTGCATTGATCTTATTTTTGAATTCTGTAGTAATTTGATGTGTCGCATGATGGTTTCGATACGTTTTCCGTTAAATCCAGCGTGAAGGCCCATATTCACCGGATCTTATTCCGACCATATCTCCGGAACCGGTTCACCGATTCCAAAACCGTTCAATAGCGTTCAATGGGACCCAAGACCTATCATTTGGCGCCGAGTTTGTCCAAATCGGTTGAGCGGTTGCTGAGAAACGTGAGCGCATTCATTTCTTTACATACACTCACACATACACACATACACACGTACACACATACACACGTACACACACACACACACAGACATGTTCCGATCTCGTCGAGCTGAGTCGAATGGTATATGACACTCGGCCCTCCGGGCCTCGGATCGATAGTCGGTTTTTCAAGTGATATCTATACCCTTCTTTGTAAGAAGGGTAAAAAAAGACTATCGCGTGACTCGTTCCGACAAAAAACACACAGCTGCTTGTGTCAACAGCTACAAGCGATCTGAGTTTAAAGAACTTAACGTAGTTCGAAGATCTTTTGTGCAGTTCTAATAAAATCAGAAAAGCAAGGTAAACATCAGGAAATTCTAGAATTTTGGGGAAATTTGAAGATGTTGAAGAATTTGTATCGATAATTAAGTAATTTAGAATTAGTTTCGAAAACTTTTGTTTTGCTAAGGGTTTAAGAACTTTATTGATTTTGACATTAATTGTTTCCATCTTATTATAGGGAAAATAGTGGGACCTTCGGAAAGTTCCAGAAATTTCAGGAAAGTCCAAATTACTCCAGGAAGGTTACTTCACAGAAGTCAAGAGAACTTTTCAGAAATCCAGAGAACTTCACAGAAGTCCAGAGAGCTTTATGAAAACTGCGAGAACTTCAGGAAAGTTTCATAAGCATTTGGAAAATACGGGCAATTTTTAAATGCCGTCAGCTTCAGGGCAGTTTCATTTTTTTTTTTAATAGAACATTGCTTCTTGATTTTAATTCCGTTATACGAGTTTCAATTCTGTTCTAACGCAATGAAATGCCACGAGATTTTCTACGCCCTACGGGTAAAGGTAGAAAAAGTAAATATTCAAACAATGCACTCTAATAAGCTTTGTGTTTTAGAGTATGAACTAAAAAAAACGTATTATTGATTTGTGCTCGGTGATATCATTGATCTTCTTCTTTTTTTCCTTTATTTAACGTCAGTCTCTGTTCCGCAATCTAGTGCCAATCACCGACGGACATCGATTGCCATCCATTGACGGCAACCGAATGTGCAGGAAGGCAGCTTCCACACCTGCGTAGGATATCGCACCCATTCACAACACACATGGGCCGGGACCAACGGCTTTACTTCCCTTCCGAAGGAAGACGTGTCAAGAGATTTTTATGCCTCAGAAAAATCCCACCGACCTCGGCTGGGATTGAACCCAGACCCATTGGGGTGTTAGAAAGCAGTCACGCTTACCACTACACCACCGGCGCCGGCTATCATTGATGTTATTGTTGTTTTTTGCTGGATAGAACTGAAATGGGTGATTACGATGAAGAAACGCTCTATCCTTGTTCTTAAATATGTTTTAAGTGTAACTCAAATCCGTTCAGTTCAAAAAAAAAGTTTTAACAATCTGATTGTTTGCTGTCTGAAAAATTTGGCAAGTTTATATTCTTCTGACCAACCAGGGTTTACACAAATAAAGTAAATAAACTCTTCAAGTATTTAGCCTTGGCAACTTTTTCATTTGATGATAAAAAAATAAAACTAAAATCAAATCCATTCTACATTTTTAAATAGTATATTCCAAAGTTTTGATAAAAATGCTTCAACTTCTTATAGATGCAATCAATTACGCTCAAAATTGAACAGAAAAATATCGTTTTTTTTAAACTAGCATGGACATCCGAAAAAATTATGACTCTTTGAACTGCGAAAAAAAATCACAATGTTAGATAGAGTAAGGTACAGCAATCAAATCCAGTCAACAAACTCCACTTGAACACGCAACGCTGCAGTGGCTGGTGCGTCGTCAGGTCAGTATTTCTATTACAACACATTTCACGAAGGTACTGCTGCTGTGAGCTAAGGCAAAACATTTAGTTTTAATTAGTCCCGCACGAGAAGGACATCGCCATCGCTGGTCACGCTGGCCGCTATCGGGCGGAAATTCATTTTCTATTTGTCACTGCACTATACTGCAATCAATGTACATATGCAGTGGTTGACGCAACCGTAAGTTTCTTTTGTCCGAGACGTTCGTTGCAGTTGGATATAAATAGACTCCACTGGAATTTCTAGATGACCAAGATGCTCCTTTCGATCGAGAGCATCGTGAGTAGGGATAATTGGCTTCTCAAACAGTTCGATTTCGATATAGGACAATGATGGTGTTGCTACAACAGGGTTACATGTATGATTGAAGACTTCCTCCACTGATCTCGTTTTCTCTTCGTGTACCCAGACGGTGTACTTTGATGCACATCAACGCACAGCTCACTCTCACTTGTAGTGGGCCATATCCTATTCGGTAGGTGAGCCGGATCGGAACCCGCTGCCGATAAATAGCATAATCGTCAGAAGCGCCATGTAAACTGCTCAAGTCAAGCCAGGTAACATAAACGGCATAGAATACTGACCCACATACTCACTTTTATATGGTTGACTAAAACCGGCCCCTGGCCAATGCAAGTGAGCAAATTGTATAGCATTTGTTTCACCGTCTTCATTTTCCTCTTCCTTTACTAGCTGCCACCTTTCCCTGATCGGGAACCTCGGGCAACTCTCCACGAAAGAGAAAGAGCTAACAGGGGGCATCATCAGCCTACACGAACCACAACCAATAAAATTGTAGTAATTACAGCGCCGCTCGATGTATGAAAAATGCAAATAAATCAGCAATCTAAAAACGATTGGCCGTTTTGAGTTGTGTCTTTGCCGATGTTAGTTGACCGTTGGATCGAGTTCACCATGTCAGGCTCATCTTCATTTTTCTTTCGCTTTCTTTTGCTTTGGGACACTTCAACATCCGTCACCACACATGGGAACAGTTATTCCCAATTTTCCCATTGTCCAAGGTTCTGACACCAAACAAGGAAAGTGAAATTTTTAAATTCCCCAAAAAGGCAGCCCCAATCATTCTAATAGGTTACCCTCACGCAAATTCCGCATTCGGGTTTGTTTTTATTGCCCCATTGTCTTTGACCGACCGTGACTTAATTCGTACTATCGCCAACACACACTCTTGTGAACGCTCGCTTGTCATGCAATGTGCTAACCTATTTCAACGATTCACTTTCAAATATACCCCCTCGCACTTCCCTAAATGGAAAAAATAAAATTCAACCTTTCCCTAGAGCCCCAGCCTGTCAAATCAGAACAAATTGCGAGCCCCAAACGTCCTTGTCGATTTGTTTATATGCCTCAGAGTCACGATAGTCAAGTTCAACCATCAGAGTGTGGCGAGCACGTATAGGCGGATATTTCAGTGTCACTGAATGGCAAATCAGATTACGAAGCCGGCCATCCATAGGCCCAAGCGGCTACGAAGAGCACCCCACATCGTCATCGTGTTTGCTTTTGATCGATATGACAGTTTTTGGCATTCGACGCGATAGGCAGAGGAGGGTGTGATGATATTTCGGCTTTTCACTCCCGGCGGCGGCGACGACGGCGACGAAGACGGTGCGAAAAGCCGTTCAATCAAGTGGAAGGAAGATAGATTAGGGAAAACTCACGTACGCGGGACCGAGGGAGAAGAAGAAATTAGGGAGATGAGATGTGGTGTCATTGGAAAGTGCTTATGATCGATACTGTTGTTGGTGGGAATTTTTCACTCAACTTGTGAAGTTGATGCTCTTGAGTGGAGCTTTTCAATGCACCGGGGGGATTGGCATTGTTATTTTGAAAGAGTGTACGATAAAGTTAGTGTTACATGAAATTGAACTTTTAACTTAGTAAACAGCGATGAAGACCAACAGTTTGTATTGAATATTGAGGAAGTTTTAGAAAGCAAAATGATTCCAATAAAACAGGTCCGAATTTTGTCACAAATTTGATCAACCACAGAAAAGTATTCAAATGAGACACTTTTACTCAGTAATTTTAAAAGTATGTTTATTGTGACATTGTGCGCTTCAAGTGAAAAATAATGAGTCAATAAATGCGTATTATCTATAAGATTTTATATTTACAGTTACAGTACATGTGAAAAACTTCTTATAAATATTGCGCTTTTTACAACACTCCTGTGACTCATGTGCAAAAAATAATTGCCCAATACTTTTTTCGTACAGGTCAAAACATTGAAAATTGACAGATTTGAAGCCAGTAGCAGCTGTAGGACAGTATTGGCTAGAAACACTAATTAATTCTAGCTCTAGAAAACTTTAAGAAGCTAAATATTAAAATTCTATTGCCAGTGCAAAAATATAACTCTGTACTTATTTTTAGCGCAGGAGTCTAATCAGCAAAAAAAGCACCGTATAATTTATCTATCGGAGGATACGAAGCTGGGATGCTAAATAGAGATGGCAAAAAGTTTTGGTGATGGATCATTAGGTAGAATTCCGCAAGGTCGAATGTTTTTTGACCAAATGCTATTAGGCCGAAGGGGGTCACTACACACTTAGAAATAACTCATTTTACACAAAACGTAAATCATGGAACGTAAACAATCATTTAATGTAAAATTAAGTGTTCGCAAACCGAACCATAAGCAAGTTTACGAAAATATTGTTTGATTGAATTTCAACTTAGTCAACATGTAATAAAACAACAGTCTTCATCAGTGTCATTCCCACTAAAGACTTATCAAAAACCTAAACCTACCTAACTAATAATAACCAAAGATTTAGAGGAGAAAAATCTATTCAAATCTCTAATAAGGAAAAACTCCCAAAGCTATCATAATCTGGGTCTGGCGAAGTCGAATCGCAGCCAGCTTCAGATACTATCCAAGACGCATTGCAGCAAGCTTTATTCTGTTCGAACGGTTGTCAAATTGATAAACAAAGCAAATGTGTGCAAGATTGTGAGTGACTCCAGAGGAAATATCGAATGGTAGTTGTAGTCTGTTGTCGTTCGTTGTTATTGTGGGTCGCGTTTGACACCGGAAAACCCCACACCCGCTTTTCGATTTTACTCTCGTTATTATATTCGGCATGTAAAAGAAGAAAAAGTGGATGTTAAAAAAGCTATGTTCTCCATACTCCTCCAAATTCCAATTAACTTGCCTAAATGCCATGATATTCAAGCAAAATTGATCCGTTCATTTAAAACATATCGTTTGAAAAACATGCAGAAGATGAAATTGAAGAAGAGACGATTCAGTAGAAAATCTATGATGCTGTAAGATTTTCTTGCTTATTTTTTTTTTTGTACTCTATTTGTTTATATTTGTTTTAATAAATTAAAAAAAAACAAAAATACGTTTGTTCATCAAAACTATGAATATGTTTCCAAAAATAATAACAACTACGTTTTACTCAGATTACAATACTCCCTATCTGTTTCTTCCATAAGAGCTCTTATAAGAACAGTAAAAAATGGTTCGATTTTGACAGATCAAATTGGTTCGAAATCCATTACGAGTCCGCCAGACCCAGATCATAATCAGGGTTGGCAAAATCAGAAATCAATTGATATTTTTCCGCTACTCGTACGCTCACAATATCACGCGTGATATTGGAACAACATATCATGCTTGATATTGATTTTACAAGCTCCTTTGATATTGCGAGACTATTCACAACGTGCAAAAATCAAGCCGGGAGTTGACTTGACACAAAAATGATTCCATTGCACATCGTTTTCCTAGAAAGAGAAAGCATAGTTTGCTATCTCTTTTTAATCTTTACCGATGGCAGATGCGAAGGGACTGCTGCAAGCCATTATGGAAGTTTCGGTTGCATTCGAGTGTAAAGCAAAATTCCTTAAACTCAATCTCACCACAGTTTGGTGAGATTTGCAGTTGGTGAGTTTTGTTAGCTTGAAATTCCGAGCTGCGATATCACAGTTTGCAAAATCAACCGCAGTTGTTTGCTTGTTGATGTTTGTCTGCGAAAATCAAGCGTGATCTTGGGCACTGGTGAGATTTGATTTTTTGATATTTTTCCAACACTGATCATAATAAAGTAATGAAATTGGGTTGTTGGCGGAATGCTTAAATAAAACAGCAAAAAAGGTAGATCTGAATTATTTGAACATCTACAGCTTTAATGTCTTCGGTAACTTTTCATAAAATTCTACGTTTCACAACTTTGCGCAAGACAGAAAATTTCTATCTCACGGAATTAAAAAAAAGTTTGTTTGCGGCCAAAAATTGAACTATTTTTATTGTCCAAATTGTAATACCAGTTAATCCAAGAAACTGAAAACGTCAACTCAATTGGATGCAATCCCAATAATTCTGGTGGCTATGAACAGCGTTTTCAATCGCCTCCTACGTGACATCTTAAATTTCGTATAAGCAGACAATATTCTAATAGTCACCTCTGGCCGCACCCCGGCACGAACGAGAACTCGGGCTCAAGCAGCAGTCTTTATCGAAGGCAGGTGGGCTGACTCCCGTTAAGAAAGACAGTGAAAGTGTTAGGGGTTACGAATGACCGATCGCTTATTTTCGATCAGCACCTTCAAGGGTCAACAAAAAATCAACAACCGGGATGCCCGTTTTCGGGTTGCCCGAGCCATTGTTGATAGCCGTCTCATGTAAGGGATGGAACTAACCTGTATCGCTACCAGTGTCCGGAAAATCATTCTCAAATCTCATGCATTGAGCGTCCTTGTGAGAATAAACTCTCGTGCGGATGCGGCAAACAAAATTCACGCTTGAGATTCTCATGCTTATTCACGCACTAACACTCATAACGCCGAAAAATCATTCCAGCTTTAAACTCACAAAAACCAATCAAACGTCAATTGATAGCATGCTTATGCATGTTGTGTTAGTTTTCCAACCCCTGATGCACAAACAATACTAATAACAATTAATAAAAAAATATGAGTTTTTGAACCTGAAATCTCATCGGTAATTTTTGCGACGATGAATTTTGGATGGCAAAACTCATAGGCGCATAAGCTCATGCATGAGATTTTTGTATTTGAGTTTTTCCAAACACTGATCGCTACAGATTTAATTCTGCAGATACTCGCTCCTGTGTGCAATGTACGCATTATTTCCGGCCTGTAGCGCTACGGAGATCGGTAGCAGAGCTAAATGGATCTTACCCTGACTATATGCACTGCTACACCGACGGATCGTGATCTAGTGCTGAAGTCGGAATGGAGATTACTAGCAGCATCTCTCCGACCAGTCTAAGTCTACCCTCGCAATGCTCAGATTTTTCAGCAGAAGCAGCCATCATTTACTACGGGATCGAAGTTCCCGAGGATCGACCAATCATCATTCTCTCGGATTCCCACAGTGCAGTTCAAGCCCTCGCATCGGAAGTTCCGGGGCACCCCTGGTCCCAGGCGAGTAAGAGAGGTACCACAGTCGGAAAAAGTGTTAGTTTGTTTACTTAAATGAACTATGCCCATTTTGTTATGGCAAGTTTGCTATAAGAAATACTCCTCGTGTTTATTAGCGAAATTCACAGATTGACTAATTGCGTAGGAAATCAGTTTGGCACGGCATTTGTGACTAGCATACACCTTCCGGTCGTATGAAACAGGTCAAAACTGTCCAAATCCGCAGATAAAAAATTTTGTTTTGAATTTCTGCATAGCAAAATAGTGAACTTTTCGTGAACATTAACGGCAAAGAACTCACCAACACTGGGAGACCGTGAGTTCCTGCCCACCTGTCATCTCCCATCTCGCCCCTGGTCAGTGCAACAAAATATCTATAGCAATACCTACAAAATGCTATATTTCACTAGCCACCTAATGAGTGTTCACTCGGCTGTCGACAGAAGCAGACCGCTCTCGATATGTGCCCCGCGATCGTATGTTTACTCGGCAGCAAACATCCCGACCAACCATTTCGTTAATTTTCTTTAATTTTCTATACATCGATCTTCAAAGCCATTCATAATAAAAATCGATAGCGATCGTCACCATTTCATGAATAATTGTAAAGATGCTAAAAGTCTAATCGTGAATCGTTTATAAAGATCTTTCTCAAAATATTGCTACCAATCGTTACCAATGTTAAAATATCGATTTCTGTTGTAAAATCAAAATATCGATACACAACTGCTGATTTTATTTGTGGTTTTTTTAACTGCATAATTTCTAGTTTCGATCCCATGCCATATGGGGTGTACTGCTTTCGTTGTTGGTTGCTAATCCTTGGGTCCACGGCTGCTGCTGATGAGCTTATCAACGACAGGCAAACAGACTCTAGTATGTGATGTATTGAAATTTCTGTAAATCTTTTCATACATGAACTCAATATTTATTTGTCATAACCATCAACCAGTCAGCCATATAGGTGTAATAGAGGTCAAAAAAGGTATCAATTTTCCTCATTGGGTTCCAAATGCCGAGAATCCCACCACGCATGCTATCACGGGTTATTAAATATATATATAGACATAAACTTGAAGAACTACAATGATAAACATTTGCTGCATCGTGGCTATCGGTCTTCTCGTTCATTTACCGGTAGATTGCTTCTTCCGATGAAATGCCGAATATGTCGATAAATAATATAAACATTGCCATCTGTCACCTGGTGTGTCTCGAACTCTCTTTAACCAGCGATGCAAATCGATAACAAGGAGATTATAAATGTGCATCGATGGCAATCTTTGTTGTTCTTTGTCAAAGTTCAAAGTTATGATGACATCAGTATTTAAATATTTATTGATGAATATTTGTAAAGAATACTAAAGTCTATGTGACATATCGAAATTAAAAGCAATTTAGTATGGAACCTTTATAGATTACTATCATATGACCGATGAAGAAATAATCTTAAATGTAAGTATCGATCAATAAAGATTTTTAAATGTGTACATCGAAATCATAGAAAATTTAAAGTAAAAAATTGCCCACATAAACCTTTATTTCTATATTAAGAACTTTAAAGAAGTTTCACGAACGGTTGGTCGGGATTGTTCTTCATCAGCAGTTCTTTCGGTCGATGCGGCGTCGACTATGGAAAGCAACCGTTTCGTGATGAGTGTGTGAGTGATGACCACCTTTTGTGTCCATTGCTGCAATGGTTGCGCTCTAGGCGAGTAAGAGAGGTGACACAGTTGGAAGAAGTGTTAGTTTGTTTACTTAAATGAACCATGCCCATTTTGTTATGGCAAGTTTGCTATAAGAAATGCTCCTCGTGTTTATTAGAAAAATTCACATCAAAGATTGATTAATTGCGTAGGAAATCAGTTTGGCACGGCATTTGTGACCAGCATACACCTTCCGGTCGTATGAAACAGGTCAAAAAATGTCCAAATTCGCAGTAAAAAATTTTGTTTTGGATTTCTGTATGGCAAAATAGTGAACTTTTCGTGAAAATTAACGGCAAAGAACTCACCAACACTGGGAGACCGTGAGTTCCTGCCCACCTGTCATTTCCCATCTGGGCACCCCTGGTCAGTGCAACAAAATATCAATAGCAATACCTACAAAATGCTATATTTCACTAGCCACCTAATGAGTGCAGACCACTCTCGATGTGTGCCACGCGATCGTCTGTTTACTCGGCAGCAAACATTGTTCTTCATCAGCAGTTCTTTCGGTCGATGCGGCGTCGACTATGGAAAGCAACCGTTTCGTGATGAGTGTGTGATTGATGACCACGTTTTGTGTCCATTGCTGCAATGGTTGCGCTCTGCCCCCCCGTTAGCGATGTTGCCATACAATGAAACCACTGGAAGCGGCTCCCGTTGTGATGGAGAAGGCTTATTGGATAGCGGAAGATAAAGTGTACCTTTTGACTATAGTTTTAATATGGTTTGTATAGTGAACAACAATCCTCGGCTCTGTAAAGTTCATTCGATTGATCCTTATCAAATAAATTAATAAACCACTAGCCACCTAACATTAGTATCAATTCACACAGTTAGAATAGCAATGTCATTCGTCTCAATTTCAGTGCATTGTATGTATGGCATTGACATCTTAAAGGGACCACTGATATTAATAGTTCTGATGCAATGTTTCATATATACGCCAGCTAATCGAGTACCGATCTTTAGAAAACTCATTAGTAATATTATAAAATGCAACGGTTATACAAAAAAGATGATTCATTGATGAAGAGCTTTTTTGAGGGAGTTGATTTATTTCATTTTAAATCTATTACAATTACTTATCTTTGTCAAAAGATAAACGATTACTACGGAATTAAATGGAAATAAATCAACACACTCAAAAAAGCTCTTCATAAAGGGATTCCGTTAAGAGGCAAAATTAAAACATTGATTTATTGAGATAAAAGTAATATATTCAAATAATCTCTAGTGATATTTGTGTGGTGCACAATAAAAGTACAAAGTGTGCTGAACATTCGTGCTCTGAAACACATAGTTAAAGTCAGCATATGCGGAGACAAGTCGACACGAAGGTTGGCACTTGACGGACTGGACAACCGTTGGCTCGCACCTTATCTTCAATCATCGACGCTGCAAGAGATAAGACGTGTTCCTACAGGAACGAACGATGGGTGATTCCTAAATCGATCTTGCGGAAACTCACAATATTCATATGGATAGAAATGTCAAAGCCGTACCTGATATCATGCTTACTACGAATATCAGTGTTAGAACTGAAATTCAGTGCTAGATCAATACCTTACATTGTTAAACAGGCACCTCGAAACACAACCTACGCATGGATTCCCGGACACTGTGGGATCCCAACGGGAATAAAGCAGTCGACCACCAGCCGGGGACGGCCATCCGGCGGCATATATACGGACAGTATTCCATTACAGGACGTCAGGAGATGGATAACGAATACCATACGCAAAGCATGTGAGTCGTTCTTTATCAGCAAGATCAAGGAAACACCGAACAATAAAAGGACTTCGAGAAGCTGCGCGACCAAAAAATCTTCCCGAGACTCAGGACGGGGCACTCCCTGATATCGCGGGACTTCAGTGGCGCACCGTTCCGGAAGACTTGCAACGTCCGCAGAATCCCATGGACGGAGGAACATGTGCTATGTGTGTGCCCGAAGTATGAACTTCTTCGTGGCCTCTACGGACTATCAGCCAGCATACGGGGTGTGCTAACAGTGCTGCGTGCTGTCAACAATGTCAATTGACGCAAGATATTGGTCTAGCATTGAATTTCACTTCCGTAACTGATATTCGTAGGCGGTACGGCTTTGATATTACTTTTACATATGAATATCATATTACTGTTACATATGAATATCACTAGGGAAAAGTTGGAAATCTTACTTTTATCTCAATAAATCAACTTTTGTGTGTAACCGTAGTTTTCTAAAGAACGGTTCATGATTACCTGGCGTATATAAGAATCATTTGAGTGAAAATCAGTGGTAATTTACGATGTCAATGTCATTTGCGCACTGACATTGAGGCGAATGATATTGATATTCTAACTGAATGAACTGATACTGACATCAGGTGGCTAGTGAAATTCAGCATATTGATGTTTTGCAGCACTGCGTGCTAGGGGATGAGCTCATCAATATTCCTTTGAAGGGCGCTCATGCTCATAAGAATTCGATTGTTGAGCGTGAGCAATCAAAGAAGGACTTAATTTTGAACGAAAGTTTTCAGTAAGTTTTAAATCTCATAGCTACCCCATAACCGATCATCATAGCATGCGATTAGACTAATTTTAGCTCATGAGCTGAGCATTTTCAACGTCTGAGCTTAATGTGTAAATAGTAACATATATGGTATAATGGCGCTCGGTTTAGAGGAGTTCGGACATATCACATTCGACCTAATGACTCATTATCAAAAAAATGTATTGCCCGCTCTTATCTCGAAACCAGAGCACGCCGTTAATGCGTGTTAGAAGGGGTTAATACAAAGTAACATCTCAAAATACAAAACTCTGATGATTTCTCGATGCTACTGCTCAATGTAGGCTGCCTTCATCTATTCATGTAATGGGTATAACTGATGCCCCCTTAACTTTGCCTGTTAAGGCACAGCTTCTTCTTCTTCTTCTTCTTCTTCTTCTTCTTATTCGCATTTCAAGCTTATTGCTTAGTGCGTATTGAGTTTATTGCGTGCTCTCAACTTAGTGTTCTACTAAATGCACTCCTACAGTTATTAATTGAGAGCTTTCGATGCCAATTACCAATGCATGAATTTGTAAATTGTGTGGAAAATTTTCAACCCGAAAGATTCCCTCGACTGGACCGGGAATCGAACCCACCACCTCCGGCTTGGTAATACCGTGCCTTTACTGACTACACACTTGGAAATAACTAATTTTACACGTAACGGAATCTGTCTTTGACATAAAAGATGAGACGTAAACAAACATGTCATGTAATATTAAGTGTTCCAAGACTGAAAAGTTTGTTGCTCGACGAAAAGTACGTTTGATTGAGCTATATTTCGCGTCTGTTATGACACAAATTTATGTCAAAATTGACGATCGTATATGTCACTCTCAAAGCACCTAAATTTACATGATTTTTTCTAAGTGTGTAGGCTATGAGGCCCCTTCTACGCACAGCTTCTACGCAGGTTCAAATGGTAAGGCTTTAGGCTTTCAGGCTCCTAATCAACAACTGTGGAAATTCTGAAAGAACACTAAGTTGAAAACAGGCGCATACATTCCAGATGGGACGTTGTAGTCAAAGAAGAAGATGAATAGAAAGAAACGACAGAAGACGGAGATGTTAAATTTTCCCAAGAGGCCGTACTTGAATGACGTAGCATAATTTAAACCAATTTCAGCCACCCTATCCCCCTTAAATGCTTCGTCATTTACACAAATATGTACATCTTTCACTTTGACAAAACGAATCAAATCTTCTTTTCCCCGCATTTCATCATCATCTCGTTGCTGACCTTCATAAAATTTTCGCGACCATCTATTTCACAACTCAACATCCCTCAACAAGGTTGGCCGTACTTTACACTTCAGATGGTCTTTTTTGCTCGCCGTGTAACGAAATTATCCTAAGAATATAAAAGTTCACCAGACTAGCCTCGTTCTTCATGTGAGCTCCCGCTCGATAATACGGTGGCAGTGTTGATGGTCTTATTTTGCTTTTTTACGAGCTTCTCGTTTAGACTGAGGAGGAACTGCTCATTCTTATACAGTGAGGTACCGTTGTTTGCGGATGGAATTTTAGCCGGTATTCATTGCTCCCAATTATTCATATCGTCAGGCAACTTTTCACAGAGATGGCGCTGTTTCGCTGGTAGGAAGTAATAACAATCCCCATATAGAAATTGAGAGAAGTGACGCTTTTGATGCACACTCAGGTCTAAACAAGTGAACGAATCAATCAGAGAATTTGTCGTTCATTTGTTTTCCTGGATATTATTGTTAAACAAGCTACAATCAACAATCAATACGAAACTAACGATTTTAAATTGGCTCACTACTTGACTAGCCTATTGGTCCCAAGCAAACGATTAACGTATCCCATTTTAGTCGAAATTCTAGTACTACATAATGTTGGTTTTGATTCGCTACACGGTAACCGCAAAATACCCAATAATGACTACAAAGTAAGCATTTTCGAGGGAGACTGGGACTACCCATTAAATGAGTAAACATATTACCCATTTATGAGTATTTGTTACTCAAAAATGAATACTTACTACTTATTTTTGTAGTTGTAATTACTCATAAATGGGTAAAATTTTACTCAATTTAATTGGTAGTCCCAGTTTCCCTCGATAATGCTTACTTTGTATTCATTATTGGGCATTTTGCGGTTACCGTGTAGCGAATCAAAACCAACATTGTGTAGTACTAGAATTTCGACTAAAATGGGATACGTTAATCGTTTGCTTGGGACCAATAGGTTAGCCAAGTAGTGAGGCAATTTAAAATCGTTAGTTTCGTATTGCTTGTTGGTTGTAGCTTGTTTAACAATAATATCCCAAATTAACCCATCTGGTGGATGATGGCACAAGCTTCCAAGAAAATTCTATTACAGTGAACCACATTATTTTAATGGATTTCTTCGCCAGTTAGTCGTCTGTCACTTCGTTTGTGGTTGTATCATGTTTAAAGAAAGGCATAGGTATATTGATGCTGCAGAATATGTGATTTCCTTTTCATATACTACAAAGCATAGCACCTAGCCCTACCCAAGCAAGCTTGTCATAATAAAGTTTAAAATATTTTAGAATCAATAATACTTTAATTCACATCATTTAATACATTTATACAACCTAAAAAGCGCAAGAACATGTTTTGGAAACATCATAAAAACCAGCGGCAAAAAATGAGCATGGGATTCGAACACAGGTCCTTGGCGTGAAAGATTTATTACTTCTTAACAAGACCAACTCCGATTGATAAGAGGTGAATAATAAGTATCTATCATGTTCTTGCCAATGGCATGAAAATTATATTCTTGTGCAACACGCCTGGTTCGATCCGTCATAAAGAAGTTTTGTAAGCAGCAATGCGTACATTTAATTGCCAGAGTGTTATTTAAATGTATTTTCAACTACTTATAACACATCCTGCTCCTTTTCAGTTGCATTAATTTATGAGATGTCATAAAAGAGTGTTTTTAACTTTCTTTATAACAAACCTCCGAAAACCTCATAAGAAACTGTCAATGACTGTGTGAAGTGACAGTGCGGCTCAATGGCGCCGTCAATGTCCACGTCAATCTGGAAAGTGCAGAATCTCTTCAAGAGCTTTATAAATTCAACTAAGATTGATTATGCATACCACAAGTTTTATAGTGGTATTAAAACAGTAAGATGCACGTTTATATAACATTTAAAGTTAAAAGCAAAAGAAAACTTTTTTGGAAAATGTTGAATTCTAGGAAGTATGAAGAAAACATCTTTAAACCTCATATAAAACATGGGATGTTTTATGCATCACTTATAGTACATTAATACAACAAGTCGTTCTAATTATTTTTCAGAAAGATGTTTTGTGTGTTACTTGGGTAAAAAAATGTTGGAATCCTTATATCCTTATATTAGGAATTATTCAGTACCATCTGAAATCATTCTAAGCTTTTTTAAATGAAGAGCTTTGAGTGTGTTGGTTTATTTCCTTTTAATTCCGTTATGATTGTTTTATCTTTTTCCAAGTAAAGGAAGCCATCAGCTTTTTAGAGGACTGACTTCTAAAGCAACGTGAGGATTCTACTTGGAAAAACAAAGTTCGGTCATATCTCAAGCTTACTCATCTTTGTATGGAGAAAAAATATTACGTTTTCAGAGGAAAATTTTATAAACAAACTAAAGGTGCTCCTATGGCAATCCGCTTTCTCCATTTTTATGTGAATTGTTCATAACTAACTTAGAAAATACTATGGAGGATAGGAATTAGAAAGATTTATCAAAAACTATGGACGCCATAAACAACGTTCAACGGCGCCGGTGGTGTAGTGATAAGCGTGATTACCTCTCACCCCAGCAGGCCTGGGTTCAATCCCAGTCGGCGCCGCCGGGTTGTTCTGAGGCATAACATCTCTGACCACGCCTTCCTTCGGATGGGAAGTAAAGCCGTTGGTCCCCGGTTCATGAGTTGATGGGTCGATAGGTAGGGTCCAGGTGGGGGAGCTGCCTTCCTGGCACGTCGGTAGCATTGGTGCTCAGCACGGAAAACAAGATCGACGGAAAAAAAACAAACCAAAGGAAAAAAAAATAAACAACGTTCACAAGGACATCAAATTTACTCACGAAGAAGAGAGAGACGGCAAACTCCTCTTCTTAGATCTTCTCATCATCAGGGAAACCAATCCCTTCAATTTCGAAATCTATAGGAAACCAACAAATAGGTAAAAAGAGAGTAATACCAAGCACTTCAAACCATTCCCATCAACACAAAATGGCCGCTTTTCACCACATGGCTCACAGGAGGCAAACTCTTCCTCTTAGCGATGCAGGCAAATCAAAGGAAAAAGCTCAAGATTTTTAAAACCGCTAGACTTAATGGGTATCTATGAAAACTACAAGGGACAGCCCTACGTGGTCTTATATAATAAATGTTATATGTTAACTGCAGCAGGAGCTTGTGTTTTGTTTGAGCGGGGTTCTCTCTGTTTATACTCTTTAGTATGACGCTCTTGGCATAGATGGCCCACAGCGACTCACGAAGAGCTACTGATTCCAATCAATAGCGGAGCGGCTTCTTCCTCCTTCTATGGATGCTGTTGTGGGCTGCAACTCGCTACTTGCAGGCAGCCTTTCGTTGTGCACTGGGGAGCACCACCACTTACCACGCGGCAATTGAGTAAACACCGTTTGGTGAGACCGGATGTAATTTAACTTTGAAATCTGTGTTATTTTTTATTATAATTTTAATTATCATAGCAACAGTTGCACATTCGTGCAATTTTCAATAGTGAAATTTATAAGCGTAACATAATTTAACGATAAAGTCTTAAGTGTAACAGATGCGTAGACATATTTCTGATCGATTGGTGATATTATTATTTAAATTGGTTCAGGGGCAGCTGAGTTATTAACGCTTAAAATCTTTCATAATTTTGTTACATGTTCCATTTTCGGTTTTCACAAAGTGTACCCCCATAAAGAAATCACATACGTAGTCCTACGTAAAAAAAATCAAGCAGTAATCGATACAAGAGCAAGGGATTATTGTAGGCGTACTTCGACAACTCATACACCAGTAACTGAGGGTTCAAAACGGGTAGCGGTGAATTTCGACTGAAATTGGTTTAAAGATGGATTCTTCAGTGGTTTTGAGTACTTGGCACTAATGAAGTCTGCAAGTAGTAGAAGAAAAACGCGTATCTATCAAAAGATAAGCAATTTTAACGGAATTAAAAGGAAATAAACCAACACACTCAAAGTTCTTCGTAAAGGGATTCCGCTAAGAGGTTCGACAAATATAAAAGATTTTTTTCTTAAATTATTCAGTTCTTTACAAAATGATTCAGTATTTGCGGAAGTGATACACTTTTTTTTTTAATGATTCAATATTTCCAAAGTGATTCCACAATATCTAAAGTAATTCAGGATTTCCAGATTGATTCCAAACTTTTCTGAAATGATTCCTAACACTTTTTAAATGATTTAGTGCATTTTAAAGTGATGCAGTAGTTGCGGAAGTGGTAACAAACTTTTTTGGAATAATTAAATTCTGTCCAAAAAGATTTGAAAATTTCTAAAGTAATTCAGCACTTTCCGAAGTTATTCCAAATGTTTCTGAACTGATTCATTTTCATTCGAAGTGAATCAGCACTTGCAGAAGTGATTTCAAGCTTGTGGTGGGGTACACCCTATCTTAGATGATAACTCACTGCGTCGTACCCCTCGTTCTGGTGTCTAATGAATGAACATCACTCAGTTCATGTTCATTCAGCATGAACGCGCTTGAGTGGCAGTGGATTCAATCACAGAACGCTGATGTTTAATGCTGAGCTTGATGATCCATCCTCTTTCCGCGGTTGTCCGTTGGCCGGACAAGACATACGAATATACACCATGAATAATATTCATGATATAATGTGCAACTTTTGCGTAACGTAGCAAACATTCCCAAAATCATGAATCATCCTAGTTGAAATCATGAGCATGGGTTTAACTTTTAACCGAAAAATGTAAAAAGAATAATTTTAAGCATCAGACTGGATTCGAACCAAGAACCTTGAGATCAATAAACGCATACTTTGACCACTAGACTATCAGTACTTGTATAATATTTATGTAGTGCGGTTTATGAACACGGTTTGCCAAGTACGTGTAACGCTCCTCTGCATTATGATTCCTCTGCATTATGAAATCATGAATGTCCATCCCGAAATCATGAATCATTGTTACGATTTCATGGGATGGCACGTTTTTTCATTTCATGATTTTTTATTCATGAAAATGGAATCGGATTTGTATCCGTGTATCATTGCGTTGCGAGACGCACTCAGAAAGAATTGACAGTGTGCTTGGACAGCCAATGAGACATGATATTGCTATGGTATAAGACACTCGAAGAATTTACATTGTGCTGTGAGGGCCATTGAGAGGAGAAAGTCTACGGTATGAATCGCCCGATTGAAAATGTTGGTCATTGATAGATGGGTAATGTTCGAGATCAGCTGACATGTACCATCTCGTTTAAAAAAATTATTCCCGAATCGAAACTTTGACTGCCGTGTTGTAATGTGTGCTCAAGTCTCTCAAAATATTTAACCGATTTAAAATATTCAACTGATGTGCTGGGACAGCCTTATTTGAAAATTCATTGGATGCGGGTGCACTTTCTTTGAACTGCTAAATTGAAATTGGGATTTGGGAATTTTGGATTTTCTCCTAGAAAAAAGTGTTACGGAAACACCTACACGGACAATGCCTCATGTTAAGTCAACGAAAAAGAAGTATTAGGCCAATAACTTGAGTCCTCGCCTGGACAATTTTGAACATCGAGCACTTTACGGAGTGAATGGCATGAAACATCCATTCTTTATATAAACTCTTTCTGTGGGTTGGAACGAACGCATGATAAGAGCGACGAAATGTCAACTGTAATATTCTTGGGACAGCGATACGAAACGATTGCTTAAATTGCGTGACTGGACATCCTCTTGAAAAGTTTGAGTGTGAATTGAAATGACAACCAAATGGATGAGATGGGACATCCATCCCTAAATTTATTTGGATTGAGTCGATTGTTTGCTAAGTGAGACTACTGAGGTCTACTCAGAGAATAATGAACCAGTAGTTTGATATAACACTGAACTGGTATCCCTAATAAACAAATACCATAAACGAACTGTATCCCGGATGGGTAAACTTTCCCACAAATGGTTTGGATGATACCCCGAACACGTCGATAAGCTCTCTTTTATGGTTATTTTTATTAGGGATGGCAGGATGTTCGATTAAGATTGTCAAGCTTACGTATAGAGCAATAACAGCTGAAGTAACCGGTCCTAGCTGAAGATCTTTTTTGATTTGAACTTTTCTTGACTTTGTGCAATAATAAGTGCCATCTACTCCGTAAACTTTAAGACGACCGGTTTGAAGAATACATTTTCCAAACAGTGAATGTGAAAACTGTATTAGAGTAACTGCATCTCACTTCTGTGGATCTGAGTTTGATCTTAATTGAGGTCATTCGAATTTTCTGGCACGAAGCCCTTGGAAATGTAGTTTATCTGGAGGGAAGTAAAGCTAGAAATTCCAACCATTGTTGTGTTAATGTACGGAACAGACACCAAATAAAATCCAAACTCCAAACATTTCTAAAGAGATTAAGTACTTTCAGAAATGATTCAAAACTCTTCTGAAGTGAATCAGGGTTTCCGAAATGATTAAAATCTTTTCTCAAGAGATTCAGTACTTTATGAAGTTATTCCAAACTATCTAGAAGTGATTCAGTACCTTCAGAAATGATTTAGTATATTCCGAAGCGATTCAGAACTTTCCTGATGTGATTCAGTTCTTTCCAATGGGGTTTTGAACTTTAATGAATTGGGTCATGCTAGCCTGTGTTGCAATACTTTTCTAAGCGATTCCATACTTATGACTGGTAGTGTTTTCAAATGATTACTAACTTTTCAAGTTAGGTCACATCATATTCAAGAGATTCCATACTTTTCAGTTCGAATTCACATCATATTCAAGTGATTCCAAATGTTTCAGGTCTGATCCACTTCACATTTAAGTGGACCCTAATAAACGAGTACCATACACTGACGATATCAGAAATGGTACGACCATACCAAACCAAATTGGGATGATATCTCGTATTGGTGGTTAAGCGCTTCTTATGGTTTTTGTTTATGCGGTGATCTTAAGTGTTCAGATCTGGTTCACTCAAGTTCAAGTGATTCCAACCTTTTCAGGTCTGATTTACTAAAGGGTGATGCGGTCAAAATTTGGTCAAGGGAAAACGCGTGTAAATCGGTGAAATCGTTTATTTAAAAAATCAAATTAAATTTCTTTTTCAAGTTCAATTAGCATAAAATTCAGGAAAAATATTCAGTTAGGCTTCCGCTTTTCCAAATCCGAATTGCCGGGCCTTACGCTTGACCCCTGCCATCAGATTTTGTACAGCCACCTTGTCCACCTTCTTTGCCGCAGAAAGCCAGTTTGCCTTGAACTGCTGCTCGCCCTTAGCAGTTTTTTTGGTCTTCTTTAGGTTCCGCTTGACAATAGCCCAGTATTTCTCAATTGGGCGGAGCTCTGGCGTGTTGGGAGGGTTCTTGTCCTTGGGAACCACCTGCACGTTGTTGGCGGCGTACCACTCCATGGCCTTTTTACCGTAATGGCAAGATGCCAAATCCGGCCAAAACAGTACGGAACAACCGTGTTTCTTCAGGAAAGGCAGCAGACGTTTATTCAAACACTCTTTCACGTAAATTTCTTGGTTGACAGTCCCGGAAGCTATGAAAATGCTGCTTTTCAAGCCACAGGTACAGATGGCTTGCCAAACCAGATATTTCTTTGCGAACTTTGACAGTTTCATGTGCTTGAAAACATCTGCTACCTTTCCCCTTCCTTTTGCCGTATAAAACTCCTGTCCCGGAAGCTGCTTGTAGTCGGCTTTGACGTAGGTTTCGTCGTCCATTACCACGCAGTCAAACTTCGTCAGCATCGTCGTGTACAGCCTCCGGGATCGCGCTTTGGCCGTCGTATTTTGTTTATCATCGCGATTTGGAGTCACTACCTTCTTGTAAGTCGATAGTCCGGCTCGTTTTTTGGCTCGATGCATGGTTGTAGACGATACACCCAGCTTATTTGCGGCATCTCGGAGAGAGAGGTTAGGGTTTCGCTTGAAACTACCGGCAACTCTCTTTGTCGTCTCAGCGGCTTCCGGTTTTCGATTTCCCCCCGATCCAGACTTCCTGGCTGTCGACAAACGTTCCCCAAACACTTTAATTACATTTGTAACGGTTGATTTGGCAACTTTTAGCGATTTTGCCAACTTTGCGTGCGAGTAGCTCGGATTTTCGCGATGCGCGAGCAAAATTTTGATACGCTGCTCTTCTTGCTTGGACGGCATTTTGACAACTGAAGAGTGAATTCCAAAATCAAAATAGGAGCCACATTCTACACACACACAGCTTCAAAATGAGGGGTGTTCAGGTTTTTTAAATGCAAAATTGAAAGAAATACGTCAAGTTGATATTGACCAAATTTTGACCGTATCACCCTTTATGTATTCAAGTGGATTAAAACATGTTCAGGTCTGACGCACTGAAACTTTTTTGGACTGATTCTCTTCATATTGAAGCGATTTCAAACTTCTCAGTTCCGATACATTTCATATTCTTTCATGCACACTAGCGCCAGGTAGTGAAATAATTCCGAAAAAAGCTAAGCCGCTCAGCAACGACCTTCTTATCAACTTTGCTGAAGACTGGAACTTTCCAGGTGGTCGGGATCACAAGATAAAATAATTACAAAAATTCACATAGCGAGCGAAGTCCGAACTAAACCAGCCATCTTCCAGGCGCCCTTGGTCTTCTGAACAACTTTGCTGAAGACTCAAACTTTCTAGGTCGTCGCGATCACGAGATAAAATAAATTCCGAATCAAACTGTCCACTAGACTGATGCAAAATTTGAAATTTTCACTCCACAGTGTTCAAACGGTTTCAAATCGGGTCCTGATTAGCCTCCGAAAGTTTAAACTCATTTGATAAGCAACTGACTTGGCATAAACCATTTGAAGTTTATATGGAAACAGGGTTGCTTCCACTCACTTGCTAAAAAATAATGATTTTCTGAATTTTGAAATCATTTGATGTTATAATGATATTTTGGACTTGTTAGATACAAAAAGTGGATGAAAGGCAAGTGTTTGACTCATAAAACCTGTCAATTTCGCTACCAGAGTGTTACAATAAGCGATTTTATGATTCGTGAGCGTTCACTCAGAGTGAGCGCTCCCGAGTCGTAAAATCGCTGATTGTGACTATCTGAAAGCGAATTTGACAGGTTTCATGTGTCAAACACTTGCCTTTCATCCACTTCTTGTATCTAACAAGTCCAAAATATCATTATAATATCTAATGATTTCAAAATTCAGAAAATCATGTTTTTATAGCAAGTGAGTGAAAGCAAACCTATATGGAAATTACTATGGGAAAACCAAACTTTTTGTTCATTGTCTTCTAGCCTTTTTAAATATTGTACTGTTAACAAATTCTATTGCTATTCTTATGGGAATTTTTAACAGCTACAACTTTACAGACATTTATTTTTCAGCCAAACGTCAAATTAAATAGTTAGTAATTGTTTAAGAGATTAATAATCTTATGGCAAGATTGAGCAACTGTATGGTTGGCAACACTGTATTCTGCAGTGTGACATAGTAGCCATGATTTTTGTCCTCTATTCTACGCGCCATAAATACCAATGTTGCCTGCTGAACAGTTGATTGAGCATAATCATATGACATCAGTGACTTGAATCATTAATTACATTTGATCGAAAAGTGGTCTTCAACAAAGTTGTAGCTGAGAAAATTTTCAACAAGCTCAGTTATCATTTTCTAAAGTAGAGTGAACTGGTGAATTTTGTGATAGATATGAACCGAAATTATGGTTTCTCCATTGTAATTCCCATATAAACTTCAACTGGTTTGTGCCAAGTCAGTTTCACACTAAATGAGTTCAAATTTTGGGAGGCTAATCAGGGCCCAATTTGGAACCGTTTGAGCACTGTGGAGCGAAAATTTCAAATTTTGCATCAGTCTACTGTCCACCTTCAGGACAACTTTGCTGAAGACAGCACCTTTGCAGATAATCAGGATTTCGATAGATAGGTGATGCTATACTTTTCAGGGGTGATGCAATTATTTTCCAAGCGATTCCATACTTATGATTGATAGTGTACCTATGTTTATTTCATGTGTGTTAGAATTTGAAAATTGATATCAAATCGTAGGGAGGGGGCTCAATAAATAATAGATCAGGGACCTCAAGGGTGGTTAAGACGGCCCTGGAAAGGAGGGACTCCGGATGTTAATCTTACTGTATATAAAGAGGTACGATACAAGTTTTGACCACACTGCCCTCTGTTAACAATTAACGGAACTAAGTGTATCCATAATTTCCGATATATGTCACACTAGACTGATGCAAAATTTGAAATTTTTGCTCCACAGTGCTCAAACGGTTTCAAATCGGGTCCTAATTAGCCTCCGAAAGTTTAAACTCATATGATAAGAAACTGAATTGGCACAAACCATTTGAAGTTTATAAGGAAATTACTATGGGAAAACAAATCTTTTTGTTCATTGTCTTTTAGCCTTTTTACATATCGTACTGTTAACAAATTCTATTGCTATTCTTGTGAGAATTTTTATCAGCTACAACTTTGCAGAAAATCATTTTTCAGCCAAACGTCAAATTAAATAGTTATTAATTGTTTAAGAGATTGATAATCTTATGGCAAGATTAAGCAACTGTATTGTGGGCAACACTGTATTCTGCAGTCTGACATAGTAGCCATGGTTTTTGTCCTCTATTCTACGCGCCATAAACACCAATGTTGCCTGCTGAACAGATGATTGAGCATAATCATAAGACCTCAGTGACTTGAATCATTAATAACACTAGTTTACAAAACAACATAAAAAGTGTGAACTTTAGTGGTTGACCAACGATTCTGATGCAAAATCCTACGCTGAGTTCAATGCCGTGGTCAGAAAAAATGAAAGTAGAGCCATTTTTTTTAGATATACAAAAAATTTGATTTTTTGAATTTTGGACAAAAGTACGATTACTAAAATGTCAATATATTTGTAACTAATGCACCAATTTTAAATCTTGTTTATGAAAGTAAAGCTAAATAAATTTGCTATCGTTCACTAGAATATTATGTTTTAATTAAAAATTTAATTTTGAAGTCATTTAAAAATTTACAGCATTTTTTTTTTATTTTTCCTGCGAATTTTCCATAAAAATCTTGTTTTAATCAACATTTTTAATGGGATAAAAAGATTCAAAAAATCATTCCATAATTTATTCTTAAAGTCCATTAAAAACCGGAGAAAATGAGCCTTTAATGGATGAAATCGGTTGGAAATTGTCGAAGTTATGAAATTTTTTGTAAAATCATGGAAATTGAATGTTCCAAGATTGGCCGTTGTCCCGCTCCTAGGTTCATGCACCACTTCCAGTAAGCCTTTCTGCGGACGTGTACGCATACGGTGCATTTCACTTACACTACCAGCTGTCACGCAAAATTAAATGGGATATTTTCAACAATATAATTTACGCTAGTGTTTGTGAGACCGCTCGGCGAGAACCTAACGCAACCAACTCAATTTGACAGCTCTCTTTCTTTAACATTGCTTAACGATGTATACGACAAAACGTGAATTCAAGTGTAAAAATGATCCTCAAAAGTTTTGTTACGCGTGTGGCAACTATATATTTACAAAATCGGTCAATTTCACTGCTTCGTTGCAAACTGCATACAGACTTTATTTTAAAATTGATCCTGGAGACTTTGACGAACCGTGGATTCCAAAAGTATTATGTAGTTCGTGCAAAACGTGCTTGGCTAGGTAGATGTCAGGCGCAAGGTAAATTGATTTTTTGAATAACTTTCATATAAACAATTTATGTACAGCATGGTAGTGCTTTGTTCTTTCCTGATCGACATTATCTTACTTCATCTATTTTTGATAAGTGTTAATGTCTTACTTACTAACTCACTTATTTGTTATCTGTCAGTCGCTATTTGTCCTTTGACATGCCCACCATATGGCGTCGACCGTTTTGTCATGGAACGGATTGTTATTTCTGCTTGACAAAAGTTAAGCAACAAGGACGTCACAAAACAGTTGACTATCCACAAGTGGCTTCTATGACAAAACCTGTTCCACATTCAAGTTCAGTCCCGTATCCTGTTTATCCAAAGCGGAAACGAGCGCCCTCTGTTGAATCGACCGTTACAAAAAGTTAGGAGGAATTCAAGGAGGAATGCGAGGAAGACTTCGAGGTGGAATTGGAAAGAAACCCAAAACTGTTTACACAATCCGAATTTAATGATTTGGTGCGAGATCTCGACTTATCGAAGGAGAAATCCGAATTGCTGACATCACGCTTGAAAGAACACAACATGCTGAGCAAGGAGGTCAACATTTCTTGTCACAGGAATCGTCACAAGAAATTTGACAAATATTATTCTACAAAGGACAAGGCATGTTTTTGCCATGACGTAAACGGCTTGTTTGAAGAGTTTGGTGAGCCATATGATCCAGCTGAATGGCGTTTATTCATCGATAGCAGCAAGTTGAGCTTTAAAGCCGTTTTACTGCATCAAGGGAATGAGAAACCTTCTATTCCATTAGCTCATGCCGTTAATATGAAGGAAACGTATGAATCAATGGCTCTATTGCTCAATTTGATAAATTACAATCAATACAATTGGAAAATTTGTTTCGATCTTAAAGTGGTTGCCATGTTGACTGGATTGCAACAGGGATACACAAAATATATGTGTTTTTTGTGTAAATGGGACAGTCGAGCTCGTAAGGAACACTACGTCCGAAAAGATTGGCCAAAACGGGATAATTTCACAATTGGTAAAGACAACGTTAAAAATGATCCTCTTGTGGTAAAAGAACGCATAATACTTCCACCACTACATATAAAACTTGGGCTATTCAAAAATTTCGTCAAAGCGTTGCAAAAAGAAGGGCCGGCATTCCAGTACTTGAAATCAGTATTTCCAAATTTATCTGACGCAAAGATAAAGGAAGGTGTATTTGTTGGCCCACAGATCAAAAAACTGCTCAATGATTCCGCATTCAATACAGTTTTGACACCAGATGAGGAAGAAGTGTGGAAATCGTTCCAGCGTGTTGTCACAACCTTTATTTAGAAAATTTCAGAAGCCCAGATTATGAGGAAGCCGTCGATGAATTGCTCAAAAATTATGAGAAAATAGGTATAAATCAAAAATATTGTGTTTGTTACATATAATTAATTTCAAATCCTTTTATTTCACTGAACACAGGTGTGAATATGTCTTTGAAAATACATTTCCTACATTCTCACATGGATTTTTTCCCGGAAAATCTTGGTGACGAGAGTGATGAGCACGGCGAACGTTTTCACCAACAAATGAAGATGATGGAACGTCGTTACCAAGGGTTTTGGGATGAAGCAATGATGGGTGACTATTCTTGGTTTCTGATTCGAGAAACAAGTTCAAAACATCGGAGACAAAGTCATTCGATTCTCAATCATTTTTAATAAAACCTAAATAAATTTCTTTTGTATCAACTCGGTTTTAAATCCTGATATGCCTTAATCAAATTGATATGTAGAGAAAAGAATCTCCCATGAAAACTTTACATGCGATTTGGATGCTTACAACGACACCTAGAAAAGGAACTCTAAAGCTGTTGTATTTCAGCAACATTTTTACGTGTTTTACAAAAATGCTCATAACTTCAACAATTTCCAACCGATTTCATCCATTAAAGGCTCATTTTCTCCGGTTTTGAATGGACTTTAAGAATAAATTGTGGAATGATTTTTTGAATCTTTTTATCCCATTAAAAATGTTGATTAAAACAAGATTTTTATGGAAAATTCGCAGGAAAAATAAAAAAAAATGCTGTAAATTTATAAATGACTTCAAAATTAAATTTTTAATTAAGACATAATATTCTAGTGAACGATAGCAAATTTATTTAGCTTTATTTTCATAAAAAAAAGATTTAAAATTGGTGCACTAGTTCCAAAGATATTGACATTTTAGTAATCGTACTTTTGTCCAAAATTCAAAAAAATCAAAATTTTTGTATACCTCAAAAATGGCTCTACTTTCATTTTTTCTGACCACGGCATTGAATTCAGCGTAGGATTTTGCATTGGAAATGATCATCACCTTACCGAGTTCAAAAATGATGTAAACTAGTGTAACTTTTGTTCCTTACATTTGATCGAAAACTGGTCTTCAACAAAGTTGTAGCTGTGAAAATTTTCAAGAAGCTCAATTATCATTTTCTAAAGTAGAGTGAACTGGTGAATTTTGGGATACATATGAATAGAAATTATGGTTTCTCTATAGTAATTCCCATGTAAACTTCAAATGGTTTGTGCCAAGTCAGTTTCTCACTAAATGAGTTCAAATTTTTGGAGACTAATCAGGGCCCAATTTGGAACCGTTTGAGCACTGTGGAGCAAAAATTTCAAATTTTGCATCAGTCTAATGTCACACATTACGAACAGCAGCGACATCTGAAGGGAAATCGCATCAGCATAGTAACATGATTAATTCCTAATTGCGTGATCTGTGATTGTACCAAAATCCAGGTATCAAGGAATCCAGAAAAAAAACTACCGGCTGAAACTCCATCCGCAAACAACGGTACCTCTCTGTACCAAAGTTACGTAGGTATTGGAAAAAAGACAGAGAAGCCTACCGCAAACCAACGAAGACGTCGACCGCAGTGGAAAAAAAGTGTAACTTCTGAAATGAAGTGAAATTAAAACCGCTTACTCGTGGCATCATGCCTTCCACGCTTGACCATAGCTGTGTACAGCCGTCGCCGTCGGTCGCAGTTTTGCTCTTTTTTTCTGGAGAAACTTAGTGAAGGAGGAGACCACCGAACGAAGTTCCAAAAGTGTACCCTCTGGCTGACTGGAGACTGGTTCAAGAACACTTTTTTCTTGCTCTGGTTATTATAAGACTCCTTCTCATACTTGTTTCCATTCTTTGCGTCAGACTCTGGCCGTGGTCGGTATGGTGTTAACGAGAAGAAAATAAAATGAAGAGGAAGGTGCTTTGTGCTTGGATGATTAATTAGTTTTAATTTATTCGATTAGAGCTCTCCCTACTTTCTGGCGGGGCGGGTCGAGCAGCAAAACACGATACGGTAGATAGATGGGAGACGTTTAGTGTATGTGTGCGTGTGCACCAGAGAAAGCATTTTTCGGGGCCATTCAAAGAACAATGAACATATAAGGCACACGCCGCCATAGACGCATGGGACCGACGACGGCGAAGGTGAAGGTGAAGATTATTCGGTACTTCATTATTAGTTTAGGAGATAATGACGGGGCATTGAACGGGTTACGAAAGAGCTTCGGAACAAGCTAGTGAAGGTAGCGTGTTGAAAATGTGAGACTCGTACGAGCCACCAATCGATGACAGTCATTGCTGTTGTCCTGTTCTGTTCATCTGTTTTACGAAGAAAAGAAATCTCAATCTCATAAAGCAAATCTTTGTTGATATTTGATAAAACAAAATGCCTTCATAATGCTCAACGAACGTCATTATTCTCACTAAACAGAAAAAAAGCACAATTTAGTGCCCGTCGCATTTAGGGTGCTAAAAGCTACTCCAAATACCGCAATGTAGCAACATCATAGTCCGCACGGTCATCGCTAGCGTGTGCCCATTAAGAACCTCGTGTCAAGTCTTAACTACCAAAGGCTTATGGCAATAAAACCAGAAAAGCCCGTTACGACTGCAGCAGTTGATAGCACCAGAACGAAACGAACCGCAGCAGTGTGAATGGAAAACTTTTTTCCAAGTCTTCATGACAATAGTATAACTCAACCCTTTCTACCGTATCAACAGTATCAAACAGCAACACATTGTCGTCGTTCGTTGTTTTCATACAAACCGTAATCCTCCTCGGAAGCAAATAAATACATCCATTTTATTCAAACTGCTTTGGAGTTTCGAAGTCAAATCCTATTCTTGTAAATACCGAGAATCTTCTTGCTGTAAATATCTTTTCACCGAATGTAACCCAACTGCTATGCACGAGGGTGTAGATAAATAAAGGATGGAAAATTAGAAGATTGTTGAACGTCTCCGTGTCGGTTTACAGAGGTGTGGTGGTGTCGCAAAACGTGGTATGCGTGGGAATAAGCACAAAATCCAGCAGCATTTTCCGGTAAAACCCATCAGGGTGTTCTATTTTTAGCCTGAGAGAACACAATATCCGTCTGCTTAAAAATAGATACATTCGGATGTCGTCTGGCTAGGTGGAAAATCGATGCGGACATAGATTACGGAGGGATTGCAAGTTTTATTTTGGACTCTTTTGTTTGCCGCAAGTGTTGTCACCAGGGAGGCAAATAATCGTTTTTTTTTTTTGCAAAACCATCATTCAAAGCGAAACAAAACAATATGGGTCATTCCAGCTCAAGTGGGTACAGAATTTAAAAAAGTTGTGGTCGATGTCACCGATTTGAGCCAAATTTGGCCAAAACGCTTATTTTGGAATTCTGAACAAAAGCCTTTTTTGATTTTTCTCTAAAGTGCCTAGATCCTTTTGGGCTACAATCCTGGATTTTCGAGATTTTTAAAAATTTCAACTTTCAGAAGAGATTGCTCCACAACCAAATAAGCTATTCGTGATCTTAGAACGTCAACTTGAAGATTTTTTAATTTAGATTCTTATATGTGTAAAAACATTTTATTTTTGTTATAGTAACTACAGTAAACAGACTCTGATTACCGACAGGTATCGAAATTGTCAAAAAATTGCCTATTTTCACCATGGACGGGATTTTTTGTTTCTTAATATTTTGGGCTTAAATTTTCACCACACTTTGGAAAACTCTTATACTTTATGTGTTTCCAAGGGGAAATTATTTGGACAAATAGTTTTTGAGATATGACCAGATGAGTGAGAGGTAGTTTTGAGCTTTTCTGGTAAAAAATCAATGCTATTTAATATATTTTTATTTTTTCTTGAATTCCTTCACGCTGATGGCACAATATTATTTTTATATTATTTTTCACATGTTCTTGGCTGGATTCTCATTCTTTGAAATCATAACTAGGGGAAATGACGGCTTCGGCATGACAGACTATTTTCGGCAACACAAATTGAATGCATGCAAACGATTCTTTATGCTTTCAGCTTCAATTTGACTATATTTTTACCACTGAGAAAAAGCAATCTAGCAAGGTTTTCTTGAAATCCAACACACGCACTAAAAATTGTAGCTGATTTCGAGTTGCCGATAATAGAACAGCAGATTTACATGCAGTTCAAATGGAACGGTTGCCGAAGAAAAACTGGTTGCCGACAATACTCGCTCTCACTAGAGAAGATTGGAGCTTTGTAAAAGCGTTCCAAACCTTTTTTGGCAATTCTTTCGACTGAACTTGTTAGAGCAGCTGGCAGCAAAAGATTGTAAACAAACCAATACTGCATATGTGTGCGTTCCTTAGAGAAAAAGGCTATAGAAAGAAGGTCGCTGCTTAGGTTGCCGAGAATACGTAAATTCCCCTACCTCATTTATTTACTTCTGTCCATAATTGAATTGTGGTCCTAAAAGTGAGAAATTATTATTATTTATCTTTATTAGGGAGGCTTTCAGCCTTGGGCTGGTTCGCCTCCACCCAAAAAAAGTGAGAAATACGTTCCTATGGGATACAGCCAAAACGTGAAGTACGATGAAATCAGATTGATTAGCAGGTATATATAATTACAGTTGTGGATGACAGCTGCTACTTGTGTAATACCCTTATTTGAGGAATTAATTAATTGTTTGTACATACAATCTCACGAGTAAGCATGCTTTTTTTATTATAGTTATAAAGAAAAATAAACGTTGTACCTTTATTTTTCATTTTTTGAAAACACACTCTCCATTCATGAACGTAACTGTCATATTCTTCTTCTACGAATTTGAAGCTACGCATAGGAAACAGTTGCAGACTTATAATTAGTCTAAGTATTAGTATATATTTTTAGGCTTGCAAAAACAAAACAAGTAGTAAGTTGTGTTTGTGCTCAGAACACAAAATTTGCCTGGGAGCATTATTTATTCTCACCTGGCTGATAGCAAACAGATATTTATGTAAAGGTGAATCGTTGTACCATTTTCCCATCGCTATTTCTCGGTTGTACTCTAACCAAACGAACAGATTAATTGTAGATGACTAATTTAGAGTACTGTAGCACTAGTAAAAAAAATAGTAAGATTTTCAAAAAGACAGAAATAACGGTGGGTGGATAAAGATTGCAGTAAAAACATGGTACATAGAGGTTAACAAACTGATTTTGAACTATGGGTTTGCTGACGATACATGACAGTTACGTTTATAGTTAACTCATGCATTGATTTTGGCATCGAAAGCTCTCAATCAATAACTGTGGAAGTGCATTTAGAACACTAAGTTGAGAGCACGTAATAAGCTAATATGCAATAAGAAATAAGCTTCAAATGCATAGAAGAAGAACATGACAGTTACGTTCATGAATGGAGAGTGTGTTTTCGAAAAATGAAAAATAAAGGTTCAACGTTTATGTTTCTTTCATAACTATAATAAAAAAAGCATTCTTACTCGTGAGATTGTACATACAAAAAATGAATTAATTCCTCAAATAAAGGGTGATACGGTCAAAATTTGGTCAATATCAACTTGACGTATTTCTTTCAATTTTGCATTTAAAAAACCTGAACACCCCTCATTTTGAAGGTGTGTGTGTGTAGAATGTTGCTCCTATTTTGATTTTGGAATTCACTCTTCAGTTGTCAAAATGCCGTCCAAGCAAGAAGAGCAGCGTATCAAAATTTTGCTCGCGCATCGCGAAAATCCGAGCTACTCGCACGCAAAGTTGGCAAAATCGCTAAAAGTTGCCAAATCAACCGTTACAAATGTAATTAAAGTGTTTGGGGAACGTTTGTCGACAGCCAGGAAGTCTGGATCGGGGGGAAATCGAAAACCGGAAGCCGCTGAGACGACAAAGAGAGTTGCCGGTAGTTTCAAGCGAAACCCTAACCTCTCTCTCCGAGATGCCGCAAATAAGCTGGGTGTATCGTCTACAACCGTGCATCGAGCCAAAAAACGAGCCGGACTATCGACTTACAAGAAGGTAGTGACTCCAAATCGCGATGATAAACAAAATACGACGGCCAAAGCGCGATCTCGTAGGCTGTACACGACGATGCTGACTAAGTTTGACTGCGTGGTAATGGACGACGAAACCTACGTCAAAGCCGACTACAAGCAGCTTCCGGGTCAGGAGTTTTATACGGCAAAAGGAAGGGGAAAGGTAGCAGATGTTTTCAAGCACATGAAACTGTCAAAGTTCGCAAAGAAATATCTGGTTTGGCAAGCCATCTGTACCTGTGGCTTGAAAAGCAGCATTTTCATAGCTTCCGGGACTGTCAACCAAGAAATTTACGTGAAAGAGTGTTTGAATAAACGTCTGCTGCCTTTCCTGAAGAAACACGGTTGTTCCGTACTGTTTTGGCCGGATTTGGCATCTTGCCATTACGGTAAAAAGGCCATGGAGTGGTACGCCGCCAACAACGTGCAGGTGGTTCCCAAGGACAAGAACCCTCCCAACACGCCAGAGCTCCGCCCAATTGAGAAATATCAAGCGGAACCTAAAGAAGACCAAAAAAACTGCTAAGGGCGAGCAGCAGTTCAAGGCAAACTGGCTTTCTGCGGCGAAGAAGGTGGACAAGGTGGCTGTACAAAATCTGATGGCAGGGGTCAAGCGTAAGGCCCGGCAATTCGGATTTGGACAAGCGGAAGCCTAACTGAATATTTTTCCTGAATTTTATACTAATTGAACTTGAAAAAGAAATTTAATTTGATTTTTTAAATAAACGATTTCACCGATTTACACGCGTTTTCCCTTGACCAAATTTTGACCGTATCACCCTTTAAGGGTATTACACAAGTAGCAGCTGTCATCCACAACTGTAATTATATATACCTGCTAATCTATCTGATTTCCTCGTACTTCACGTTTTGGCTGTTTCCCATAGGAACGTATTTTTCACTTTTAGGACCACAATTCAATTATGGACAGAAGTAAATAAATGAGGTAGTTATGATTTCATGGAATGAGAATCCAGCCAAGAACACTTTAGAGAAAAAAACGCAGTAGGCTCTGCCCACGAACGGTTGGTTTTGTTTTCGTTGGTGCTGATTTCATCTGTTTTTCGCATATTTTTTAATTGTATCAAATCAAACAAATATTAGTTTTCGTGTGTGGATAAGTCTAAATTAAGATCTATCACGTCTTAGAAGTGTTTTTTAGTGATATTGTAATTAACGTGAAAAATTTGGGACAAGAATTTGTTTCGAGTAGCTGTGTTGCTGCGGTGTCGCGTCGGATGGTTTTTCATTTCGCTTATTTTTGGTGCTTTGCCTCCATCCCAAGAAGAGTTTTACCGGGTATTTTTTTTCTTTTCTTGGAGGATGCACGCGAATTAGGTGTCATATAAAAATTCGGTGCAAATAAAAAACTTCGAATGTGATTCAAAAAGTCGTGTTGGGTTGTAAAAACAACGCGGAAGATTTTTTTCGATTACCGCGAGTGAACCAACCGGTCCTTTTTCGGAGGCAGAATTTGGTGAGATCCATCTGATTTATAATCAATCATAAATGCATATTTCCAAATATTACTAAATACGCGCCAGATTTCGAAACATCACATTTCGAAATCTGGAAGTGTGTTTGCAGTACCATTATTCATATGATAACGGTAGTGTTTACATGCGGGACTGATTGTATGTGAAAGTAACCTCGGAATGTACGTGAATTACCAGGCATTCTGAAATGGGTTGCTGAATCTGCAGTAGAGCTATCACTTTCTAACTCCCGGACTAAACTTGCTTTAAATTATTACATCAAGGATTGTTGTAAGCAAATTTCTTCCATAATACCACTGCCGGCCAGTGGGGGTTAGATTGAATACACACACATACACACACAGACGGATCTAGGCACTTTAGAGCAAAATCAAAAAAGGTGTTTGTTCAGAATTCCAAAATAAGCATTTTGGCCAAGTTTGTCTCAAACCGGTGACATCGACCACAGGTGGTGTACCCACTTGAGATGGAATGACCCATATGTAAATTTAAAGCGAACGGCTGAGATAGAGAATAGAAAAAATGTTCAATTTTTACATAACACTAACCTAACATGTTTTTTTTTTTTACTTTAACCTTAAATTTTGGAAGTGCTCAAACAATTTCAAATCTGATTTCATGGTGAACTCGAATAGAATAACAACCACCAATAGACCACTTTAAAAGTATTTTTTTTCTTTTTTTTTTGTAACATCGTAGCTATACATTATTGATGGTATGAGGTCACTTACCAAAATTGGTTTTTAACACTAAGCTTAAATTTGGGGGGTCTTAGAACAATTTCAAATGTGATTTCATATTGTATACAACTAGACTAGCAACCTACAATAGGTCCCTTGAAAAGGTTTTTTTTTTGTGTACCACCGCACGCTACGTCTGGGACATTTTTTGAAACTTTCATGTCTTCATTCTTCATTCATTTATTTAACGTCGGTCTCTGTTCCGCAATCTAGTGCCAATCACCGACGGACATCGATTGCTATCCATTGACGGCAATCGAATCTGCAGGAAGGCAGCTTCCACACCTGCGTAGGATATCGCACCCATTCAACACACATACATGGGGCGGGACCAACGGCTTTACTTCCCTTCCGAAGGAAGACGTGACCAGAGATTTTTATGCCTCAGAAAAATCCCATCGACCTCGGCTGGGATTGAACCCAGACCCACTGGGGTGTGAGAAAGCAGTCACGCTTACCACTACACCACCGGCGCCGGCGAAACTTTCATGTACTTCAGTTTTTTTTTCTTCTCAGGAAGTTAGTATTGATCCTAATTAGCAAATCTATGTAGGTTTTAAAATATTTCATCTTGGGTTTTTTGAGAAAAAGTGTTTTGAAGTTTACATAGCCGTTTATGAAGGCGTATAGGGATTAATGACGGTACAAAACTATTACGGATCGAAACACATTCAGCTAAAACTGATTCAAAATACTAAGTTTCAATGGTACTGTAAGATTCCCTCTTCGGTACCATAAGATAGCGTGACTGTACCATGCTATCATTTTTTATTAACATAATATTTAATTAAACAATGGTTTACTCTATAAATTTACTATTATTATCAACTCAATCTGTTTCATCCATTCTTATCAATCCTTACATAAATATCTAATGAGATTGTTAAAAAAAATACTTGGAGCTGCCATGAAAAGGAGATTACTTCATCCCAGATAAATATTTTCAGAACATTGTTCAAGACTTAATTTAAATTCATTTAAAACTCTAAATTCCACAATATTTAAGAGAGCAATAAATATTGAAACCATTCGATAATGTGCATGTTGACAGAAGGATCACATCAACATCACGAACTCAAAAAGACTTTCAGGACCATTGATGCATTTGCACGCGATCCATTTAAGATCTGATCAAGAGATCTGAACATGCGCTCAAGTTGAATGAATACCCGTGCAGTTCATAAGAATGAACTAGAGTAGGCTTTGCCAGAATGAAAAAGGAACGCTGGGTACCTATTATGTTGCTATGGTTCGATTCACTTATATTGTGTGTTTCCCTATGTCCACTCCTACTCTATGGATGGAGCTGCTTTGGTCATTTTTTGCCGGTGTGCTTGCTGGTGATATGTTCATTGATAATGCCTCCACTGCTGATTAATGCGCCGTTGGTGTGAATCTTGTGGATTAGGTTTCTCCATATTTTTAATTTTAAAATTGTGCTCAGTTTCACTGTAACTGGAACCAGCGTTGCCAGATATACCGATTTATCGGTCTTTGTACCGATTTTCGAACTTAATACCGATATAAAGATAAGGTTACACAGAATATCGATTTTTGAGATTTTATGCCGATTTATACTGATTTTTATTAATAATCCAAATGATCTTTACCTGCTCATGCTTACATGTCAAACAAAACTATAGTGATAGACTTTTATCTTTTGGAATATGTTAAAGTTCTTGAGCCATGCTTTAAAAATGTCTTATGCTTGATGCTCTTTCAACTAGTGTTTCCATTTCCTCTCTATTTTTGGTTACCCAGGAATCAAAAAACAGCTAATGGCTCATCCCGGTCATTTCTGGGAATCAGGAATTATTTTTACCTTTAATGTTACCAAAAAGGTCCATCAGAATGTTCATTTTTTAACTTTATGACGTTTATTTGATCTTCCCTTGGGAATACCCTAGCAGCACACTTGTCACCTGAACAGTTGTGGTTACTTATATGTAACGTATTCCAGTTACAATCAAGTTGCTGCAACTTATTGTGATGGTAGTGTGCTGCGTTGGTATCTTCTAACTGTTCCCTGTTATATTTTTCCAACTTATTTTGCAAGTACTTTCAACTTCCCTCAGAAGCTTTTTTCCAGCTTTTCCAGCTACCGATTTGTACCAGAAATTTCTATCGACATCCCTCAGAAATCTTTCTTCCGGAATATTGAATTGAATCATACTTCTCCTAGAAGTTTCTTTCGACTGTCCAGAAAACGTCTGGCTCAAACTATCTCAGGAAGTTTCTTCCAGCGTCTCCTGGATATTTCTTCCATCTTCTCCAGAAAATTCATTTAAACTTCTACCATAAGTATCTATTCAATTATCCTAGAAATTTCTTTCGTCTCCTTTTGGAATTTTCTCCAAAAGAATCCCCTGGAGGTTTTTTTTTTCGAATAAAATTGGAAGGTTTTCCTGTGCTCCATCTAGCTTCCCTTGGAAACCGCTACCCCTGGAATTTTCTTCCGGTTTACGTAACCGTTCTACCTCTGGATGTGTCATCGAATTTTTCCGGATTTTCTTTAAATTTTCCCCAAAAGTTTCTCCATATTTTACTTAGAAGTTCCCCGGATGTTTTTTCCACTTTTCTCAGAAGTTTCTTCAAACTTCCAGCAGCAGAGCTTCTTTTTTCTTTCTTTGGAAGTTTTTAGGCTTTTTTTAGAAGCTAATTGAAACATTCTCTGGAAATTCCTACCGAATTTCCTGGAAAGTCAAAAAGATTGAATGTCCGCTTTCGAAAACCGCAAAAATATAAAATTAATTAAAATAGTAAATACCGATAAATACCGATTTTTGTTTTTAAACCTTTGATACCGATTAGCTTTAAAACAATCTGGCAATGCTGGCTGGAACACTCTGCTTCTTTGCTGATTTTTATTGGAGACATTCTGCATTCATATGCTCCGTACTGTCACATTGGTCAAATCCAACCAACCACCGGCCACCAGTGGCGCTGTTGTGGTAGCGTTGATAAAAATGTAAAACATCTGTCAATTTTGCCTTGTTTTGTACGTTGTTGGCGATCAAAAAGTTTGTAAAATTGTAGGAAAAGTAGCCTTCTTCAAAATGACAAATGACTTCAATGATATCACTGCTTGCAATCAGGAAAACAGTTCTAGATAGAGCTGGAATTAGGGCGTAACAGCCTTCGTAAACAATGACTTTTCTTGTTGATTTCTCGGAATTCAAGACACACGTACACAAACCAACATATCCATCGGGTAGGAGAAGTCTTTCTCTACTCGATGGTGATGTCGATTTGCAAACATGACTTTCGAGAAATCATCGAGAGAAGTCATTGTTTACAAAAACTGTTACGCCCTAATTGCAGCTCTATCTAGAGTTGATTTTTATAAAACGTTAAGCTCCACCAGTTAACATTTTCATTGCTGTTGCACAAAATTTCTACTTTTTCGGGTTCCGAAGTCGGGGAGCAACAAATTCACGCAGTGGAGAAAGGTTGGCACTGTTTACAGGGACAGAGCAAATATGCTCCATCATTTGGATGAAGCAGACTTTGTTGAATATAAGTTCTAAGTTTGTTGTCGTGGGGTAATTTGAGATTAATTTCAAGTGGCCGCTCCCCGGGATGGGAACTTTGCAGCACAAACCCATTTTACTGGTGTAGCCCAGGCACACAATATGCTGGGGCTCAAAAACCACTAGTCCTTCCCGTATAGGTCACACGGAGTCCCAACATAATCCAGTATACCCAGCAGACGTGGACGTCAATTTCGGGATGGTCATACAAAACATAACCTAAATAATATCGGTGCATCAAAAATGGCATTTTCATTAACTTTCAATCACAGTGCACAATGGTCCGAAAGCCATATTTAGGAAGACAAAAATGTTTGCCCTAAAACTGTTGAACCATAAGAGATGGAAGTTTGGTGTCTTCAGCAAAGGTGCCGTAAATTTATTGTTCTGCAACTTTTTAGAACATTGCGCTGGTCTATCTCGCATAATGTAAAAGTTTACATTTTCAATTCACCAATTATATGGACCACCATTTCACTAACATAAAAAAATGGGCCAAAAAATATGAAGAAGCTTTCCGCAAGACACCATATGCCTAAAACCAACGGTTTTAGCGCAAACATTTTTGTCTTCCTAAATACGGCTTTGGGACCATTGTGCGGTGCAATGAAAATTCACATAACACTGCATTATTTGACAACTTTCCTACATGTATCGTTCATAAACACGATCGTATCTCACTATTTTGAACTTTTTTTTTTCAATAGTTTATCATTCAAACTCTGGAATTTGAACCGACTGTACGCTTCTTTTTGTCTGGTACAGCGCTCCTAGTGGTCGGTTCAGGAATGTTTTGTGCAGAATTTTTTTAATATTGTCATTATTTCTTGAGATCCTGTGCAGAAACTTTAATAAAAGTTTATGTTTTCTTGAATTGTCACGTGATGGAAGAAAAAAGAAGAGAATTTAATTCTGCACACAAGATATGAAAAACCGACATGGTCGGATACGAGGATCCCAAAAGAGTTGTAAATGGCCAAAACCACCGTCTGTGCAGTGCTGAAATGTTTCAAGGAACGTTATCTGTTTCTCAGAAGGTGCAATCAAGACGTCGAAGCGGTACAGTGGACCGGAAACTGCATCAGAACGTCATAAAGGCTTTCAAAGAAAATCTAGGACTTTCAGACGTGGATGTGGACAACAAACTCGGCGCTATTCGCAGTACAGTTAGGAATACACGCATTCGGGGAGGTTTCTTCAAGTATCGGACTATTAAGCACCGAACCGTAAAGCAAAACATAACATTACAGCCAAAACGTTGACATGATGCTGACCAAATTCAACGGATGCATCCTTATGGAAAATGAAACGTCTGTCAAATTGGAAATCAAACAGCTTCTAGGACAGGAGTTTTATATTGCCAGGGGTCTCCTGTTCTCAAGAAATATAAATTTGTTTTTTGCGGACAAGTTTGCCGGTAAGTTGATGATCTGACAATGAATCTGCAGCTGTGCCCAGAAGATTCCGCTTTTCAACACAACCAACAATATGAACGGACAGTTATACATCAACGAATGCCTGAAAAAACGTGTACTGCCGTTCATTAGGTCCCACCGGGCTGCGTCATGTTTTGGCCAGATTTGGCGAGTTGCCACTACAGTAAGAATAGGTTACAGAGGTATCGTGATAATAGAGTAGACGGCATTGAGAAAGGGATGATGAACCTCCCAAACTGGCTGGGTTTCCGCCCGATCGAAATGTATTGGCGGATCATCAAAGCTAAACGGAAGAAGAATTGAAAAATGGCTATTTAGATTGCCAGATACTGGCAAAAAAGCAGCCGTTAAGGTTGACCAGCAGCTTGTGCAGAAGTTGATGGCACGTATCAAGTCCAAAGCTCAAATCGCAAAACCCATATTGTATCATTAAACTACTATAAATACATAACATTTTCTTCTAATAACGTTTTACTTATTCTAAACCAAACAGATTCTGAGATACATCCGATTGAAAGCGTACCGATTCTAAATTGGCAGGGCTTTACATACAGGAAATACGTAACGATTTGGGTCAAGATTGAATTCATAAATGGCAGCCACATAAAGATAGCTCTAAGTCCCCTTAATGTCTTGAAGCACTTCGCTATTAAAGTCTGCAGATCGCTTGAAACAAAATACATAAAGGGTTTTCCAAAAGGGATTTCCTAACTTTTACAGTTTATTGCGGCCATATTGTTGAAGGTGCAAGTGTCAAATTAGCTGTAATTTATTCAGTGTGTCTTGCCAAATTACCATGGAGAGCTATAGTGTCCAACAGCAAATGATAAAATTGTTTTATCAAAGTAAGTGTTCTTTGCGAGTAACGTTCTGAGCGCTTCGCCCATTTTAAGGTCGCAATAATCGTCCTACCGAGAGGACTATTCACAATGTGGTGAACAAATTCGAGGAAACTGGTTCGGTGAACGCTCAACCACCACCCGTACGTCAACGGGATGCACGGTCTGCCGAGAATGTCGCCGCTGTACGCGAAAGTGTGCATGAGAACTCGCGGCAGTCGATTCCGCACCGCGCACAAGAGCTGGGCCTCTCGCAGGCTTCAACTTGGCGACTTAGGTCTGCACCCATACAAGATCCAATTGATCCAGGAGCTCAAGCTGCACGATCATAGACAGCGCCGTTTGTTCGCTGATTGGACTTTGGAGCAGTTGGAAACAGACCCCAATTTTCCCCGAAAAATTTTCTTTAGCGACAAGGCCCATTTCTGGATGAACGGGTATGTGAATAAGCAGAATTGTCGAATTTGGGACAAGGCCAATCCACACAAGGTCCACCAAGTGCTAATTCATCCCCAGAAAGTTACTGTTTGGTGTGCATTTTGGGCCGGAGGCGTCATCAGTCCCTACTTCTTCGAAACGACGCTGGCGAGGCCATCACCGTCAACGGAGAACGCTACAGGTCGTTGATTATCGGCTTCTTCTGGCCTAAACTGGACGATATGGATGTGAACGATATGTGGTTCCAACAGGACTGTGCAATATGCCACACAGCGCACGAAACAATCGATAATCTGCATGAGCGATTTCCGGGCATGATTATTTCGCGCGGAGGCGATGTCAACTGGCCACCAAGATCGTGTGATTTAACCCCGCTATACTTTATCTTGTGGAGTTATGTTAAGTCACATGTCTATGCCAATAAGCAGCAAACCACGGATGCCCTCAAAACCAACATTACTCCAGCCATTATTCAGCCCTATTTGTGCGCCAGATTCATGGAAAATTGAACCTCTTGCATGCACGCCACCAAGCGAAGTTGAGGCGGCCATTTGAACGATGTCATATTCCATACATAATGGTGTTGATAGGGCTTTCAATCGAAAAATAAATCTCGTCAATATCTCACACACAGTGTGTTTAGTTCAACTTTAAAGATAGAAAACGCTAAATTGAACACCCCTTAGAAACAGATAGCTGGATTTTAGTAAGCTTACACTATATGCACTACTCTATAGTCAAAGTTTGAATGCGAAGTTTCAACTTACCACAGTTTGTTAAACTTCAAATAATGCCAAGAATGGCTGTCAGTCTATTTCTTTGAGCATGTAGATCTGCAGGATCTTATCGCCAGATTACTTTAGAGAGCATTAAATATATTATTGAAACCATTCGAAGATGTGCCTGTTGACGGAAGGCACACTTGAACGTCCCGAACTCATTAAGGCCGGAACAAATATCAAGTTTTTCTTTTGTCACCCCCCCCCCCCCCTCCCTTCAAAATTTTGGAAAATCATCAAGGGGGAAATAAAATAAAACTTTCAGTGTATATTTATTTTTCGCAAATTCATTTGGGTATGGATACTCGCTGTTCTTGTTGTTGTTGTATCATCTTGTTTTTTTAAAGAATTTTCACATAAATTGGTACTTGACCAGTACGGCATGAGAGGTCTTTGAAATCGGATCAGCCGGTTTCAGTTGTTGAAAACTGATTTCATCGAACATCATTCCTAATCTTGTTTGGCAACTCACTAGGTAAGCCTCCTTCATTCTGATCGATCCCTCTTGTTCGTTGCGCACATCCTCGTCTTGTTCCAGTCGGATCACTACCAAGAACCATTTTCATTGGGTCGTTATCCGACATTATTACGATGTGCCCAGCCCACCGTATTTTTGCATTCGATCTAAATTTCTTAAGTTACAAACCTTCTACAATGATACTTAATGATTCACTTCTTTTCTAAAGTGATTCAACAATTTCCGAGCTAAATCCAATCTTTTCAAAATTGGATTAAAATTTTTAGAAGTGAGACCAAACCAGAAACGATTCAGGAAATTCCTAATTGAGGTGACACTTTTCAAAGCAGATTCAAAACTGAGTCCTAAATGAATCCAAGGTTTCCTGCATTGATTCAACTTTTTCCGAACTGAAACCAAACTTGTCAGAGCGGGTTTGACATTTTCCTAAGTGAGCTCCAGATTTTTGACGTAGGACTACGTCTTTGATTTCTATATGGGGGTACACTTTGTGGAAACCGAAAATGGAACATGTAACAAATTAAGAAAGATTTTGAACGTTAATAACTCAGCTGCGCCTGGTCCAATTTCAATAATTTTATCACCAATCGATCAAAAATATGGCTACGCATCGATAACAATGCTTCCGAATGTTGATTTTTAACAAGAAACTATTAAAAAACTGGTAAATGTCCAGCATTGTCCAAAAGCGTCAAATTAACTAACAAATCCACCAATTACGTATATGCATATGCTGCTTCCCTAGCACAGTCGTCAGAGAGTAGTAAGTAGACGAAACAAGTCAAAGTGGCATTCGCCTCCGATTCTCGGGCGCGTGCGAATAGGGAGGATGGAATTGCGTAATATTTTGTACACTCATCGCCATACTCAGAACCACACGCTCCCAACGACCACACCACTGTGTGGTGGTGTTCGGTCGTCGAAATTAGTAGCAGCAGTAGCAGTGCTTTCGGCGTGTGGCGTTGAAAATTGTTCTCCAGTAACAACGAAAGACTGCCTGCAAGCAGCGAGCTGCAGAGCCATAAGCAACCATCAAAGGAGGAAGAAGCTGCACCGCTATGCTATGGATCGGAATCAGTAGCTCTTCGTGAGTCGCTGCAGGTTGGTCATCTATGCCAAGCGTATCACCCTCGCTTCAAACGACATACAGCTCGACAGCCTCATCCGTGTTGAACACCCAGCTCAGAATTACTCAACCATCACTACAAAACGGTCCTTTTCAGGGCCACCAAAAATTTGTTAAAGAGTAAAAGTATTATTTGGACATTTGTCAAGGTCATCAGTTCTCGCAATCAGCTAGCTATCAAGGCTCAACCTGGTGTGGAATTGTAGGCCCGAATGTATTGGTGAGATTAATCATCGTCCGACCATTTTCCAGAACACGCTAGTAGGAAGTGTTAAAAATCCATATAGAATTTGAGAGAAGTGGGAATAATTCACTGTGTATATTCAGTCCCCAGAGAGCCAATAAAATCAAATTTGTGAGAAAATTAGTTCTCACGAGTTCAATCTCTCGAAGTCCCTCCTTTTTTACATATTCTGCACAAACGATACTTTCCGCCCCACCCCATTCAAATAGTTCGGAAGGAAATCCTATGAGAGGTGAATTGAATACACTTTAATACCAAAATGCACAAAACTTAAAAATTCATAAATAACAAAAAATTCAAAATACACCTTTAAAAGTCGGGTAGATGAATCGAAAATACTCAAGTTGACAGTCCCTTGGATTCTCTTCATCAACTTTCTCTTTGAAATAAATACTACAAATTTGATACACTTACAAATAAAAAACGGAAAGAGTTAAGATAATTGATGATTGATCAATTAAAAGAACTAAATGTTCACATTTGTTCCGTCCACTAGCGGTCCTACGTCAAGCTTCCGTTTGTGCCCCTAGGCACAGACCCTTCTACTTTTTGTTAACTGCTTTGGCATTTGGAAAGGACACAATCTTGCTTAGTGAAAGTGTAGAAAGTTTTCCGAAGTGAACCGACAATTTTTTTAGCCTAAATTTTCCAAATGGTGTCCAACCTTTTCTGAAGTGGTTTAAAACCTTTCTTAGGGAGTCCAAACTTTTCAGTTGAGTGATTGAATTATATTGAATGTTAGTCTGAGCTTTCCTGAAGTGAATTACCTAACTTTTATCGTAGATTCCGCTCCCTTAGATCCCTTCCTCGTTCTTGTGAGATTCACATCCTTTGAAAATTAGGCTGAGATTTTAAAGAATGGGTTTTCGTGTGTTCATACCTGATGGTAGATTTTTTTTAAGTAAGCACAATTGTTGAGAAAACTGGGTTTACATTCACAAAAAGTACGTATTTTCATAGTACATAATTTGGATTTGATCAGCCAAGTTGGATTTTGGCTCCATCCTTTGAAAAACAGGCTTGGATGTTATAGTTGTGAGTTCATACGTGATGGTGGATTTTTTTGAAGCCAGGTTGGATTTCGGTTCAATCTTTTGAAATTTGTGCTTGGATTTTGTAAAATGGAACTTGCTAAATACCGGAAGGACGCACCTGGTTAATATTCACAAAGGAAGGTATTTTCATAGAAAATTAATTTTTCTGTTTTGCCGAACTGAATTTTGGCTTCTATCTTTGAAAAATAAGCTTGTATTTTAAAAGATGTTGCTGAATCCATACGTGAGGGTTGAATTTCTTCAAGTTTTGAGAATATCGAGTTTAAATTCACGAAAGTACGTACTTTCACAAAAACTTTGATTTTCTGTTCTGTCAAGTTGAATTTCGGCTCCGATCCTTGAAAATAGACTTGAGTTTTATAGAACGAACTTTGCTGAATCAACACGTGATTGTAAATTTTTTGAAGCATGCAAATTTTTTTCTTGTTTGAATTCTCAAAAGTACGTATTTTCATAGAAATTTGGGTTTCTTGTTTAGCCAAGTTGAATTTCGGAGTGGATTTTACCGAATTGCTGAATCCATACGTATTTTCATAGAAATTTGGTTTTTCGGTTCTGCCAAATTGCATTTTGGCTCATATCTTTTAAAAATAGGCTTGTATTTTTAAGAATGGACCTTGCTGAATCCATACGTGAAGGTTGGAACCGGGTTTGTAATTCGAAAAGTTTTTTTTTTTTTTCCTTTTCTGCTAAGTTGGATTTTGATACTGTCCTTTGAAAGTTATGCTTAGATTTTATAGAATTGACCTTGCTAAATTAATATGTGATGATTATTTTTTTAAGCACATACAAAGCCAGGTTTAAATTGACAAAACTACGTATTTTTGTTAAAATTTGGTTTTTATGTTCAGCCAAGATGGATTTTGGCTCCTTCATTTGAATATTACGCTTGGATTTTGTTGAATAGACCTTCCTAAATACATACGTCATTATAGATTTTTTAAAGCACGAACAATTGTTGAGAAAACTGAGTTATATTTGGGTAGGGAGGAAGTATCGAAAACAGAACGTTTTTTTTATATAAGAACTGTTACGTTTGTGGTATTTCGCTTGATGGTTTATCCGGAATTTATCAAAAATCAATTGCTTTGATCCTATTCATCTACATTATTGAAAACTACATCTACAAAAACTTATGCGCGAAATATCTTGTTGATAACTCGAGTGTTACACATAATAAAGTCAACATTTGTGGCATTAGTGTAAAAAATCAAAGAAGTATAAGACTAAAGCGAAGGCTAAGAAAAAATATTAGCGTTTGAAATATGCGGCTTAGATATAATGTAAAACGAATTTCAAATGTTTTATTTTTTTTTTTGGTTTATTTTTTATCCTCCCCCCCCCCCCTCGACTGGTGCGAGCCTCGAGTGCCAAAAGAAAAACTTGTGATTTGTTCCGGCCTAAGACTTTCAGAACATTGTGCAAGATTTCATTGGCTCTGTAGAACTTTAAGATCTCTCCCGAGTACTTTGGAGAGCAACAAATCTTATTGATTTCATTCCATGACGGGTATGTTGTCTATATAACTCCAAGATCTTAGCTTCAGAATGGTCTGGAGAGCATTGAATATCTTATGTCATCATATAGCTTCTTAGGGCTCTGATTGTTGAATACGTCGGAAACGTGAGTTTCAAACCACATTGAGTAAATAGGACATCAAGATCTAACTCCAGGACAATTTAGAGAAACCAGAAAACGTTGGGATCTCAAAAAGACGATTAATGATTCATGTAGACACATAATAAAACAAAACATGCCAAACACTGCAGAATGAGCAAGAAAATATGTATGGCCACTTGTATGGAGATTCCCTTTAGTTCCATCATTAGACTAAACCAGAATTAAATAAAACTAAATAAATGCATAACCTACATATAGACACGTGTCCCCCTGTCAACTTCAACTAGCTATTGCCAGTTTTACCGATCACTTCCCAAAACTGTAGCGATGATGCCGCAAGTGACGAATTAATATAATTAAAAATAGTCCCTGAATGCTTCGCGTGGCAGTGTCTACTCTTCTGGGAAATGTTTTTTTTATTTTTCCACGTGCAGCCACTTTGAATATCACGTGCGGTGAAGACCATCCGGCTGCTGCCTGATACCCGGTCGGTTTTTGGATTATCATCTAGCTCATAATTAAACTCACTGCCATGACGACGCAAATTGTTACTAGCGCCGTATCGGTTGCCACCACTCTGGAAAGTACTTCCAATCAATGATTGGACTGGTGATTCAATATTGAACATCAATTGAAAACTGGCTGTTGGTACATCAATGCATTACAAAGAAACGATTCTAAGACCAATTAGTTAGCCAAATCCTTCCTGGAATGCGTCTCAATTAAGAGCTCCGTTCTCCGCAGTGAAAGTGGTTGGAGATCAACCCATCAATTTTTTTTTATTCGTTTGGACTGTGGTAGCTGCATTCGATGAACCATGAACCTTCCAAATAAAAACATCACAAACAGACCGACCAAAAGAAGATGTTTTCCTTTGGCCGTTGCTCCGATGTAATAGGATTACGTAAATGTTATTTATCAATGGGCGATTATTCCCAAATGGATCAGGAATCTCTCGTTCCAAGAATTGGGATTGTGAATTCAACCTCCTCTTTAGTTGTTTCCAAAGGTAAAGGCTTTGAACAAACAAGTTCCTTTTCTTCATCCGTCAGTCGATAATTCATTGTGGCTTCGGACAGTAGGAAAGATTATGAGATACCTTTTTGTCAGTTTCCTCCGACGCTAATCGTCAAAAGGAAGGTTAACAGGCATCCCAGCTCAGGTGCTGGCATCATTTTCTCTGTTCAAAATTCCTAGTGATTATCAAATTAGTAACCCGTCGAGCTATCAGATGAAAAAAATAAATGCTCCCTTCCCAGACGGTCGACGACGGTGGTGGTGTGACGTGTGATGTAACATGACGTTGAACCGCTCGACGGACGGACAGCAATTAGAATGGGTCCAAGGAGAAGGCGGTTATTTACTGCCACCTAACCATCGCTCTCGGTGGTGGCTTGGGCACTGTTTTTCAAGGGCAACAGTAATCCTAGCGTGACCGAGAGAAGTTGGTGCAGGGGCATAAAAAGAACGATCCAAGTTTCAAACATGGGATCCCCTCGATGCAAGGTATAATTCTTATTCAGTGCCTCTGGTGTATTTGTGCCTTCAAAGCAGCGCATCGTAGGAAGACTTCAAAGATGGTGCTACAGCAAGAAGGAAGAATCTGACATCTTCAATGGCGCAGCAGTTGTACTGAAATTTTGGGTTTGATATCTGAAGGTCTCACGTCTACTTCTCGAGATTGAAAATATATGAGAAGTCCTACTTCCGCCAGGGGCTGTAAAGATCACGAATTGAAGAGAAAACGCTACAGGGCAGCAGAGAAGAAATAAAATGTACAATCATCGGACGGACTTCCTAAACTTCAAAATAAATATCCGCTTCGATACCTTCTTGTGTCTCGTGTATTCGTTTAGTTTATCTTCAATTTTGCTTCGTTCCTACTTACGTGGATATTGTGGGAGGAAAGCCGGTACTACAGCGACTCATGATGCACAATCGATTGCACTTGGGGCGCATTGTTTGGCCGTGTCGGTTTGCCGGGTTTGAATTATGGCCGCAGTGACACGTACTGGAATACCTATCTACAAGCAAAACGGATGAGGCTGAGGTGTGGAAGGAACAAGCCCCATTCAATTCAGATGTGGCCCTGCATAGTTAAAATAGAACGATTCATCATCCTGTTCTGCCCGATAGATAGGCAGTTGAATTTGAAGTCGTTTGATCAAAAAAAATCCACCGGTGTCTCTGCAGCAATGAATTGCACATTGGATTTATAGAGGAATTGCTTGCTGGTTCAAAACATTTTGGGGCATACATTGATGCAGGGAGCTTTGATCCTAGTTTTTCGTATTTTTGAGTTGTTCGTCAGATAGACAATCTGCAACGTCGCACAGTGGGACGAAATCAAAAAAAAGTTATGCGATGAAACTATTGAGTGTAGCATTTTGAAGTGTTCTAGAATGTTTCTTGAGTTTTTGAGTGGTAAACATTTTTGCTTAAGCGGGGTATACAGTTAAATAAAAAAAAAATGTTTTTTATCTCTTGTTAAAATCGATGAACATCTATTGAAACATTATAGATGACATCATTTTATGAAAGTTTTTCAAAGATGAGAATTTTCTATCTTTCAACTGGACGAAGTTTAAGGATAAAAATGGAGTACAAACGCTAGTATCCCCTTGAAACGAAAAACCAATCGCTATCTCTTCTTTTTAACGATTTACGTCCGTGTTTTTTTTTTTTTTTTTTTTTTTTTTTTTTTTTTTTTTTTTTTTTTTTTTTTTTTTTTTTTTTTTTATAGTCACTTTAACACTCTTGGGTCATTCGTGACTTGTCCGGGGGTGAGATTTGAACTCGTGACTTTGGCGTGAGAGGTATGGATGTTAACCACTACGCCGGGGTCGCCCCCCACGTCCGTGTTTATATTTTTAACACTATCTTTAACTCTCCGTTACTCGCGCCAACTTTTGTAACACGAGTACTCGCGCGTTGTACTTTGTACAACAGTGTGAGTTTTCCATTGCCATTTTGCAGCCGAGCTACCAATCGATATGAAACTAACGGGTATTCCTTAAAAAACTTGTTTTTAACTAAACAAGCTAAACTTTTATCACAGTTAACCACCAAAAAATGCGGAGAATAGAGATAATGTGTCCGTACTATGTGGAATTTGACTTAATTGGTTACAACATGGAAAATCTCGAGATCCTGACCAGATAGAAAGTTACTGTTATCGAAAAAGTTATTCTAGAGATCATAACCTTTTCGCTGGTGGAGAGTAGTTCAGAGCTTTCTCACTACGTAGCGCTAGAATACATGTGAAATTATCGCATGTGATATAACTCGAGTTCATGACCAGATAGAAAGTTACTGTCCTCGACAAAGTTGTTGATGAGATCAAAGCCTATTTCTTGGTGCACCATAGTTCAACATTTTTGCAATACGCGGCGCTAGTATACACGTGAAATTCTCATATAAAATATCTCGAGATTCTGACCAGATAAAAAGTTACTGTCTTGGGCAAAGTTTTTCAGGAAGTCAAGATCTTTTCGTTGGTGAAGTAGTTCAGAAAATTCTCACTACGTGGCTCTAGTATATACATACGTGCAATTTTCGCATATACATTAGCTCGAGATCCTGATCAGATATAAAGCTACTGTCTTCGGCAAACTTGTTCCGGGGGTCAAGTATTTTTGGCTGGTGGACAGTAGTTCAAAATTTTCTCACTACGCGGCGCTAGTACACACGTGAAATTCTCATATAAAATATCTCGAGATCCTGACCAGATAGAAAGCTACTGTCTTAGCGAAGCTGTTTATAAGATCATAGCATTTTTGCTGATGAACAGTAGTTCAGAATCTTCTCAATAGGTAGGTGCTCGTATACATGTTAAGTTCTTGCATGTGATATATCCCTAGATCCTGACCAAATAGAGAGTAAATATCTTTGGCAAAGTTGTTCAGGAAGTCAAGATCTTTTCATTGGTGGACAGTTGTTCAGAACTTTCTCACTACTTGGTGCTAGTATACACATGCAATTCTCGCATATAGAATAGCTCGAGATCCTGAGCAGATGAAAGTTCAGAATTTTCACACTACGTGGCGTTATTATACACGCAAAACACTCGCATATAAAATATCACGCGATCCTGACTAAATAGAATGTTACTGTCTTCTGCAAAGTTGTTCAGGGGACCAAGGCCTTTTGGCTGGTGGACAGAAATTCAATTTTTTTTCACATCATTGCGCTTGTATACACGTCCAATTCTCGCATTATATATATTTCGAGACCTGCTAAACTGTCATCGGCAAATGTCTAGGAGATCAAAACTTTTTCGTTGGTCGACAGTACAGAATTTTCTCACTACGCGGCGCTAAGATATACGTGAAATCTTCGCATATATAATATCTCGAGATCCTGAACAGCTAGAAATTTACTGTTTTTGGCAAAGCTGTTAAGAAGATAAAGATCTTTTGGCTGATGAACAAGTAGTTCAGAAATTTCTCAAAACTTGGTGGAAAATTCTCGCATTTAAAATATTATAAAATAAAAATACAACGTACATCAGCCTAAGTGGGATAAGACAAATATATTCTGGATTTCTTTAACTGGTGAAGATTTTCATGCAGATTTGAGGATACATAAATTGGGGTGAGTCGTTCCACTTGTATACCTCTGATAAATTAGTGGTAACACGTATCTCAGATGAAAAACATTATCTTAAAAGATCAATATCGCTGAAACTTCCACCAAACTAATGTTTAGGGTCTCCCTTTCATTTTAATCTAATTTCAAAATGTCTTATCGAGGGGTCTAAAACAAAAAGAAATCCCTGTATTTACGTTTAAAGTATGCACGGACAACGAGACTAACTCAAAGATTGCGGAACTTTTGCTCAGTTGAATGGAGAAATTTATAAAACTTTTTTGAACATTAGATTTTGAATGGAAATACGAAGAGGCAAATTGCTCAATATCATTTTCAAATTTTGTATACCAAAGGTTCTCCCAATGTAACACTATTTTTTTTAAATTTACTTTGAAGAATCATGATTGATTTTCTCAGAATTGACTTGAAAAACAAAATTTGAAAATAAAATTTTTAGTAGAGCCCTTATGCTACATCATTCATACCATTCAAATAACCCAAGGAGATCAAAAATTGGACGTAAAATGAGAGAGCTTTGAACAAAACACATATGCATGTTCACCATCCTGAAGAACTTTGCCGCATGTACACCTTTGACGATGACAGTTACTTCCTGACCTTAAGCTAGAGCATATACAAATATTTTATAATATTCTGAACTATTTACTGTTCACCAGTAAAACAGCTTTGATCTTCTAAACAACTTTGCCGAATACAGTAATTTTCTAGCTGTTCTCGAGCTGTAGCATATATGAGGATTGCACGTGTATACTAGCGCAGTGCAGTGAGAAAATTCTGAACCAGCCAAAAAACCTTGACCTCCTGAACAACTTTGCCGAAGACAGTAACTTTCTATTTGGTCAGGATCTCGATATATTTTATACGTGAATATTTCACGTGTATACTAGCGCTGCGTAGTGAGAAAATTCTGAAGAATTGTGTACCAAAAAATAGACTTTAATCTCCTGAACAACTTTCTATCTCGTCAGGATCACGAGATATATCACCGGCGAGAATTTCACATTTCACTAGCGCTACGTAAATTTTCAACAACTGTCCACGAGCAAAAATTTGTGATATCCTGAACAACTTTGCCGATGACAGTATTTTTCTATCTGGTCAAAAACTTGAGATATTGTATATGCGAGAATTTCACATGTATACTAGCACCATGAAGTGAAAACATTCTGAACTACTGTCCACCAGCCAAAAGACCTTGACCTCCTGAACAACTTTGTCGTAGACAGTAACTTTCTATCTGATCAAGATCTCGAGATATAGCATATGCGAGAAGTGTACATGTATATTAACGCCACGTGGTGAGAAAATTCTTAACTACTGTTTACCAGCCAAAAAGTCTTGACCCCCTAACAACTGTGCCGAAGACAGCAACTTTCTAGCTGATCAAGATATCGAGCTATTGAATATGCGAGAAAGGCACGCATATACTAGCGCCGCATAGTGAGAAAATTTAGAACTATTGTCACCCAACAAAAAGATCTTGACTTCCTGAAAAACTTTGCCCGATACATTTGCTTTCTATCTGGTCAGGATCAAGAAATATTTTATATGCAAGAGTTTCACATGTATAGTAGCGCCGCAAAGTGAGAAAACTCTGAACTACATTCCACCTGCGAAAAAGCCTTGACCTCATGAACAACTATGCCGAAGACAGTACCTTTCTATCTGGTTGGGAACTCGAGATATTTTATATGAGAATTTCACATATATACTAGCACTATTTAGTGAGAAAATTCTGAACTACTGTCCGCCAACGACTAGACTATGAGCTCCAGAACAACTTTGTCGGAGACAGTAACTTTCTATCTGGTCAGGACTTCGATATATTCCATTTTGTAATCAATGAAGTCAATTCCCACGTAGTATGGTCACAGTTTACGCGGTTTCCATTTAAATTTTCCCTATTATCCGCATTTTATAGGTATTTACTACAATCAAAGTTTAGTTTGTTTCGATCGAAACAAGTTTTTTGAAGAATACTCATTGGTTTCAGATCGATTGGTAACTCAGCAACAAAATGGCAATGGAAAACTCATGTGTGTTGTACAAAGTACAACACCGCGAGTAACGGAGGGTTAAGGGGGTGTATCTTGTAGGTTGGCAGGTATTAGTAGCTAATCTCATCGTTATCAGCAAAACGTAACAAAAGATTGGGCTACTTTATTAAAACATTCATTAGGCATCCCCTTGGATCCCTCTATGAATTGTATATGTAACAGTAGGGTATAAGTTGTAGAACAAAATATCGTCGAGTTTAGCTGCTAATACCTGCTAACCTGCAAGATACACCCCCTAAAAGATAGTGTTAAAAATTATAAATACTTATGTAAATCCTTTAAGCAAAGAGATAGCGATTTGCTTCGTTGGACAAAAATGTGCATGCTTAGAGCACTTACAACTTTGTACAACAATGAAAAAAATTGTAAAATTCAAACAAAAAAGGTTATGGTAAAAAAACGGGTTTTAAGGGGGTACTACCAACAATCAATACGAAACTAACGATTTTAAATTGGCTCACCACTTTAGTAGCCTCTAGTAGTCCCAAGCAAACGATTAACGTACCCTATTCTAGTCGAAATTCTAGTACTACGCAATGTTTGTTTTGATTCGCTATGAAAGTTTGACAGATAAAATGAGGGCTTATTGGTTTTACCTATGTTTCGAGCTTGGGACCGAAGATAGTATCAGAGGTGAGCCAAAAAGTTGAGCACGTTTCTTCGGGACCTACTTGTCTGAGAGTTACCTCTATGGTACTACCGTTTGCACTACATTTTCACCCTATAACTTCGTCCACTTGAGATATATAAAATTGTTGCGTTGGACAAAGTTTCTTAAAATGACTTCATCTACAATGTTTTCATTAATGTTCCTCAATTTCAACAGGACATAACACAGTTATTTTTTTTTATCTGATTGTATATCTCCCTTAATCAAAAACTTTCACCACTCAAATAAAGTATTTAAAAAAGTGGAGAAGCATTCTAAAAGTCATCAAAATTCTACACTCAATAGTTTCGTCGCAAATGTCCATGTCCCACTTTTTTTGATTTCGTCCCACTGTGGCGCCGGGGTCTCTATCAAGCATCCCGTAATTCAATACTTCCATTCCATTGGGCCGCACTATTGCATCTGTACCTATGCACGACCCTCGCTGAAGAAGCGAAGAAATTACAGTCAAAAACAAACCCAACAAAAGAAACCTTTCTGCCTAGCGTAAAGAAGAAATCCAAAACGGGCAATCAGCAGGTGACCAATGAATCGTCTTACGCAGTCACATTGCTGGACTGTCAGTCAGTCACATGTTTGCCCAACAAAAAGAACATCCGCAAAACATTGGTACCTACCTACCTAAGACGATCGACGGAAAGTGCATTCGAACATATCCCACAAAGGGGGAACACTACGTAAAAGCGTAGCATAAGCCTATACTCAGAGCTTATAGAGTGGCCACCACACAATTACGGCACAGCGGTAAATTTGGGGTAAAACGTACCTTCCTCAAGCGTGGCCGTTGGGCCGTTTACAGGTCGCTAATAGAAGGGGCACATCCGACAGCAACCCGCAAATTGTAGTCGAGTACATTTTCAGCCATGTGGTGTTATTAAAAATTATGAATAATTCACAAGTCCCGGGAGTGCTGTTGAACGAAAACGTCTCCACTTTTGGCCAAGGATGGTGGAAAAGGGGAAGAAGCAAGGCCCGGACGGGAAGCCCCTCGGTCGAAACGCCCGCTGCTGTCGACCGACTGGGATCAAGAAAATTGGATTAACGCGGTAGAGCTTCTTGAACAGTGTGGTCGATTGTGTGTGCTTGCATTTTCGGTTTTGGAAGGCTTTACGAAATGCTACATCTTCTTCGATACCAAGCAAGAGGCATATGTGGGAGAGCAAACGAAACTTAAAAGAGAAGCCTCTGTCTAACCCGGACAAAGTTTTGTGCAAAAGAAGCTCAAAATTAACTATGGAAGACAGAGGATATAATAACACGGTGTTCGGAAATGGTGTAGTTTTTTTGTTCGTATGCCTTCTGGGAAAGGTAAATAGAGAAGAAACTGAAAAGTGGAACTGCAATTAGGATAGGTGACCACCGTTGCACAAAACCTGGTGACTGACGGTGGTGCTATTTTCGGGTGTCTCTAAAGAGCAGAAATGGTACTCTCGAACATACCGTGTAGGCTCGAAATCTGGATACTTTAAAAAGTTTATCTCCTCTGCGTACTTTTCTCAAAACAGCACGCAAATTTGATCATGGTCTTTAAGTGTTATTCAGAATCATCACACTAATTAATTATGTTACTAAGTACCTCGACGTAATATTCAATACAAAATAAGGTGTCCGAAATACCGAACCGTTCGATATGCGGAACGCCGTCCGGTACATGGTCCAGAATCATTAATGTGCTTCCCCTTCCATTGCTTCTCATTGGACAAGCATCAGCGACAAACCGAGACAACGTATTATTATTTAAAAAAAATGAAAATGAAGTTAGTTTGATTTTGTCTTCTGTCACATTTAATAAGGGTTCATGTTACGCACACGATGATTAATTACCAATTTGCAATCGACGCTCGTCGGTGATTGGCAGTTGATGGTGGAACGGAGACCGACGTTAATGGTGCGGAGCAAAATTTGGGTTGGTATGAAATAGACAGCTAGTATTTTTCTCCCTCTCGTACATAGACAATTTGGTGGAGCCCAACCCCAACACACTTAGAAATAACTAATTTTACACGTGACGGAATCCATCTCTGACATAAAGGATGAGACGCAAACAAACATGTCATGTAAAATTAAGTGCCCCGAGACTGAAAAGTTCGTTACTCGACGAAAAGTACGTTTGATTGAGCTGAATTTTGCGTCTATTGTGACTCAATTTTATGTCAAAATTGACGCTCGTATATGTCAGTCTCAGAGCACCTAAATTTACATGAATTTTTCTAAGTGTGTACGCAAGGGGTCTACAACCTCTCAAAAACAGTGTACTTATGTAGTTTACCAGAAGTTCGCATCGATATCTAGCAGTAGCAAACCTCAAAAGGAACAGCAAAAACTGCAGCTTTGAAGAACAAGAATCCTCAGGAGGTGAAGAATAAAATTGAACTGAAATCTTTATGAAGAAGCACATCGGAGGACAAAAAACCGAAAACTCACTGAAAGGAACCTCGAATTCACGTACGGAAAAGAAAGATAGGGATACGCCAAGAGAGGAAGAGGATCCAAAAAAGTAAGAGGATGTTTCCAAGATACGATACGACCATAGATTTGACGTAGGATTAGGTGCTCGGTATCAATATTTGGCGACTGTGCTAGGGAAACCACTTTTTCCCATCACGGAAACGCATCGTTTTCTGATGACAAAATTATGCATTTTCGAAATTCAATAGACAAGAAAGCAAATTATTAGGCAAGAACATGTAGCAATATGACAAAACATAGTTGAAAAGTGCAATCAACTTAGATATTAAGGAGTTAAACTAGGTTCTAAATTAAGCTTTGTTGAACATTATAATAACATTCTCTATAAGGCAAGCAACATGCTAGGGTTTATTAGAAGGTTTAGTTTTCATTTCAATGATCCATACATATTCAAAACATAATACGTAGCATATGTTGAGTTCTGTAGTATAGTCTGGGCTCCATATCAAGATACTCAAATAAACCGCATTGAATCAGTTCAAAAACAGTTTCTATTATTTGCTCAAAGAAAGTTAGGCTGTACGAGTTTACCCTTACTATCTTATGAGTCTCAATGTATTTTGATCAATTTGGATGCACTTTAAAAGCGAAGGCAGTTCGCAATGATAGCATTTACAAACAATGTTGTAACACAAAGAGTGAATGCCACAGAGCTTTAGAAAACCTAAATTTGTATGATCCCACTCGTTTCTTAAAAAAAAGAAATATGTTTTATATTTACAGCCAAAAAACAAACTATGCCAAGAGCACGCCTTTAATTAGAATAATGTCTTGTTGTAATGAGCATTATGAAACAATTGATTTTACAATGAACAAAAATGCTCTTAAAAACATTTCTTTTCGAGGTTAGTCAGACATTTAAAATTAAAATAGAGTTAAGTGTTTTTGTAACTTAAACTGGTCTACATTTGATTGACGACAAATAAATAAATAAATGAATGAAAAAGCAAAAATTTATTGGAGGAATTTCTTGCTAAAATGGTTATGTCCTGGAGAAAAACTTGCCTCAATTCAAAGTGTTTTTGGTTAATTGACAAGGTTTGTGGTATTCGGTCTTTGTGAGAATTTGTATTTACCACTTTAATACTATTACGCATTTGACCACAAACGTGTGGTTGCTGGGTACATTATCAAAAAGCTATTGATGATGAACGAACGTTCAATGCAAATTAACTCGTAAACAACAATAATTTATGGTGCTCCTGGAACGAACCGTTTTGTCGTGATGTTTGAGTAATGCTGAGCTATTAGAATGTTAGACGCGCTTGGCATAGATGGCCCACAGCAGCCCATGACGAGCAACTGAATCCGATCAGTAGCGGTGCGGCATCTTCCTCCTCCTTCGGTGAATCGAGGGCTATTGAGGGTAGCCTTGATAGCTAGCTACTTGCGGGGAGCCTTCGTTGTGTACTGGAGAAAAATTTACAACACCACGCGCCGAAAGCACTGCTGCTGCTGCGGATGATGACCGACACCACCACTCACAGCCAGATCGGATGGAATTTAATTTTGAAATCTGTGTTAGGGGAAGCGCTTTTCGTAGGCAATCGGAGATAATTTTAATTATCATAACAACAGTTGCGCATTCGTGCAATTTTCAATAGTAACTTTTTGAAAATTCATAAAGTCTTTATTTTATCAGCTTCGTAGAAAATTTCCTATCGATTGGCATATTAAGAATTAAAATCCATCATCTATGGATCGCAATCAGACCACTTTCATGCCACGACCGACTTTGGTTTTTGAAATTGCACCCCCATGGTATGTTAGATTTAAACTTATGACAACTGACGTCCGATTGATGACCTTGACAAAAGTCCAGAAAATACTCTTCAATTACTATTTTGAAATCTGTTTTAGGGAAAGCGCTTTTAATTTTGATCACCATAGCAACAGTTGGACATTTGTGTAATTTCCAATAGTGATCTATTGAAAATTGATAAAGTGTTCATACAGATTCGCACACAAATTTTCAATCGATTGGCTTGTTTAGAACAAACATCTATCCGCTATTGACAGAGTTATAAATGGTCAAAACCATACCACTTTTTGTAACACGGTCGATTTTAGTTTTTTTTTTTTACTGAACCCCAATATGTTGCAGAAAAACGTTATCCTACTTCAAAAATTTTAAGGATGATCAACAATACAACAAGTGGATGGCGTACTATTGGAAATCATAAAAAGAAGAATAACAACCGAAGAAGGGAGAGAATAAAATGAAGGACACACACACGTATCGAAAAAGAAGTGTTATTTAAATTCAATATGATGCACACATGCGTCATACATCATACAACTTTACATTTTAGATCATGTAAAGTTATGAAACATTTCATGAAATATTTTGAATATTGTATGCAACAATCCATTTAATTGAGCAATATTCCTTGCAAGTCAGTGGAATATTTTGTCTAACATTCAATTCGTTTGAGCTCAAGTTTGTCGGAAATAACCAAGACCAAACTGTTCCATAAGCATACCATTGAGCGTAACCTGTATAAATTTTGGATTCGTAAATTGTGCAGCCATCACAATGATACATGCTGCGAATTTCCAAAATGGAAATTCACTAGACTGGTTCAGGAATGTACCCACTATCTGTAGCATGGTTTTGCTTCGCCTTTACTGCGAGAGATATCTTTGACAGTCCCATGAATGTGTTCATTGTTTGAATAGTCAAAACTAGGGTTTGTTGAAGTATGATTGTTGTGCCGATTGTGTGAGAAAATAAAAAAAAAACTAAAGGATTTATTTTAGCTTCAGTTGTATGAGATTTGTTGGAATCAAAATACAGATGAAAACATGATAAAATACAGTAACACTATACTTAAATAGTGAGATCCAACATTTCATAGTCTGAGCCACCTGTAGTTTTTTTTTTCGTTAGAATAATTCGGAAGGTGTGCCATTACTTTTTTTTTAGAGGAAACCAACCACTTTAATCTGCACAAAACATTGTTGACAATACTAACGATAAGTCAAAACAACGTTCCAAAAACTGGTAAAGCATCTCAATTTCTTCATCAACACCTAAAACGAATTACCATGGCATTTGAACTATTTTTTTGGTTTCAAAGAGGGGGGTTTTGATCTCATTTCCGCCTTGCTGAGCACAATCTGCGCTTTACCTCTCTTTTCGAACGGATATGATCAAAAAATGGAACGATTCTACTATAGGTGACTTTTAAATGCATTTACCTTTTCAAACATATAGTTGGATTTGACAAAGATTCACAAATTGTTGAGATATTGTTACAAATATATTGTTAAAATCGTTAAGTTTATAAAAACACTAGTGTCACTTAGTGACATTATTCCGAACTTAAGAGTTCATTAACCAAAAAATCTTGACCTCCTGAACAACATTGCGCAAAACAGCAACTTTGTATCTAGCAAAGATCTCGAGATATCTACCCAGATTTTACAATTCATAGTAAAAACTAGTGTCACCTAGCCAGAGAATTCGGAACTAAATTGTCCGCAATTCAAAAGGCCTTAGTCTTTTGAACGACAATGAAGGAAACAGCATTTTTGACCCAGCATTTACACGAAATTCTTTGGAAAACTAGTGCCACCTAGCAAGAGAAGGTCGAACTAAACTGTCAACATTTCAAAAGGTGTTGGCCTCCTTAACAACATTGCAGAAAACAGCAACTTTGTATATACCAAGGATGTTGAGATGTCGACCCAGAATTTACACGGAATTCATGAAAACACTAGTACCACCTAGCGAGAGGATTCCGAACCAATCTCTCAACAATTCAAAAGGCCTTGGCTTCTTGAACAACATTGCAGAAAACAGCATCATTGTATCTAGCAAAAATCTCGAGATTTCGGCCCAATATTTAAACGAAATTTATAAGAACATTTACTTAGTGAAAGAATGTCGAACTAAACTGTCAACAATTCAAAACGTCTTGACCTCCTAAACAACATCAAAGAGAACACTTTGTACCTAGCAGGGATCTCGAGATGTCAACCCTGCATGTACGCAAAGTTTATAAGAATAATAGTGCCACCTAGCGAGATAATTCTGAACTGAACTGTCACCAATTCGAATGGTCTTAGCCTTCTGAGCAATAATGGAAAAAACAGCTACTTTGTATATAGCAAGAATCCATTTTTTTCCTCTATCCGGGACATAAAACCACTGCGACCAGTAATTTGATCTATTGTCTGTAGTAAATCCCGTGTCCTTAGTTTAGTACATGTCGTATTACTTCATCACTATTGAGAAATGATGAAGTATTCGGTTTTGATACAGTTGTTATTCTCTTCTTTATCGCAAGGAGTCGATTCTAATTGAATGGTCCCGCTATTTATACCGTTCCAAAAGTGAGAACACACGGGGGCAACAATCAAGCATTTCGTCGTTGCTCACATCAATGTGATGAATATAGGGGTTAGGATGACTGAAACAGACTCTCGAACAGACTACTCTTTCTAGCATTCAGCACTGCGAAGCAAGTGTGAAAGAGTAAGCTGTTTTGTTCTGTCGTATCTCCGTCGTACCGCTGTCAATATGCCTAAAAATGACAGATTTTCCAAAAATACAGTGCATCTATATGTGGTTGACAGGGATAGAGCCCCCCTGTGAGAACACCCTCCAAAAGCGCGCCCATTTGTCAGTCAAAATTGGATTCGTTAGCCATTGTTAGATAATGACCATGCATCAAAACCCTAGTCTTAACTACTTTAAACTAGAGAACAACGGATAGAAGATTAGGAATGATAACTAACAACTTCTCTTACCAATCTCGATAATTATTAACAGGTTAATATTCATTTTATTCAATTAGTATATGATGCTGTCATTACTGTTTATACTATAATTGTAACTAACTCATTTAGGCATATTCATTTGACCTGCATTGGATTATTATTTGACATGGAATGATATGAGAAAAGGATGGACTCACGATTCAGCATAGAGAGTGTATGGGAGCCGTTCTAGGGGTTGTTTGGGGCATGTTGTTCATCTTAGACACTATAGTTTGACGTGATCACATGATCACCTCACGTTCTGGAATGTAGCATTGAGACTTGAGATTTGGCCTTTATAAGACCCCCTTCTATCTCAAAAAATCAAAATCAAATTAAGTTGGAAGATCATGGTCTTCTGACGTTCTTCATCATCTGCTCAGCAGGAAACATTGGTGTACTTGGCGTTAAGAATAGGGCCATCAAATCCAGGTAAACCAAGGCAAGATCTATTTTCCCATAGTAAATCCCATTTAAACTTTAAATGACAAGTGCACCATGAGATTACAACCAAATCAAAGATTGGAATTCTCGGTCAGCTGCAAGATAAGCTACACAGTTCGAAAAAGTAGTGTAAATTTCAGTTCAGTATGATGCACATAAATGGAGTGTCACATATCATATAATTTTACATTATATATCATGTAAAGTTCTGATACTTTTCATGAAATTTGGCAAGCTGCTTTTCAGCTGCTTTTCGTGGAGCTGAACATGGACAGTATTTTCATCTCTCATTCTTCAACGATTATTCATTATTCTCTCCCATCCAAACCGTGAAAATATCACTATCTCAAAATCGGTGAGAACACTTTTTAATCTCCTATTGGACACCAAAAATATTGGCTCCTGTGTTGCTGTACTCCGAGCAAGAGTGTAGTAAATAAGCGTTTGAGCAGAATGTGATGTTAACAGGCAGCGATGCTGCATTACCAGATTTTTGTACACGAAAAAAGATGGGACCCTCTTGTTTATTATGATACGGTAAGGTTCTGTAACAAGTTAGTTAGTTAAATAAACACTACAATTTTTGATTCTACACAGTTCGAAAAAGTAGTGTAAATTTCTGTTTAGTATGATGCACATAATTGGAGCGTCACATATCATGTAACATTATATATCATGTAAAGTTCTGAGATATTTCATGCAATGTAGTAAATATTGTATACAAAAGCCCATTGCTGTAAACAACATTGTTTACAAGTTGCTCGGTTGCGTGAAATGAAATACAATGTTTAAATTACTATTAAAATTCAGCATTTTTATCTGTGTATTTTTTGGTGTAACAAACATTTTGAATTATCAAAATAAACTAGGGGGTCCCTATTTTTTTCGTGTACAAAAATCTGGCAGTGGCATCGCTGTTAACAGGTGAGGTGATATGAATTGGTCGGCTCTTTTGATCTCCTACTTTTTAACTGGATTAGTCAATCATTTAAACAGTGGGAAAACGAAAAAAAAGACAAATTAACATCTCCTTACATGTTTACATCACATTGGTTTGAGCCAACTTAAGAGCAACATAAAATAATACCTTAACTATTTGTTTGTATTACCTCTGCGCGAAGTTAACGATTTGCACAGTTGAAGATGCTAATTACAAATAACAGACTAAAGTGGTAATTTTTATACGATAGATGAGGGGATAAAAGTATAGAGTTGATAGTTCCGTTAGAATACGGGAGTGTGAAAGTTTTCCTTGCTCGCTTTCTACTCTCTATATACAATTTTCACACTTCTGTACTCTAACGGAACTATTAACTCTATACTTACATCTCCTCATCTATCGTATAAAAATTACCACTGAGGCAAATAAACTTAAGAGTTTTATAAGGCTCAACTTATGAACGAAACATATGAATTTTATTTGCGTGACTTATGAATGATTTTCTTTCTAACATGAGCTCTTGTACATGTTTAACCATTCCATTTCCCCAATCGTTGTAAGACGAGTGGCCACCATAATCTCAACGTCCGAACCATGAACCAGTCTGCTCAGTTTTATTTTGACGCAGGATTACGTCTTTTGGCAACGTATTGGGGGTGCAATTTAAAAAAAAAACAAATCGACCCGCATTACGAAAAGTAGTCAGGTTTTGACCACTTATAACTCTGTCAATAGCGGATGGATTTTTTTTTTCGAAACAAGCCAAGCCATTGGAAATTTTTCTACAAATCTGCTAAAATGAACACTTCATCAATTTTCAATAGGTCACTATTTAAATTTACACAAATGTCCAACTGTTGCAATGGTGATCAAAATTATCACCAATTGCCTGCAAACAATATTTTCCCTAACACAGATTTCAAAATCGCATTCCATCCGGCTTATTCAATCACCGTGTGGTGGTGTCCGATCGGTAGTCATCAGCAGAAGCAGCAAAGATGAATACTAAGATGAAACTGTCGGAAGAAAAACTTTCTATTTTAGTGTCTTCTTTCACGGTCCCTTTCATCCAATGAGAACCCCTCGTATTCAAGGTAATTTTGTGGTTTTGCTGCCCCCTCGGAAGAGATGAAATTTTGCGCTCATTTTTATCAAAACAATCACACCAAAATCAGAGGTGTCCCATTTTTTAATTACTCGATTAACAACTAATCGATTATTTTTTGTTCGCTGTGCTGCCATTTTTCCACGAATGAGAGTGCAGCACATGTTTGAAACGATCGGTGATGATCCTGTGGAGATGTTAATGCTTATATCGGCATGATCTAACCGATTATAAATAGTTTACTTTTCGGTTCGTTAATCGATTAAACGATTATTCGAATGAAAATCGGACATCACTAGATGAATGTGAAACGTCATTTCAAATATAAGGCCGTTCATAAATAATGATACAATTTGAAAGGGACCGGGGCTAATCACAAATTACGTCTCCATGGTAACTGAAATAAACACGAGTGTTCACCGGTTGGTAGCAGCAGCAGTGCTTTCGACGCGTGGCGTTGAATATTGTTCTATAGTACACAACAAAAGGCTGCCCGCAAGCAGCGGGCTGCAGCCCACATAAGCGTCCATTCACCAAAGAAGGAGGAAGAAGCCGCACCGCTACTGATCGGATTCAGTAGCTCTACGTGAGTCGCTGTGGGCCATCAATACCAAGCGCGTCTCTCGTTTTGCCTCATCTGTATTGAACACCCTATTAGCTAAGCATTATTCAACCACCACGACAAAACGGTTCTTTTCAGGACAACCATACATTTGTTGAAAAGTATTTTCTGGACATTTGTAAAGGTCATCAATCGAACGTCAGTTCCCATAAGTTTAAATCTAACATAACATGTATGTTTAAGGCAACATTGATGGTGCAATTTCAAAAACCAAAGTCGGTCGTGGCATGAAAGTGGTCTGATTTTGATCCATAGATTATGGATTTTAATTCTTAATTGGAAAGGAAATTTTTCTACAAACCTGTTAAAATTAACACTTTATGAACTTTCAAAAGGTCACTATTGAAAAGTTTACGAATGTACAACTGTTGTTATGATAGTTAAAATTATCATCGATTGCCTGCGACAAGCACTTTCCCTAACACAGATTTCAAAATGGAATTCTATCCGGTCTCACCGAACGGTGTTTATTGAATTACCTCATGTGGTGAGTGGTGGTGTCCGGTTGTGATCAGCAGCAGCAGCAGGGCTATTATTTAGAACAATTTTACCTAGTAGCTCACATCCCGGCAGAATTCTCAAAAAGTTTGGCAGTTCGTAATTGCAAAATTGAGCATATTTGTAATTCTGTGGCGGATATCTTAAACTTGAATATTTTGTATGGAAATCGGCATGCGCTGCTGTATCGAACAGAATTGTACAAAAAATGTCTTTACATATTTCTCGAGCAACATATGCAAAGATCCTAATTTTCAAATATAAACATAACGTTTACCGATGATTGCTCATTAGACTGATGCAAAATTTGAAATTTTCACTCCAAAATGCTCAAACGGTTCCAAATGGTAAACATACTTTTGAATATAATGATCAATAAATGATCCATAAAATATTGGAAAAAGTTCCATAAAAACATCCAAATGATCCATAAAACATCGGAGAAAATCTCTAAAAAAAGTGTCGATGATCCATAAAAATCATTATCAATATTTTATGTGAAATTTAGCAACACAATTGTAAAAATGTACCGGTAAATTTCTAAAGAATGAGCATTGAAATTGTACGAATTACCCATAAACATATTGCAATTGATCCATAATACATTCAGCAGTGAACCTTAAACTAAAGAAAGTGATCCATAGAAAATAAAGTTTGCGCACCTAAAAATATAGACATGTTCGGATTAATGAAAGCAACTTCCTCAGAGCAGCCTCGTTTTGGTCAGCTTGAAACTGAAATAGGTTTTATTAACCCATCATTAATCCGAACATTCTTGAAGAACAACGTCGGATATAACCTCAATATGTCACCGTTGAGTGAAGAACAGAACAGCGATCGAAACTGTACGCTTTGTGAAGGCCATGACCACGTAGATGATAGGGTCCAGTGTGATGTCTGCGATTTCTGGACCCATTATAGTTGTGCTGGTAAGACAGCAGCTGTAAAGGAGGTTCCGTAGACGTGCTCGAAGTGCACTCATATGCTGAAGGTGCCGAAAGGAACCAAGAAGTCTGTCCCAAAGAAACCACCTAGCAGAAATAATAGTGCGAGGAGTAATGCCGGATCCGAATCTGGAAAAGGAAGTGGCAATGAGGTCAGCCTGAAGGAATCCCTAGACCAGTTTCAGCAGGAGAAAAGTGCAAAGGAGAAAGCGCTGGAGGAAGAAATATTCCTCCATGAAAAGCAATAGGAGGCTGATCGGGAGATTTTTCAAACCTAGAGTTATTTTCCGTCACTCTTTCAACAAAGATTTGACTAGACTAAGGATTTAGGGATTCAATTATTATTTTAGTTAAGCACACAAACGATGTAGAATGAGCTACTTACTAGTTATTTAGGGTAAATCAAGTATCTAGCGTTTAGGAACAAATTGTAGGTTACCAAATTTTAGGATCATATTGAAGTATCTAGATTAAGCAAATATAGAGTTATTAAATTCAATATTTTCACGAACTCCTCCTTCAACTAACCTATTTTAGAAGCTAGTTCACTACAAATCACTAAAATTTAATTAAACGATAAGCAATTAACTTAATTTAGCTGTAAAACGTGTTCAAGATAGTTTGGAAAAACTCACAGTTCCGTTGAATCAAACGTGACGTCTGTCATTGCTGACACCGACCGTTACCGTAGTTCTCCGAATCTTCCACAGGGTTGTCGCTGGGTTTGGCGGTACAGGGTTATCCTGATATTCCGAACAGTCATGATCCATAAATTAGACGTTGATTATTCACGTTTTGGACACTATATTATTAATTTTGATCCATAAACCTCTACCTAAAATACACGGGCAGGACAGTAAATCTAGATAGATATGCAGTGGAGCAATTTTTCAAGGTTTATGGAGCAAAATTTTAAAAAATAGTGTCGTAAACATGAATAGTATACGTCTAATTTATGGATCATGCCTATATTTTTAGGTGCGCAAACTTGATTTTCTATGGATCACTTTCTTTAGTTTAAGGTTCACTGCTGAATGTATTATGGATCAATTGCAATATGTTTATGGGTAATTAGTACAATTTCAATGCTCATTTTTTAGAAATTTAGCGGTACATTTTTACAATTGTGTTGCTAAATTTCACATAAAATATTGATAATATTGATATTTTTTATGGATCATCGACACTTTTTTAGGGATTTTCTCCGATGTTTGATGGATCATTTGGATGTTTTTCTATATTTTATGGATCGTTTTATCAATTCTAAAGGTGCATACTTAGGGCTGCCGTTCCAAATATTGTCCTGATTAGTCTCCCAAAATGTAAACTCATTTGTTAAGTAGCTGACTTGGCAAAAACCATTTGAAGATTATATGGAAATTACTATAGGAAAACAAAACTATTTGATGAGATCAAATTTTTGGAGACTAATCAGAGCCCAATTTTTAACTATTTGAGCACAGTGGAGCGAAAATTTCAAATAATGCATCAGTCTATGCTCATACTCACGCAAACTAACTATACCATCTGGTAAAGGAAACATCCTCTACCAGATGCTACTGTTGGTTTGCTCAAGGCTCATTCACTTAATCCGCGAGAAATCAAAGTTTATAGTCATTGTTTACATTTGACACTTGGGCCCATATCACATGTTGATCAAGATTTTATGTTTGGCTGTAAAACTCAAGAATCTAAAACATTGGTCAGTTATAACTATAGATACTATAGATTCCATAGATAAGCGGAGGCGAAGTAGAGTGAAGGCAAATGAACTGTCAGTTAGTGTAGGCAAACGAGCATGACGTCATCATGGTGTTTTTGCGAGGATAGTATTGTAATATTATGGGTACAAAACGCTTTCCACACACCACATTTCGATTTATTTCGCATAAGAAATATTACGCAAACCGCTCCTCGATTCATTGTTGCAAATATTTGCTTTGCACTTCATTTTGAACTTTTGTGGCTGTAACAAAACAAAACTACACAACGAAGAGCTCTATGATGGAATGACAATTTTTCAAGGATGCTAGTAAGATCATTTATTTTTCATGGTTGCCAAAAAAAAAACTTTTCGTGCCTTCGCTTATCTCTGGAAACTATAGTATCTATTGTTGTAACATGTTATAAGCATACCTTGATGACATTTTTTTTTCCGATAATTATTATGACATGTTAGGCATTAAGAAGATCATAAAATAAATTTCCACATCAAATACAGCGCTTAATTCAAATGTCCCCAATCGATGAGCCACAGAGAGAGTTAATATATAATTGCCTCGAGGCAGTTTGCTACATAATTAAGCTAATTGGTGTACTTACCGTTTCGAGTAGCAATCGGCAACCGGCATTCACATTCGAGTTAATTCGCTAGCGAGTTTCCCAATCAGTAATCCAAGAGAATACTCAGAATACCACACTTTGCCTTCGTCTGTCTTGTGAATCCATCGAGTGTATTCATCAGAAACTATTGGGTCTTGAAGTGTATCACGTTCCAATCAGTACGAAACTTGGCTTCGATTTGAAGTGCCACACATCGACCACATCTCATTCAAAGTTCAATAAATTACTCCGATATTGCGATGATGTTGATGTTGATGATGATGGCGACGATGGCGGCGGCGGCGGCGGCACCCGATCAAGTGTGTGTATCAGGTCCCGTCGTATGATACCGATGCCAATATAGTTGCTGCGTATATTTGTTGTTCTTGCGTTGTTGATTCAGATTGGAACTATATGAGCAAACAAAGCTGCAACCACTTGAAATCAAATTCTAAACACACTTGTTTTTTTTTTCTCTTCACAATACTCCACCAACGTTGTCGCGACGTCGATGTGTGCTATTATATTTTATGTAACACGGCAGCTTTTTTCCCACCTCCAACTCAGGCACAGCACGCGTCTCATCACCGAGGGCGATATTTAGTGTCTGGTAAAGTAGTTACTATAGTAGTAAATCAACCTCACAACCTGAACAATTATTTTACCATCATACGAACGCTTGCACTGCACTAGTCGGTAGAAGCCCTGTTCTTTTAATCTAACATTAATTTTCGTTCGCATTTGTTATTAATTTCAGATTGTTCGTTTACACGTTTTCGTTTTAGGGCAATTCCTCCGTTCTTTTGAGCACACATGTATTTTTTTTTTCTCAAACATTTCTTCGGCACGCCAACCACTTCAACTATCCATCCATTTATCTCTATAACTATAGGTTCCACACAAACATTTTGCAGTGGAAAATTGAACAATACCATCCCAGCTATTCAACCTATTCAACCAACATTTGCCAGAGCTCTCCAGTTGTAGGTTGGTATTAGATTTTTCCCAACTTTCCGCTCGTCAGCTACCCGTCCTCACTCTCTCGTGTTTGTGTGCCATATCTCGAATGACCAGGCAAATAAACTATATTCTATTTAAGCTCGCATTTTGTAATGATTTTTCCAGAACGTTTCAAACAATGCAAAATCGTTGCACCATGCACCCCCTCGTCGATAGCAGCTAGCTTTTTTCATGTTCCATTAGTTTAGTTTTTTTTTTCGGATTAAATTTCGAATGTGTATGCATTGCACCCACACGGTGCACCAAACAACGACGACGATGACGGCGATGCAACATCTAATGGCGTGAGACAGATTATGGGAAATAAGTTTTTTAAACCCTTCTCGTTCGGAGAGCAGTGCCCACCGCGAGTGTGGTAATGTCCTCGGGAGATTAGTTACAGTTTTCAGTTTGGATGCACAAATGAGGTGGGTTCGTAGTTGTGGTGTAAAGTGTATATTTTGGTGGAGCTTATGGCTGTAATGACTGTTAAATGACTGTATTTTGTTTGCCTGTTGGCGACAGGGCTGATGACGATAAGCGGTAAAGAGCTTGGAATGAATGCTTTTCCATGTTTTGTTTTGCTAAGAGGATAACACTAACCATTGTATTTTTGTTCTGTTTTGTCAAATCGTCCAATCGCGGGCCTCCCTTATCTCAGTCGGTAAAGGCACAGCTACTAAGCAAGACCATGCTGGAGGTGGCTGGGTTCATTTTCCGGTCTGGTCTAGGAATTTTTCGGGTTGGAAAATGTCTCGACTTCCCTGGGCATAAAGTATGATTGTACTTGTCACACAATTATACTAAAGCAAAAATGGTACAGGCATCGAAAGCTCTCAATTAATAACTGTGGACGTACTTCTAGAACACTAAGTTGAGAGAATGCAATAAGCCATTATGTGATAAGCAATAAACTTGATATGCAAAGAAGAAGAAGAAAGGACCATAGATACATTTTATTCTGTTGGATCTTAGTTTGAAACTATACCTAACGAAACTAATGTTTCGTGCTTTCTAAAAGACCGAATAGATTATGGAATCCATTCAATTTGCACTTATAGGTCTCCAACACTCACAGGATTATCTTCTTTTGAAATTTAGCTTGAAATTATGGGACATCAAATCTGAAACTTTCGAAGTTTAAAAAATATATAAAGCTTTTAGGGTGATGGCCAATGCTATATGAGGTGAGCCTAGATGTGTTAGGAGTTGAATACGATTAGAAGATCTCAATGGTCACCTTCAGAGGCTTTATAGGACTGAACTGCAAAAGGTTGCGTGAATGCTAGAGATTAGGACTGTGTAAAACATAGGTGAATCATTATCACGATATAAGGGCTGTTCAAGTTATAAAACGGACATCAACAATTGTCTGTAACTTTTTTCATTTTTCATTGTAAGTATATGATTGTTTATTCAGGATATATATAGATTATGATCCTAACAAAAACATACATTTCTTAAATTAATGATAATCAAACTCATAACCTCAGAATGAACCACTCTTGGGGCCCCTGGTGTATTTTTTTATTGCAGCCCTATGATTTGATATCAATTTTCAAATTTCTGGCATATGTGAAATACACTGATAGGCAAAATAATGTGCCCACCTCATCATTTTTTTTAATTACTTTCAATTATGTGTTCAAACTAGAGTAAACACAATATAGTCTTTTGCTATCTATCTTTTTTTTTTTTTTTTAATTATTTCAAAGTGATTTTCATAAGGAATACTGAAAAAAAAGAGTGTTACTTAAAGAAGAAAAAATCAATTTGCATTGAAAAAATTTGGTGGGGTTGTGTACGAGACACGACCGCATGGTTGACGTAGACTACGTTAAGCTGTAAAGTGAAATTCTAGTGCATTTTTCAAGATATTTAAGGGGCGACCCCGGCGTAGTGGTTAACATCCATACCTCTCACGCCAAAGTCACGAGTTTAAATCTCACCCCCGGACAAGTCACGAATGACCCAAGAGTGTTAAAGTGACTATAATAATAAAAAAAAAAGATATTTAAAATTTAAAAAAACAGTAGAGGTAACCTAAGATTTCACTCCAATGTACATATTTTGGATTTCCTTTTTAATAAAACTTGGTTAAATTCAGGACCTCATAAAAATGCAAATACATATTCTATTACATTTGGTTCCTAAATTACAATCAGATATGAAGGTAAAAAAAAACCAGGTGCACAATTTTGCACCAATGTTATGCAACATTTCGTAGTTGACCGGGAATATCTCGATTAGCCATAAATCTCTCCAATAAGTTCTCGGTACAATCTTTTTTAAAAATTTTGTTTGCGTTTTGTAGACGCACATGCATCATTTGGCATAAGAACACGGAGCGTTTCTGTGGTGGGAATAAAATTGACTTCCATATCCATCACAGATTACAAATTCAACAGTGAGCATACATAAGAGCGTAACCGCGATGATCGATTCCCTCTTTTGTTAATAACTCACTTGGATTAACATATCTCGGTGCGTTTGCTGTTGATTTTTATAGTCAATACAACCTGTTACAGGTCACAGAACTACATTAAACAAATATTCAAGCTGAACATTACATTAGGTCCTAAGTTTAACATTGATCGATTCTCTTCGTCGACTTTCTCTTTCGTTAATAACTTTGGTACATAACCATTTCTTATTGTGTTTGTCGTATTAGATGCTAGATAAAAGTTCCTTTTAGCATCGCTGAAAATACGTGGGAATGTCTTTACATGGCCGAGGGGATACTAGGAGAAAGTCGCCGAAGAGAATCTGTCAATGTTACTTAGTATCTAATACAATGTTCAGCTTGAATTGTTTCGCTTAGCTGTAGAAATATAGAAAGAAAATCGATGAATAGAATCGATTATTGCAAGTAGGCCCTTTTCAACGCTCACTGTCAAATTTCAGTACCTAGCACGAAAAAAAAGTTGACGGTACCTCTCTTTATGCTAAGAGATAAGCATTGTAAGCCCCTCCTACTTGAAGAATGATGCAATCGGACGGCTTGCTATGCCTCGCCCTCATCAGTGAAAATCTGGGATTTTATAAACCGTTGTATAGCATAATTTTCCAAGTAGGATGGACTTTCATAGCTAATCTAAAAGCATAAATAGAGGTACCGTCTAAAAATTTCAGTGCTTGGTACAGAAATCTGTAATCTGTGCAGGGAAATCCCCACCACAGAAACACCCCGTTTTCTTATGCAAAATAATGGATGTGCGTTCACAAAACGCACGAAATTTCAAGCTAAATTTTCTGATCGCAAAATATTCACTATCAATACCGAAATTTTGCATAAATGTCCAACCCGTGTTTTGTGTTCTTTTTTTTTAGCATTCTGAAGAACCTCTACCTGAATAGGAACATTGTTGAAACATAGCACTGATTTTCACTGTTGCCCAATGCTTAGGGAGCTTTCATAAATAACGTAGTAGTTGCGCTTTTTTTTATAACTTTTCAGATTCAAGCAGCACGATGTGCAACCAAATGGTACTCGATTATGACGACTGGGTTTGGGGAGGACGTTTATTTCATGAAAACATTGATAAAATTATCACTTTTTTTGTACATTTTTCTACAATATTTTATGGAAAATTGGAAAAGTGTTTATTGTAGCAGATTTTGAGAGTTATTTCCTATCGATTGGTGTATTTGGATTTTGATTTCATCTATAAATGAAAAAGTTATAAGCGTTCAAAACCTTACACCTTTACGTGACGTTCGCAGTTTTAGATTTTAGATTTACCCCCAGTACCTTCCCGTAAGACGTAGTCTACGTCAAAATAACAGTGACAAGCCCTTTACTTTTTTTCATCCGTATTTTTGATCGTGTGATCTCAAATTGCAACCAAATTAAGTGCAACTTGTTTAAAAAAATCAGAAAAAAAATCTAATAAAAATATGATGCTGTTGAATATTATGTTCTCGTCCTAAATGAGGACAAAATTAAAAAAATATCATGAATAACAGAATTGACTGTATTGTAAAGCATGGATATTTTTGAACTATTTTAGCTGTAATGAGTAACCGCGATGAGTGAGTACTCGTCGGTAAAGCTAATCGCTAATTGTGACACTCTGGAAGCGAATTTGAAATAGTATGTGCAGGGCTGTTACAAGATTTTCCAAATTTGATCCGCGAAATCAAAAGAAATCCGTGACTTCAAATACTAATCCGCTACAAAAAAAAAATGTTTTCAGTGCTTAAAAATACCAGTTGTACACTATACTACATTGCATTTCAAGCTTATAGCTTATAGCATATTATATTTTAGCCTGCCCTCAACTTAGTGTTCTTTGAAGTACCTTCACATTTTAATTGAAAGCTTTCTATGCCTGTACCATCCTATGCCCAAGGAAGTAGAGAAATTTTCCCACCCGAAAAATTAATAGACCGGACGGGAATCGAACTCAGTCGCCTCCAGCATAGGCTTGCTTTGTAGCTGCGCCTTTACCGACTGAGCTAATGGAGTATCGCTTGTAACCTTTGAAAAAATAAAATAAAAAATAACAATGTATCATCTTCAGTTATTTATGTATAGTATAAATTCTGAGTAATTAGTGAACATAATAAAACACCCTTACATTATGAGATTCTATTGAATAAAACCGGCCTAGATTTGATGAAACATTATTAAAAAAATAATAATGCATTTTCATTTGAAATGCAAATTTTCTTGAAAATTAACCTTTGCGTCTCTGACGTACTTTGCTGTGCTAATTGTTGTAGTTAATTTGACTATAGTTTTCACAATTTTTGATCGATTCAAACCAAACACCCTGAACATAATCGAGAAATTACCAGAGTTTCATAAGTCACACCTGTTGGTCACGTCGCGGTTCTGTATTTGCACGGATATTCCTCCAATCCAATGGAGAGACATTTTCATGATATTTATTTTATTTCTAATATGAACCTTTTCGTTGTCACATCATAACCGAATCGTATATATGTGACTTTGTGGATCATGCACGACTTATTACTATGTATACTGGAAATTATATGGGGGAGAGGTAGCTCATCGATTCTTCCGGTTCGCCTCCTAGCATCGTGCTATAAGGTACCAGGCGATAACCAGGGTAGTTGATCGATAGCTCGATGACGTCATTTCGTTGGCGTCTGCAATGGGAAATTCTCATAGCAGGCGTTGACGATGGGACGTTGTCGAGTTGTTGAATAGCACCTATCGTGGTAACTCACCGATTACCTGTCGATCTGCCAAATTTGGAAAGACGTCTGCATTGAATTGTCTCATATAATAATATTTCGCCCACTATATCACAAGAAATTGCGAGTAGCTGAGTGGAATGGAGATAAGTTAAGCATTGGGTACAGGACCAAGTCTCCCCTGGGTGGTGCCAAAAGATGAGCGCAATAGAATCATCAAGTTGCCATAAGGCACGGAATGAGACTATTGCATGGCTGGGTAGTCAAAGTCTTCCATTCGTTAGTCATTTCAGGTGGATTAGAACAGGTTTACTGCCGCTATTCGCATAACAGTCCCATGTCCTATGGATTTCATATCTACATGGGACTGTTATGCGAATAGCGTTAGTTTAGGTGGGCGTTGGCCAGATTTCGATTTTTCAGATGTAATCCTGGATAGGACCCTGTCATTAAACGTCGCGTGAAAGTGGAACTTAATCAAGGCCTAAGTACTTTTTCGTAGTTTTTAGTTTTCGGATTTGAAAGATCGTCGGTTACAGGGGCCTGCTTACTGAGCAGAAAAACGCGGTCCCAGGTCCTTACATATCAGAGATTTATGGTAAAATCGCTTGTGTATCGTGTATTTTGCGAAACTCGTTGATGTCGTTGGTTCCAGGTTTGAATGGATACACAAATTTGAGCAACGGTATTATGTGATATGAGGGGCTCGGTGGCCTTAAAGCAACCGTTTTTGCTTACTGAGCAGAACATCATGAGTCTAATCTCAGGCCCATCCACATTCAAGATTCGTCAATCGTTTTATTTGTTAATATGACTACATGGTAATAACAGCAACTCGGTGATTAAAAAGGTGCTCGTCTGCCTAGTGGCAAACGTTTTTGCTTACTGAGCAGAAGACCGTGGGTTTAGTCCCAAGCTCCTTCGCGTTATATGATCGTTAGGACATCAATTCAGCTTATCGTTTACCAAAACGAACCCTGCTGCAAACCCAACCCTCTTATCCAACATCCCAGTGATTCCTCGTGGAAGTGCAGAGGTGTTCTCGGCTTCCATCAAAGCAAGTGTCATGTCAACACAATCCTTCCCATTCCTTTCTTGACCTGTGTTCGGGCGCGGCCGGCGCTGGTATTGCCTAATTTAAGATCACCAGTTTTTACACATTGAGGATGATTGCTAGTCCCAAGCATCGTCTATTGGTTCTCTGTGTAATTACAGCTGATCTGGCAGTAACAGAGTAGCAACCGTGGGCGGTCAATCAAGCTCAAGCTCAAGCTGTATACTGGAAATTATAGGTTTTCCAAATCGTCCAGGACATCAGTTGATTTGTTCTACTAGATCAACCAAGACTGCAATAATGTCTGTAGTATCGAAAAATGTCCAATCAGATTGAAAGTGTCTATGTGGATCATGCATGATCTATTTCCGAGTAATCCAGATGTTGTAGGTTCTTAAAAATCGTCCTGGAGTTCACATAATTCAATCTACTAGATCAACCGAGATTGGGACAATGTCTTTAATATCGAAATATTTCCAGATAGATGTACAGTGTCTATGTGGATCATGCATGAACTATTGCCATGTATATCAGATGTTTTAAGTACTCCAAATCGTTTTGGAGTTCAGATAATTTAATCTACTAGATCAACCATGACTGGGATAAATTCTGTAGTATCGAAATATGTCCAAACAGGTTCATATTGTCTATATGGATAATGTTTAATTATTTCCACGTAAACCAGATGATCTAGGTTCTCCAAATTGTCCTGTAGTTCAGATGTTTTGTTTTACTAGATCAACAAAAACTGGGAGGATATCTGTAGTATCGAAATATCGATATGGAAATCCTAGAACATTTGGCATACACATTTGAATAAGTTTTGGGTGATCTAGTAGAAAAATAATCTGATCTTCAGAATGATTTCGGAACCTATAACATCTTGTATACGTAGCAATAGGAGATTTTCGCGACTGAAAGTTCAAATCCGCAAATGGTCGAATTTTAGTAAAAATGTGAATGACCTAAACCCACCTAAACAAACAATTTATGCAAAGCTTCATTCAATTCGAAGAAGGTCGAGTTTTATAGATTCGTAATTTGGCTCATCTTTCCAATTTTGCAAAATAGTTAAATTTGAGAGTGATCAAAGCAAACTTCAAATAGCGTAGCGAAAGCTGGTAGCGAAAGCTGGTAGCGATTCATGCCACCAACAAGGATCATCAGGTCAGCATCATTTGTTCTGTTAACCTTGCATAGCCCGAAGCACGCACCGAACATCAAAGACAAATTCGCTAACAATTTTGAAATGTCAGTGCACCGATGCGTCGCCCGGTTGATGTTGATGAGTGCTTTATGTGTGTTTTCAAATTGAACTACACACTTAGAAATTATTACCGACTTCGGAAATTTTTTACCGAACATTCGGTAAAACTTTGACCCTCATTTCAAAAGCTATTTCACAAAATTTTAATTTCAAAATAATGTTAGCCTGGTTTAAATAATCAAGTATTATCATTGCGGATAAGTTTTCCTTGTTTTGTTCAGCTGTTGAAAACTTGGTAAAAATGACCGAAGTCGGTAATAATTTCTAAGTGTGTACTCTGTAAGCATCAGGCTTGAAAATGCTCATTACAGCTAAAATGCTACTTTTCAAAATTATGAAACTATGAGATATTATAATAATGATGTTTATATGTATGATCTAAGAATATGAGGTAAAGTTTGTGTAGGTATAAAACCTGAAGGTCTGTAATCATTTCTAAGCGTGTAAGATGAAGAAAGTAGGGCGATATTAATCCATGCACCTGTAATGTTTTCATCTGTTAATCGTAAGTTTTGGAATTGCTTATAGTGGCAATTTTCAACGAAATGGTAAGCGCGTATGTTGACAAAGGCATTTTGTTAAATATTGCTGTTGTTGCAATATGACATCTACGTATGCAAATTTGTTTTCAAATTTAGTATACATCGTACAACGCATTTTTACACAATCGATGGAATGACTTATGTGCAGCTGTTGCAATGCAATATTCAACAAGTTGATTTGCTGTAACTTCCAAAAAGGTTCGCATCGTCTCATTTTTGACGACTCTTCCATACTTGAAGTCTGTTAGGATCCACTACGCCATACGGAAAATACCAAGCACCATCTTACTTAAAATCCACTTTCCCTAAGGATCAACAATCCTTTGTTCCGCTGTGATGATGCAAACTAATAATTCTCTTACATGCACCCGAAAGTGAAACAAAATAGAACAGTGTAATTAACATATACTCAATTGGCGGAGAGCACAGCTCTGAAAACAAAAGGTTGACGACAATAACGTTTAAATCTTTTGTGTAGAACGCACAGTCGAGCCTCACACCAGCATGAACGCTGGCAGACGATGACAACACAACGAGCAAACCCACCACGCGGATGTAGCCACACGATGCGAATAAGACGAGACGAGCTTCCACAGATTCCGCACATAAAATGATATGTTTTTCCTCAATTCTTCTTTTAGCTCGCGCTTCTGCTACCTTCTATTGTACACAGTTTATCATTGCTGTTGCATTTTTATTCTTTGCACACACCTAAACGGCGATTTAAAAAAAAAAACGTAGATACAAACGAAAGCGAATGGGAGATAATTTCCATTTCCATATTCACGAGCCACCGTCGACGTTGTGTGTTGTAGGATTGTTGCTTGGTTAGTTGGTTGGTGGTTTGCTTGCACAACTGATAATAACGTGTTTCATATTTTTTCTTCTGGCTAAATAACTTCTCTCAAACAGACTCTAGGCATAGAATGAATTGTGTAAATACACTCACACTTGATAAACACACACGGTTAGCACGTTGCAATCTCACACTGGGCTAGCGAAAAGGACCGAGGATGAAACGGGAAAACCACACTAAATCTCGATCTCGATTTTTTTCAAACGGTCGCTTTTCACTCTCTTTCAGGTAAATCCACACGGGTGATGTTAAGTTATTGAAGAGTAACTTTTCACAAAACACTGGGATCGAGAAAACGGACGCGCACACGATACCGACACTATGTATGTTTCATGCAACACTCGTCTTCACAGAAGCATGTGAAGAGACTGTATAGTAATAGTGAACAGCCCGCGCGAATTTTCACATCCAACCAGGTGGATACAAACTATGTATGCAGAGAGCCCTTTTACACACGTCGCGATGACCCACGTCCAACGAGAAGCACGACTGAAGTAGTACTGAAGCACATGCGTTCGACACAAATCGAGCAGTCCAAGTCTCTTTCGTAAGCGGCTGCTACCTGTTCAGTTGAAGCGAGGTAGGCGGCAGCACACGCGAAGATGATGATTGCAGTGAACACCAATATGGAAGACGGAAACATTTTCGCTCTGAGTAAAAGCTCGAAAGCTAACGTACTCGACTGAAGAAGACTCTCGCTCTCGTTTGGAATCGAATGAATCTTATTGGGTTTCATTTGAGACAGGATTGATACTTTCGAGCACTATTCAAACGTTCATTGAATATTCACCAGCACGCGGTACCGACTTTTCCAGCCATGCAGTGTCGGGATGGAGTAAAACAGCACAGAATTTTATCTAAACTGAAGAGTCAGAGTCGTTTTAGCTTAGTATATAGCCATCGTGAAATGCTTCAATCCTAAGCGGAAGCTCGTTTTTGCTGTAATCTAGGCCCAGAACAATTTCCTATTGGCGAATCAAAGTAAAGCCAAAACTGGCTATGCGACAACTAGTTCTAAGATTTGCAATTACAAAAATGATGATGTAAAACAAAGAAAATGTCATATAATTTGACAGATATTAAAACGTCATTACCATTTTCACCCAGTGTGAGTCAATCGTCACTTTGATTCTTCAATAGACTTGTTTGATTTCTTTGTTATGGTTCCACCGCCATGAACCCCTGGGTCTCCCTTTACACACTTCATTCAAATCACCGAAGTCGATTGTATTTTAACGGGTTTTTTAACAGCAGAACAAGTCGGTAAAAGTTTAAAATGACCGTTACACGCAGTGTTGCCAGTATTACAGATTTATCTGGATTTTCCAGATTTTCAGTCATCTTGCCAGACACACAGACAGATCACGTTTATTTCCAGATTTTTTTTAATATGTTCCAGATTTT